>NW_006159507.1:2582093-2591753 GCF_000334495.1 Tupaia belangeri chinensis
AATCTGTGTGTGTGGCCATGATTGTGTGTTCTAGGCTCACAGTCCTACCAGAGGGCGTGCATGGCGATAGAGCTAGCCAAGCTGGTCACTGGAAGGATGTACCATTGTAGACCCCTGCCAACAGGGCGCATGCAGTGTGTGTGTGCTCACAGGCTGCCAGCATTGGGAATGATCATTTAAACAATCATCAGTTTTGCTGTTGAGAATTCGTAGGGCATGTGATGGTGTTGTGGATCAGTTCATCATCTCTGATAGCCCATGGAGTCAGTACTTTCTCTGCAGGGTAGGTGAGTCTGGTCTCTGCATGACAGCATTGGTGCTGGGCCCTGAGGGCAAGCAACCAGAGCTGGCCCTGCACCATTGTAGCTTAGTGGGATGGGGCTGCCAGACATTTCAGATCATCAGGAGGTGCAGTGAGTGCCCAGATGGTTAGGAGAACAAAACTGTCCAGCTGAGGCTATAGTAATGGCAGTGCACTTAGAGAAGCCCTTTCCAGGGATGAACCATTTCAGTTGACACTACAGATAAGTCCAAGAGCCGGGCAGTGTGTGCAACAGAGATGGAGCATCAGAGTGGCGGGACAGGGGTCCTGAGGGGCAGCACCTGACCTGTTTTAGGTTTGCCTTTTTAAAATCTGAGGTTTGTGCCAACAAAGGATGATTGTTACCCAGTTTCTGAGCTCTAAGGAGCAAGGTGTCACAGCTGCAGAATCTGTAACCGGTGGAAAACCAGGAGCTCCCTTAATGTCTGTTCCTGTGAGAATGGTTAAATAAATGGATACCTTTATGTCACTGTGGCAGATCCATATACAGGGGACTGAGAGTGGGCCGGACTTGACTGGGGGGCAAGGATCAAGATGCAGAAATGTTCTCACTTTCCCTCTCAACTGTCTCTGTCTCTGTCTTTCTCTGGCAAGTGCATGCACCTAAGGCAAAAACCTCTACCAAAAAAGTAAAAATATACTGTTTAAAAGTTTAAAATACATTTTTAGCTTTGATAAAAATAAATAAGTACAGCTCTTCCTGGTCTTGAGTCCTTATTTTCACTTGGGACAAGAACATATTTAAGTAGGGCTAAAACTTAAAATCAGAGACTTTAAACCTCATTATTATTTTTTGTTTCTGTTTTTTGCTATGGGGGTAGAGAGAGAGAGAAAGTGAGAAATCACCCCTCTTGGAGGCTGGCCATGCCATGGTCCTTTGTCCTCCACTCTCCTCTTGGGATTCTGTATGCACATGCATGCCCAGTATGATCTTCAGTCCACCAGATTCAGGACTCGAATTCTGGGCTCTACCGTGTGGGATCCAGCTGCCTTAATCTCCATGCCACTTGCTTGGCCTCCTCAACCTTCATTATACTGTCAGTTTCCATCGGATCCAATTTTCATTTTTGAGCTTCTTTTTCAGGCTCTTTAAAAGCATGATACTGCATGATTTTCATTTTTTTTTTTAGCAGTCTTACAAAGAATCGAGAGAAAACATACTTATTTTATAAAATAGAAGTCATCCATCATAAAATTATCATACCCTTGGGCCTTTTGAACCTTTTTCTAAATCCTTACATTATGGGATCTTAATTTTCCTGTTTTGAAAAATTGTGTTACTCGTCATCTTAGATATTATTTCAGTATATTCACTATCCATTCCCAACATGCTAAATAAGACTGAAATTGTAAGAAAATCTAAGAATGTGAAATCCCTGGGTAATGATAACAGTAGTGAAATAATTGTCATTCTTGGATCATCCTTTAATGTCCTTTTGACTTTCCCCAACATACTATATTTCTGGAAGATGTAAAAGAAGCGTGGAGACATCATCTTTTGAGTCTCCTTTTTGCTTTCATGGAACCCAGGTGAGAGCTCAGAAATTTTCTTTTCCCATATGTAATGGCAAAGAGAAAGAAATTGATAGAAGAATCACTTCTGATCATTAGATCGGCAGACGAACACTAAGAGGCAGGTGGTGGCACTCCAGGCTGTAATGATCAGGGTGAGACTGAGCATCTGAGTGATGCCTCAGACTGAGTCTTAGGATGACAGCTTAGATACGTGTTCCCAGTTCCGAGAATCGGTGCGTGGACAATGCAGTTCTGTGGCGTAGGAAGAGGAACGGCGTTATTCTCATCTAGTCAGTCATCCACAGGAAGGACTTCGTCATGTAGTATTTTGTGACAAGAACCTTGCCAGTCCTGTTTGGATAAAAGAAACACTTTGTGTATGTCAGCATTCTCTCATCTTTCATGATTTTTGGCCACCAACATTTATTTTTTACCACTTATTTTCCACAAAAGAAGTGGACAAATGCAAATGGAGATGTGTATACAAAGATGATTGGAAGGAAATAGGTAATGTGAAAATGAAAAAAAAGTCACTGCATTGATCCTTCTACTGGTGCTTCTAAATATGAAAAATGAAAGCATTTTGTAGTTAGGGAGCAAAGAAGATGGCTGATGTACAAGATTTTGAGTGCGTTTTCGAAAGCATTGTGTTTAGTACTTGTATGAGGAGAATCAGAAGGTCCTGATAAGCGAGGACTTACTGGTAATGTATTTAAAATCTGGCACTGGACAGGCCCTATGGCCCAGTGGTTAAGGAAGTCAAATCCTACATGGTTGACTGTGCGTTTGTCTCAGCCCCAGTGGCTTGGAGAGCACTCTGGGCATGAATGCATGTGTGCCCTAAATCCCAGTATGGTGGGGATATGGAGGAGAAGGGATTGCAGCATGACTACACTCTGTTGGGGGTTGCCTTCCTCTCCCTCTCTCTCTGGCAAGTGCACCTGCCCTCTGGCAATAAAAACAAAGGAAAGAAATTTGGCATTGCCATGGGTGGGCTGTGCCCAGGTTTGGTACTTCAGGCAATGAGCAACTACTTGCAGGTAGATAGAAGACCTTGCCCATTGGGGCCATATGTGCCCTCCAGACTAGGAACATGGAATAAATGCTAGGGTCTCTGGTTTTTAAATTCTCTCTCTCTCTCTCTCTCTCTCTTTTTTTTTTAAATTGCCAGAAGGCATATATGTTAGCAATGAGACAGGTTGTTTTTTTAACCCCCTTGGGGCTGAGATTCAGGCCACAGCCAGCCATATGGGCCCTGGCTCCTTACCCACTAGTGAGCAGGCCCGCTGTTTATATATTTTGGTTAAGATGTTTAGTGAAACGTCTTTTTTTCCCCCTTTTATTCTGTAAATTATTTGTAAGATGACTTAAAACAGAAAAATAAAAAGGGTCTGTTGGAGCCAGATAGTTAAAGGGTGATTCTTTTTCTGCCTTACTTAGGGTTAAGCATAGTTCAGTGTTTTTTTCTTAATGCTGCCTAGATTTTATTGCTGAACTATAGAATTTGGTGTTAGCAGTAATTTCCACTGAGTCAAGGGAAAGCTAAGGGACCACTAAACTCTCTTCATCGTACTGGAAATGACGCTTGTTGGGTTTGGTTTGGGTCACTTGCAACTTTTATTTTTTTAGAATTATTTAATTTTATTTATCGTTGTTATTTTAAAATTTGCTACAGGGCACATAGATGAGAGAGAGAGAGAGCCAGCGAGCGAGAGCGAGAGCGCGTGCGTGCAAGCAGCCCTCAGGTCCAGTCAGCCGGATGGGGAGTCCTGCTCTTAACCATCACACCACCTGCAACATTTTATCTAATCCAAATAATATACAGTTATTTGCGTAGAAGCACAACATAATCTCACTTTGAAATAAATGTGCATCTTTGTCTCCTGCTTTACCTGCAGCTTTGGAACAGGAGGCAACCTCACTGCAGTGCAACAGTATGCCCCTGCCACCTGGGGACAGTGACTCCCAAGTACCCTGCAATGTTGCAAAGCCATATTTTGGGAAAGTAAAAATACAGACAGATCTGTGGGGGACAGGACGAATTCAGACTTAAGTCCTTTGACCCGAAGAGTGCAGGTTTCTTACTAGGGTATGAAGTCTGTAGAGACCACTTTTAAAAAGGAAGTGACAGGGCGGGCCCTGTAGTACAGTGGCTCAGTGCTGTGCTCTCTCTCTCTCTCTCTCTCTCTTTTTTTTTTTAAATTGCCAGAAGGCATATATGTTAGCAATGAGACAGGTTGTTTTTTTAACCCCCTTGGGGCTGAGATTCAGGCCACAGCCAGCCATATGGGCCCTGGCTCCTTACCCACTAGTGAGCAGGCCCGCTGTTTATATATTTTGGTTAAGATGTTTAGTGAAACGTCTTTTTTTCCCCCTTTTATTCTGTAAATTATTTGTAAGATGACTTAAAACAGAAAAATAAAAAGGGTCTGTTGGAGCCAGATAGTTAAAGGGTGATTCTTTTTCTGCCTTACTTAGGGTTAAGCATAGTTCAGTGTTTTTTTCTTAATGCTGCCTAGATTTTATTGCTGAACTATAGAATTTGGTGTTAGCAGTAATTTCCACTGAGTCAAGGGAAAGCTAAGGGACCACTAAACTCTCTTCATCGTACTGGAAATGACGCTTGTTGGGTTTGGTTTGGGTCACTTGCAACTTTTATTTTTTTAGAATTATTTAATTTTATTTATCGTTGTTATTTTAAAATTTGCTACAGGGCACATAGATGAGAGAGAGAGAGAGCCAGCGAGCGAGAGCGAGAGCGCGTGCGTGCAAGCAGCCCTCAGGTCCAGTCAGCCGGATGGGGAGTCCTGCTCTTAACCATCACACCACCTGCAACATTTTATCTAATCCAAATAATATACAGTTATTTGCGTAGAAGCACAACATAATCTCACTTTGAAATAAATGTGCATCTTTGTCTCCTGCTTTACCTGCAGCTTTGGAACAGGAGGCAACCTCACTGCAGTGCAACAGTATGCCCCTGCCACCTGGGGACAGTGACTCCCAAGTACCCTGCAATGTTGCAAAGCCATATTTTGGGAAAGTAAAAATACAGACAGATCTGTGGGGGACAGGACGAATTCAGACTTAAGTCCTTTGACCCGAAGAGTGCAGGTTTCTTACTAGGGTATGAAGTCTGTAGAGACCACTTTTAAAAAGGAAGTGACAGGGCGGGCCCTGTAGTACAGTGGCTCAGTGCTGTGCAGTAGGAGCCAGGTCCCATGTGGCCAACCCTGGTTCGAATCCCAGCTTGAAAGCATGCCATAAACATGTTCATGCATACCCCAAGTTCTGACAGGATGGAGAAATGGGGGTTGCTTTTTCCTCCCCCAAAACTGACCACCTAAATTCAGTGATACAGGACATAGGTGGCAACACTAAACACTGGTTTAGTGTTAAAACCATAAAGCCAAGGTTCAGTGCTTTTAAGTTGGTCATCGCTGCTGGGATGTTGATGGTTTTAATAAGATTGAATTCTTCGGCCAACAGGTAGGGTACAGATTAAAATAGCTGGATCCTACATGGCTGACAGCACAGTTTGAACCTGGTGACTTGGCATGCTAGCTGGCTTCTACATGGCTGACAGCACAGTTTGAACCTGGAGACTTGGCATGCTAGGCATATATGCGCACATGTGCAAAGTCCCGAGAGCAGAATGCAAGACAAGGGATTGCGACGTGGTCACCCCTGCCCCCGGGGGGTGATTTCTTGGTTGCTCTCTCTGTCTCTCCAGTTAGTGCATGCACCTATAGTAATTAACTGAAGAAAGGAAGAAATAAAATAAATTCTTAAATGATTATTCTTCTTTTAGGTAAATGGAAGAGAATCAGAAGAAGAAAATCTCAATAAATCTGAAATTAGTCAAGTGTTTGAAATTGCACTTAAACGGAACTTGCCTGTGAATTTTGAGGTAAGCTTCTTTTACATGTAGGATTTTGTATTATAAAAATCCTGTTATCATTATTGTAGGGATGTTTTCCCCCCTAAATAACTCTGGAATAATACTCATTTAATGTGAGCCTCAAAGATTCAGACTTCAGTGAAGCTATTTCTTATCTCTTATAAGTCCTTGACTTAGGGCTATCCTGGAATCTCTAGAGGGGCTGTGGATGCCTCAGTCCTTCTCGAGTCTCCTGAAATGGTCTTCAGAATCTTGTTTCCTGTTTACATGTGTATTCTGGAGATCAGGTCCATTGCTTTCACCACTCTCAAAAGTATCTTTATCACCAAAGTATTAAGGATTTTCAAGGCCACCAGGTGGCATGGTGGTTGAGGGCATTGGACTCCCACATGGCTGACCATGGTTTGAGTCCCAGACCTGGTGGCTTGCTTTCTTACTTGCCTCTCCCTCTGTCCCTTTCTGGTCAAGTTAAATAAATAAAGACATAAATAAATGAATGAAGAATAAATACATACATACCTGAATGAGTGAATGAATACATAAATGAATGAATGAATGAATGAATAAATGAACAAACTATCTAAATAAATAAATAAAATAATTTTTTAAAAAAGAATTTCCATAATGGTCCCTGAGAGGAATTTTGAAAAAGACATAGGTTTTGTTACTATCCAGCATCTGCCCCCAGTTTGCCCATTTAATAACTATTTGTTGTCGGAGACTTTAATAATTGCAATTTAAGGGGCCAGCAGGAAGTGCGGTGGTTGGGGCCGCTAGAGTTCCACGTGGGTGACTATGGTTCGAGTCCTGGATTTGGTGACTTGCTTTCTCACTTTCCCCCCTTCTCTCACTCTGTCCCTCTCTGGTCAAACTAAAATAAATAAATAAATAAATAAAGTTAAAATAATTATTTAAAAAAATAAAAAATTGGTGGAATGGTGGTTCAAGTGCTGGACTCTCCCACATGGTGGACTGTAGTTCGAGTCCTGAATCTGGTGACTTGCTTTCTCACTTTCTCTGTATCTGATGAGCGCAGATTTGTCCTGTAGATTTTAAAAAGTAATAGTAATAAGTAAAATAATTCTTTAAAAAACAGTTTCAGTTAAAAAATCTAGTTAATGGGTTGGTTCCATATGGAAAAACATTTAATACATGTTTCCTTCAGATATAGCATAGTAGATCCAGAGAGAGCAGATAGAGGTAACAAAGGATTTTTTTTTTAGAGAGAGAGATTTTTGCTATAGGGCACATGCACTTGCTGGAGAGACAGAGACAGAGGGACAGAAAGTGAGAAATCCCCTCTGGGGGGACGGAGAGACAGAGACAGAGGGACAGAAAGTGAGAAATCACCTCTGGGGGGATGGCTATGCCACAGTCCCTTCTCCCACATCCTCCTCTTGGGATCTGAGGCATGCATGCACGCATGCCTTGTGTGAGTTTTAAGCTGCTGAGTCAAGGACTCGAACTGCAGTCGACTACATGGGAGTCCAGCGACGTAACCATTTCGCCATCTCTTGGGTCCAATAAAGGATTTTGTTAAGTTTCCCGTATTGTCTGATACATGGAAAAGTCTTTGCAAATTCTTGCTTTTTATTTCCACCTTAATTATGACCTAATTTTTAAACAATACTATCTGAAATACTACCCAGGAAAGTAATTTTATAGCATCTTCGTAGTTTCAGGTAACTCGCAAATTTCATGCCTGTCATAAGTGTATTCCTTCTCTTGCTATATGCTAGCACCCTACACTGGCCCGAATTCAACTCCTTGAGCTGAATGATGATGGTTTCTTTGTGTGTGTGTGTTTTTGAGAGATTTTTTCGCTATAGGGCACGTGCGCTCGCCAGACAGACAGAGAGAGACATAGAGACAGAAAGCGAGAAATCACCCCCCAGGGGGAATGGTCACGCCGCAATCCCTTCTCCTCCATTCTCCTCTCAGGATCTTGGGCTAGCACGCACATGTGCCTGGCGTGAGTTTTAAGCCACCGGGTCTGGGATGCGAACCGCGGTCGACTACGTGGGAGTCCAGCGTCATAGCCATTACGCTAACTGCTGGTTCCCAATGATGATGGTTTCTGACCTACACCCTGGTGGTGCTTATCTGTCTGCCACAGGATAAAAGTGGCGTGACGACTTGTACTTGGCATGGAAAGTGCATATTATGAAAGCCATGTATGACTCTCAAAATGGTTCTCCATGGGAACCAGCAGTTAGCGTAATGGCTATGACGCTGGACTCCCACGTAGTCGACCGCGGTTCGCATCCCAGACCCGGTGGCTTAAAACTCACGCCGGGCGCGTGTGCGTGCGTGCCCAAGATCCCGAGAGGAGAATGGAGGAGAAGGGATTGCGGCGTGACCATCCCCCCTGGGGGGTGATTTCTCGCTTTCTGTCTCTATGTCTCTGTCTGTCTGGCGAGCGCACGCACCCTATAGCGAAAACCTCTCAGAAAAAAAAAAGGTTCTCCACCAAAATGAACTCACCTTTAAATCTTTTTTTCCATGATCTTATTGTCAAGTAGTGGTCACATAAACGACGTAGTCGAAGCGCCCCCTGTTGGCGAGTACCTTTAAAAGTAATAGTTTAGGACATTTAATAATAATTGAGTTTGTTTGTAGGTGATGGCATTGAGTTTGTCAGTGGGAGTTCTTCCAGAAAGTAACTCATGTATCACAAGGTTTGTCCTTGGTTCCATTATTGGATTGGGCAAGGGCTTTCTTTTCTGCTGCACCTGGAAGATTACCTAGCATACATGGGATGCTCAGGAAATATTTATTGAATAAATGAACTGAATTTTTGACCAAGTTTTAGTAGTAAAATCTTGCACAGAAACTGGGTTAGGTATTTAATAGAAGACAGAAACAGTTTAGTTTTTCAAAAAAGTGTTTATAACATGACTTTTGATAAAAACACATCATTTTAGTTAGAACTAACTGTGGTGGCTCTGTCTGACACAGACATTGGTAGGCAGCAGTGACATGATGGCACCAAATACAGTCACGGCCCGACTCCAGACCCCGCGGTTGCTGGTGCGGTGGGCTGGATTCGAAGTGAGCCCTCCTTTGTTGTAACTGCATAGTAGCCGTTGTTCAGTAAGCTCTATCTTGGCCGAAGCCTCAGAACAGATATTAAACGTGACCTCTTTGTGCAGTAGCTATTTCAGGATTGGCTGGCCAGCTTCCATTTCCAGCTGCAGTGGCCACACTAACCTGAACACCCTGTGACCCTTGGGGGTGGAGTGGGGGCAGAAAATGTCTCCCTGTTCATGCCCAGATTTTTGGGACTCATCAGACCCAAGAGCATATACTAGTTTGAAAAGTAAGAGAAAGGGAAGAGAGAGCAGCTGGAGTGGCCTCTGCCTCCTCTGGTCAGTATTCCTGCTCCCATCTGGTCCCGGCTCTTGTCCTCAGGTCCCTTTTCCCGGCTCTGGCGTGAACTGTGCCATGCAGTGTGCCCTGCAGCTTCCAGTAAGTGTCTGTCATGCTTTCACTCAGTCTTTCCCTCTGAAACAGGTGGCCCGGGAGAGTGGCCCCCCCCACATGAAGAACTTTGTGACCAAGGTTTCGGTTGGGGAGTTTGTGGGCGAAGGTGAAGGGAAGAGCAAGAAGATCTCCAAGAAGAATGCTGCTATCGCTGTCCTTGAGGAGCTGAAGAAGTTACCACCTCTGCCCGCCGTGGAACGAGTGAAGCCCAGGATCAAAAAGAAAACAAAACCCACCGTCAAGGTAGGAGCCTTTCTGAGTGCAGGGGTGTTCTCACTGGCTAGGTAGGTAGGGGTGTTCTCTGGTAGGTAGGTGGTGAGTTTAGAAGGCTGGTTGCTGTCCCCAGGATGTAACAGGAAGGGCTAACAGCTACTCACCCAGACCTGGTGTTTCCACAGGAGCCACAGATTAAGGAAGAGTAAGAACTGTGAGCTGGTTC
>NW_006159507.1:2591976-2641527 GCF_000334495.1 Tupaia belangeri chinensis
AAGTCTCTGTACTTGTGCACGCACATTGGTGCAGGAGGGTGTCCATCGCAGCCCTGGTGGTGGCACAAAAAATGAGGAACTGGTGTGGGTGGTTAATCCGTAGTGCTGCCTCCTCGGCGACCACCATGTGGTTCTGAAGGTGGAGAGGCACCTTGGGTGAAAGGCCCGTGGGCGAGGTGAGGGTGCTGCTGCTTTTGAGTTTTGAGCCACACTAAGGGACCTCCCAAACACTATAGCAAAGCCTTCCCCATCCCTGGCAAAGGGACAGGATTCCATCTGGGGACAATTGATGATGCCAGGATTTGTTCTGTAGTGGTTTTCAATATAGTTTCATACTACATCAAGATCCAGTTTTTTCTTTTTTTAAATAAGTATTTTAGTTTTATTCATCATCATCATTATTATTTAACTTGACCAGAGAGAAACAGAGACAGAGAGAGAGGGAAAGTAAGAAAGTAAGTCACCAGGTCCAGGACTTCAACCAGTCGGCCATGTGGGAGTCCAGTGCACTTAACCACCATGCCGCCTGCTGGTCCCCCAATCTTTTCCTACATAAAAGCATTCTATCTATACTCCTTTGTATCCCCCTTCACCCTTTTATTTATTTATTTATTTTTGCTTAACAAATCCTGGAAATTACTCCTAATCAGTGGAGTGGGTGAAGATTCGTTGGCATAGAATTTGCAGGATTCTGCTTTCTCCATGGTGTCAGCCTGAGTTATTATTATTTAATGGTTTCTGGATTTTGAGTCGTCATTAAGAAAATCATAGTACAGAATTTCAGAGAGTTTAAGAATTGTGTTTAAAATTTTCTCCCTCTGTATTTACTGTTATATGTTGAAATTTCTTTAAAAAGCGTGCATGGTGATGATGCTTGCCTTATAGTGAAATGTTGATGTTGGTTAAAATTACCTTAGAAGGGGACCAGCAGGTGGTGTGGTGGTGAAGGGCACTGGACTCTGGTGACATGGTGGTTAAGATGCTGGATCCCACGCCGGCCCGCCCATGGTTTGAATCCCAGACCTAGTGTCTTTCTCTCTCTCTCTCTCTCTCTCTCTCTCTCTCTCCCCCTTTCTGGACAAATTAAAATAAATAAATAAATGGATAAATAAAGTTTAAATAGTTCTTTTTTAAAAAATTAGAAGGACCAGCAGATGGTATGGAGGTTAAGGTGCTGGATCCTTATGACTGGCTTTGCGGTTTGAGTCCAGAACCTGGCAGCTTAAGAATCATGCTGGGCACATGTTCATAGGTGCCCCAAACCCCAGGAGGAGAGTGGAGAAGGGATTGTCCATGCCCCTGAGGGGTGATTTCTCACTCTCCTCCCCACCTACCTTTCTCTCTCTACCGAGTGCACACATCCTATAGCAAAAACTAAAAAAGCAAACAAGAAATTGCCTTAAAACAGTCGGTGATAATTATAAGATTTTTTTTTTTTGGAGAAGTTTTTACTATAGGGCGCGTGCACTCGCCAGACAGAGAGAGACAGAGAGACAGAGAGCGAGAAATCACCCCCCAGAGGGGATGGCCACGCTGCAATCCCTTCTCCTCTGTTCTCCTCTCGGGATCTTGGGCATGCACGCACACGTGCCTGGCATGAGTTTTAAGCCATTGGGTCCAGGACGCGAACTGCGGTTGACTACACGGGAGTCCAGTGACATAGCTGTTACGCTAACTGCTGGTCCCAATAATTATAAGAATTTTAAAAAGATTAAGAGAGGGTCTGACTGATGCCAACCCATTAGGTTAGCATACTCTGTTCCTTTTGCTGTCACAGTCTCATCTCAGAATGTGCAAGGTCATTCTCTGCGAATAACATTGCGCATGATCATATATTTTGTGTCCCTCAGCTACAGGCAAGCCCAGAATATGGCCAGGCCATGAACCCAATTAGCAGACTGGCCCAGATCCAGCAGGCGAAGAAGGACAAGGAGCCGGAATACGTGCTCCTCACAGAACGAGGCCTCCCGCGCCGTAGGGAGTTTGTGATGCAGGTGGGTCTGTGATCCTTGTGGGTGCTCTTCCCTTCATCGTATCTAGGCCTGGGGTCTGATCAAGATCCAGGGACTGGAGGCTTTCCTGGGGAGGGCAGGTCCAGTGGGCTGTGCGGGCCACCGTACATTGTTGTTACTCAGACCCATTGCTTGTGATCACTGGACTCCTTAGAAACATGCACTGGTCTGCACAGTGCAAGGTGCTGCTGTGTCACGGGGGATGCAGCCAGACTGCAGGGTGGTGGGGCTGTGGGCGGGTTGTTCTTAATTACACGTCCTTGGAGGTTTATGATACTCTTCTGGTCTTTCTTTTAGGACAGGGTCTCTCTCTGCTGTGATCCTCTTGCCTCAGCCTCCTGACTTACTAGGATGATAGGCATGCATCATGGTGCCCGACTTGTAAGGTGCACCAGGAACTGAACCCAGGCTTCCCATGTGGCTTCAGCCTGCTGGGTAGCAGCATCTACCAGCACATGCTATGCGGCTGGGCCAATATCGTTCTTTTCAACAGATTAAATTTTAGGGCTGGAGGACCAGCAGTTGGTGTAATGGCTGTGTCGCTGAACTCCCATGTGGTCAGCCGTGGTTCGAGTCCCAGACATGGTGGCTTAAACTCATGCCGGGTGCGTGTGTATGCGTGTCCAAGATCCCCAGAAGAGAGTGGAGGAGACGAATTGTGGCGTGGCCATTCCCCCTGGGGTGTGATTTCTTGCTTCCTGTCTCTGTCTTTCTCTCTTTGGCAAGCGCACGCACCCGATAGCAAAAACCTCTCAAAATTTTTTTTTAGGGCCAGGCAGTGGCATGGTTGAAGTGGGTAGATTGCATATGGCCTACTGCTGGGTTCAAGTCCTGGACCTGGTGGCTTGAGAAGCACGCTGGGCATGTTGCATGCATGCCCCAAATCCTGAGAGGACAAACAGAGAAGAAGGGATATAGTGGCCATCCACCCTGGGAGTGCTTTCTCACTTTCTTCCTCCCTTTCTCTCTGTCTCACACATATAGCCTATAGCAAATTAAAAACAAACAAACAAAAAAAACCCAGAAAACAAAAGATAAATTTTACGAATGCTATCAAAAGATCTGTTCTTGTTCCTTCTAATCCTTTTATAGGATCTGGAATCCAGGGTCAGCTCCTCCCAAGACTGAGTAGTATTTCAGATTAGCACAAAATGTTTCTCCTTGTATTTAGCTTATTAAAAGGTTACTACAGGTGAGTAGCTTAACTAAATTGTGATGTAAACTTACTAGTATTCTCTAATGGAAAATAATACTTCACTCTCTGGTGTTGCAGTTTACTACTTAGAACTGTCACTTATCCTGGTGCTTTTCACGTTCCCAGTCAGAAGGTAGGAAAAGTCATGGTCCTTTCCCAAGGAGGAAGCTGCAGCTTCCTGAGAGGTCCAGTAATTTGTCTGAGCTGGAATGGCTATTAGACCGTCAGGTTGGAATTTGGTCCCAGGCAACTGCCTACTGGCCAGGAAAAGGCTTCCTTGATGCAGTCTTGTGACTTGAGGCTTTTGGTTTCAGCAGCCAAGTACCTGTGAGCAGGCCAGCTTGCGAGGGGTGTTGAGCGGTGGTGTGCCAGAGCCTGTATGTAGCCACCTCCAGGGAGAGCGACATGGGGAGAAGATGCACACGCGTCTGCATCTAGGAACGTGCGGCTGTAGTGACAGTCACCAACAGTAGTAGCGTAAAATCAGACAACACACGTTTCATTATTGCCTAGTTCAGCAAGGAAATCACTCGTGTCATTAATCCATAATTTAGATGTGGGATTTTAGTTTTAGCATAAATATTGGTTGATATTTTTATTTATATTAACATGTAAGATGAAAGTAAAAAACTAAGACATACAGAATTTCCCCTCATTTGTAAACAGAAGAGGAGCTTCTCTGCTGAATTGGATGATAGTGTCTGAAGACTGGGAGGTGGTTCTGGTTTTGATACTAGTGTAATGGCTGTAGACTCACATGCTTTTAATCTAATCTGGGTCATTAACTTCATCACTTTACATGTAGAGTTAGACATTCAGTAAAGTCCTCGTAGATTTCTGTGGTACATGTACTCCAACTGAGGTGACACCACGCTGTCAGAGTGACTGTTGGCCATGGAGCTGGGGGAGAGGTGCAGTGGCATATGCCGTGTGATCTTTTCATCACATGATACAACAGAGCACAGATCCTTGTTAAACGCAGTCAAGTTAGGAAGGGATAAGTCTTGAATATTCATTATCTTTGTTAAAATAATAGCGCTCATAAACCCAATGTTTAATAATGGCTATGTTTAAAAGCCAGTTCTCCAAATTCCTGATATGTATTGTAGACCAGGGCAGACTGGCCCAGGGCACCGCTTTTCCACCATCCAGCCCCTGACCGCTGTGGGTGGCCATGCGTGAACATACAGTTCCTGCCTGGTCATTACAGGTTGAAGCACTGGTCTGTGTTGTAACTTCTTTCCGCAGGTTAAGGTTGGAAACCACACTGCAGAAGGAGCAGGCACCAATAAGAAGGTGGCCAAACGCAATGCGGCCGAGAACATGCTGGAGATCCTTGGTTTCAAAGTCCCACAGGCTCAGCCCACCAAACCAGCACTCAAGTCTGAGGAAAAGGTGACTGCTTGAGGCTTATTATTGCAAGATGCTGTCTCATGTCCCCTATGGAACTCTGGCCCTTCTAGAGACAAGCTTCAGGGCAAGGCTTCGAACTCCTGGCTCTGCAGCAGCCCTGTTGAGTGGCGTCATCCCCATTTGGACCCTTGCAGTGTGCACAGAATAGGCTCCAGGGTTGGCTCTGACTTAAATTGTGGTGGTTTCAGTATGCGTGGTCTGGGGCAGCTTGTTCCTCTTCACTTCTAGGGTGCAGGGTGGTTTGGCTTGAGATTAATGAGAATCACTCTGTCGTTTGTGCTCCTGAAATGAATCTTGCACAAGCGAGTAGTAAACTTTACTCTTTTTTTGGGGGGAGAGGCTTTTGCTATAGGACGCGTGTGCTCTCCAAAAAGAGAAAGAGAGACAGAAAGCGAGAAATCACCCCTTAGGGGCATGGCTGTGCTACATTCCCTTCTCCTCCATTCTCCTCTCGGGATCTTGGGCACACACGCACACGCACCCAGCTTGAGTTTAAGCCACCGGGTCTGGGACTTGAACTGTGGTCGACTACAAGGGAGTCCAGCGACATGACTATTATGCCATCTGCTGGTCCCTAGTAAACCTTACTCTTGTTGATTGTAGACCTGGCTGTGGTTTTCCTGGGACAAGGAGTGTGATTAAGAGTCAGGGTGAAGCCATGGTTTAAGTTTGGGGTTCTTTTTCCTTCCCTGAACTGTACACCAGATGACGATGATCCCATATTGAAAAGCCCACTTCTGCCAAGAGTGGGAAGTAAGACCTCAGCAAAGGCCTTGGGTGACCTCCTTTCTAGTCACTGAATGGTCTCATTGGGGATAAACTTGAAATCAGGACTGATGCATTTGCCTCTGCCAGTCGTACCGACAGAAACAGCATCAGCTGTGGCTCAGTCACTTGCAGTGGCATCAGCATAGATCCTGGCCCTGGCTTTTGGGTTTTTCATTCCAAAACTACATAGTATATTCGTAAGCAGCATCCCCACCTTGTTACTTCAAGAAAAAGATCTGGCATTGGACAGAATGCTAGCTAGTATTAAGACATTTTCCCTGTAGGTGTGTTACCTTTGGAAATGTCATCTTATTTCCAATCGGATATTAGCTCTAGGAAATGTGCTTGATGTATTTGTTCAGCTTTAATCTGGAAGCTGCTCTTCCCCCGTGATGGGCTGTAGCAGTCTAGTATCTTCTCTTTCTGGCAGAGCATTTCTGTGAGCCGAGCGTCGCTGGGTGGGATGCTCTTTGTGCCATGGGCAGGAGGGTGCATTAGTGAAAAGGCGGGGTGTGAGCACTCAGGTGGGTAGTTTAGGGCAGAGTTTTTGGCCAGTTTTCTCAATTGATGCTGGCAGGAGCTGATGTAGTTTTAGAAAGTAAGAACTAAGTTTTCAGTGGTCTGATTTATGCTTATGATCTTTTTTTTCTTTTTTTAAAAAGACACCAGTAAAGAAACCTGGGGATGGAAGAAAAGTAACCTTTTTTGAACCTGGCTCTGCAGATGAAAATGGGACTAGTAAGTGGGCTTCTGTTGTGTTGGTCTGTGACTGAGAGTTACACGGTCCTGAGTCCCAGCAGGTGCGGCGTAAGTGAGTAAGAACTTGCAGCGAGCTGCGCCCGCCTCATCCCACGCATGCTGTGGGGAGGGCAGTGCGGGGGTCTCGGGCCTGGTCGGGTTCTCTAGGGAAGGCTGATGATCCGTGTCTGTCTCTGTGTGTGTCCCTCCCAGGTCACAAAGAGGATGAGTTCAGGATGCCTTATCTGAGTCATCAGCAGCTGCCTGCTGGGATTCTTCCCATGGTGCCCGAGGTTGCCCAGGCTGTGGGGGTCAGTCAAGGACATCACACCAAAGATTTCACCAGGGCAGCCCCGAACCCTGCCAAGGCCACGGTAACTGCCATGATAGCCCGAGAATTGCTGTATGGGGGCACCTCGCCCACGGCCGAGACCATCTTAAAGAATAACATCTCTTCAGGCCATGCGCCACATGGACCTCTCACCAGACCCTCTGAGCAACTGGACTATCTTTCCAGAGTCCAGGGATTCCAGGTAACTGCCAGAGCCGAGCTGAGGGGCGCACCTTGTTGTGGGCATTGTCTGGGCTCCTTTCAGACAGTGGGCTTTGCACCTGGTTTGTTTTTACCACTTAGAGGGAGAAGAGAGAGGAAAAAGAGATTTTTGACAGGGTCTCCCCCTGCCCTAGGCCTCCCAGTCGGGACCACAGGCACAGACAACCAGGCCTGTGTGGTCAGTTTGGCCAGGCAGTTGAACCTGGGCCTCTCCTGTGGCTTCCAGCCACCCAAGCAGTGATGTTGTCTATGCACCACTATGACTGGTCCTTGTTTTTAAAATCAGACTCTTTGTCTAGGGTGATTGGTGGAGAGAACTGCTGAAGGATGGTCCTGGAGCGGGAAGGGGGAGGTGTGCAAGGTGTTATGAAGATGGATAGTTAAGAGAAGATCCCTGAGCTTTGGCAATATTTTCAAGACCCAAGCCAACCCTAAAACCTAAGAGTGGCGTCATCCCCATTTGGACCCTTGCAGTGTGCACAGAATAGGCTCCAGGGTTGGCTCTGACTTAAATTGTGGTGGTTTCAGTATGCGTGGTCTGGGGCAGCTTGTTCCTCTTCACTTCTAGGGTGCAGGGTGGTTTGGCTTGAGATTAATGAGAATCACTCTGTCGTTTGTGCTCCTGAAATGAATCTTGCACAAGCGAGTAGTAAACTTTACTCTTTTTTTGGGGGGAGAGGCTTTTGCTATAGGACGCGTGTGCTCTCCAAAAAGAGAAAGAGAGACAGAAAGCGAGAAATCACCCCTTAGGGGCATGGCTGTGCTACATTCCCTTCTCCTCCATTCTCCTCTCGGGATCTTGGGCACACACGCACACGCACCCAGCTTGAGTTTAAGCCACCGGGTCTGGGACTTGAACTGTGGTCGACTACAAGGGAGTCCAGCGACATGACTATTATGCCATCTGCTGGTCCCTAGTAAACCTTACTCTTGTTGATTGTAGACCTGGCTGTGGTTTTCCTGGGACAAGGAGTGTGATTAAGAGTCAGGGTGAAGCCATGGTTTAAGTTTGGGGTTCTTTTTCCTTCCCTGAACTGTACACCAGATGACGATGATCCCATATTGAAAAGCCCACTTCTGCCAAGAGTGGGAAGTAAGACCTCAGCAAAGGCCTTGGGTGACCTCCTTTCTAGTCACTGAATGGTCTCATTGGGGATAAACTTGAAATCAGGACTGATGCATTTGCCTCTGCCAGTCGTACCGACAGAAACAGCATCAGCTGTGGCTCAGTCACTTGCAGTGGCATCAGCATAGATCCTGGCCCTGGCTTTTGGGTTTTTCATTCCAAAACTACATAGTATATTCGTAAGCAGCATCCCCACCTTGTTACTTCAAGAAAAAGATCTGGCATTGGACAGAATGCTAGCTAGTATTAAGACATTTTCCCTGTAGGTGTGTTACCTTTGGAAATGTCATCTTATTTCCAATCGGATATTAGCTCTAGGAAATGTGCTTGATGTATTTGTTCAGCTTTAATCTGGAAGCTGCTCTTCCCCCGTGATGGGCTGTAGCAGTCTAGTATCTTCTCTTTCTGGCAGAGCATTTCTGTGAGCCGAGCGTCGCTGGGTGGGATGCTCTTTGTGCCATGGGCAGGAGGGTGCATTAGTGAAAAGGCGGGGTGTGAGCACTCAGGTGGGTAGTTTAGGGCAGAGTTTTTGGCCAGTTTTCTCAATTGATGCTGGCAGGAGCTGATGTAGTTTTAGAAAGTAAGAACTAAGTTTTCAGTGGTCTGATTTATGCTTATGATCTTTTTTTTCTTTTTTTAAAAAGACACCAGTAAAGAAACCTGGGGATGGAAGAAAAGTAACCTTTTTTGAACCTGGCTCTGCAGATGAAAATGGGACTAGTAAGTGGGCTTCTGTTGTGTTGGTCTGTGACTGAGAGTTACACGGTCCTGAGTCCCAGCAGGTGCGGCGTAAGTGAGTAAGAACTTGCAGCGAGCTGCGCCCGCCTCATCCCACGCATGCTGTGGGGAGGGCAGTGCGGGGGTCTCGGGCCTGGTCGGGTTCTCTAGGGAAGGCTGATGATCCGTGTCTGTCTCTGTGTGTGTCCCTCCCAGGTCACAAAGAGGATGAGTTCAGGATGCCTTATCTGAGTCATCAGCAGCTGCCTGCTGGGATTCTTCCCATGGTGCCCGAGGTTGCCCAGGCTGTGGGGGTCAGTCAAGGACATCACACCAAAGATTTCACCAGGGCAGCCCCGAACCCTGCCAAGGCCACGGTAACTGCCATGATAGCCCGAGAATTGCTGTATGGGGGCACCTCGCCCACGGCCGAGACCATCTTAAAGAATAACATCTCTTCAGGCCATGCGCCACATGGACCTCTCACCAGACCCTCTGAGCAACTGGACTATCTTTCCAGAGTCCAGGGATTCCAGGTAACTGCCAGAGCCGAGCTGAGGGGCGCACCTTGTTGTGGGCATTGTCTGGGCTCCTTTCAGACAGTGGGCTTTGCACCTGGTTTGTTTTTACCACTTAGAGGGAGAAGAGAGAGGAAAAAGAGATTTTTGACAGGGTCTCCCCCTGCCCTAGGCCTCCCAGTCGGGACCACAGGCACAGACAACCAGGCCTGTGTGGTCAGTTTGGCCAGGCAGTTGAACCTGGGCCTCTCCTGTGGCTTCCAGCCACCCAAGCAGTGATGTTGTCTATGCACCACTATGACTGGTCCTTGTTTTTAAAATCAGACTCTTTGTCTAGGGTGATTGGTGGAGAGAACTGCTGAAGGATGGTCCTGGAGAGGGAAGGGGGAGGTGTGCAAGGTGTTATGAAGATGGATAGTTAAGAGAAGATCCCTGAGCTTTGGCAATATTTTCAAGACCCAAGCCAACCCTAAAACCTAAGCTGCTAATAAGCACTGGTCATGGTAATAGATCTAGGCTTTAAAGAGAACAGACCTGTTGGACCGACCCTTCCTGCCTGATACGAAAGGACGTGGCTTGTTGTAGGAAGGTTCTGGACCTCTGCAGCAGTACCACCAGCCAGGCAGCCGTTGGTGTGGCCCCAGTCAGGCTGAGCCCAGTAGAGGGAAGTGTGTGGTCCTGGAGCCACAGCCCTGCGCCCCTTGGCTGTGCGACTTCTGTACCCTGCCTCACTCTCCTTTCCTCTGTAGGTTGAATACAAAGACTTCCCCAAAAACAACAAGAATGAATTTGTGTCTCTCATCAATTGCTCCTCTCAGCCGCCACTGATCAGTCACGGCATCGGCAAGGATGTAGAGTCCTGCCATGATATGGTAGGTTGTCCTTGGGTGAGCTTGAGTGCTTGCACGGAGGCCTTGGGAGGAGAGGAAGAGGGCCCTTGAGTAGATTTTGAGAGCAGGGGGTGATAGAATTCGTGTCCGTGTATCTGTCAGGACTTTTGTCTTGGTTGATGGGCTGTTCCCTCACTGGCTCTAGTCAGCCTTTCCCTTCCTTCCCATGCCAGCCTGGAGGCTCAGCAGGGGTCCCGGAACTTGTCACGAGACAGATTCATTTCCTCTCCCACCAGAACAAGGGGTTGCAGGTCCATGTTCTGGCGGCTGCCTAAGGCCCCTAACTGGTCTTCTGTTCAGATGAAGTCGTTACTGTAGGAAACATTAGAAGTGAGCAGGAATTGACCTGATTAACGAAGCCGAGTAAACTGTGTAGAGGGGCACAGTGCATCCTTCAGTTTAATGTCTGAAGATACTGTCATAATAAGAAAAGTACACAGTAAGCTTGTTTGAAAGCAAGATGTAAATTTTGTACAGCCTAGCTGTCTAAAGGCTTAAAATTCTGGAAGGAAAAACATAAAATAACAGCTGTTTTGGGCCAGCAGGTGGCATGGAGGTTAAGGTGGCTAGATCCCACATGGCTGACAGCATGGTTTGAGTCCTGGACCCAGGGCTTGAAAATCAGACTAGGCGTGTCTGTGTGTGTATGTGAGTTCAAAATCTTGAGAATAGGAGAGGGGATTGCAACGTGGCTATCCCCGCAAGGGGTGATTTCTCATTCTCTGCCCCAACTCCTAGTGAGCACATACCCTGTAGCAAACTAAGGGAAAAAAGGTTTTGATTCAATGAGGTAACTCTGGCTAATTAACTTTTTAACTCTGGCTAATTAACTTCCCTTTCCACCATTTTAGGATTTTGGGCCTACATATATACACACACACCCGTGTGGTGTGTCTGAAGCTGCAGTTGGTCATATAGGATCTAGCTTCCTTAACCACCAGTCCAGTTTGACACAAAATTTATATATTTTTAATTAAAAATTCAAACATTTTATTAGTGGGACCAGGCAGCAAGAACCTGTGCTTCCATCTGTTACGCTGTGTCCCAGGTGGTGGCCCAGGCCTGACTTTTCTTTCCATTCCCACTAGGCTGCACTGAACATTTTAAAGTTGCTGTCTGAGCTGGACCAACAGAACTCAGAGATGCCAAGACCAGGAAACGGACCAATGTCTGTGTGAGTGAGCCCGTTACGTGGACGCGGCACTGCCTCTCGTTTGCATGGGATTCATTCACACTGTCACTTTCTGGCCCTTTCTCCTGAGAGGTTTTTGCCTTCTCTGGGCAGAGAACTTGTTTTTTTGTTTGTTTGTTTGTTTTTGTCTTTATTAGTTTTGAAGAGGTAATAGGTTCTCACGGTTCAGAATCCCAGGTTACCATTAAAGGCCTATAGTCAGGGCTGGCAGGTGGCATAGTGGTTAAGGCACTGGACTTCCACATTGGTGATTACAGTTCTAGTCCTGGACCCAGTGCATGAAGCTCAAGCTGGGCACATATGCATACATGCCCAACCAAGATCTTGGGAGAAGCAACTGCGGTGAGACCATCCTCCTGGGGGTGATTTCTCACTTTCTCTCTCACTATCTCTGTCTCTCCAGTGAGCACATACACACTGAGGCAAAAACCTCTACAAAAAAAAAAGTCCAGTTGTCATAAATGGGTCCTGTGCTGTTGACCTTCTGACGTATACTAATTTCTTGTCACTTTTAATATCAGCTCAATTCTCTTAATTTTCAGAGCTGGTGTCATTTCAGTTTTCTTTTCTTTAAAGGTGTGGGAGGTGCTGAACTTTTTCTGGCCATGAACCATTATGAAAATCCAACATACATACTGAAAATACTGAAACTGCTTTGAAAAATTGGAATTTCTGATACCTCCAGTGGGCCGAGAGACACGGTGGGTGAAGAACGTGGCAGCAGTGGTGAAGACAGTGGAGACACAGGCAGCCGCAGAGGCCAGGTGGGGCTGTGCTGGGATTGGGGTGACTGCTGCTCAGTGCACCAGTAGTTCCCCACATGGAAGTAGCTGCTGTGGGAAGGAGGGGCCTGCCTGGCAGCCTGGCTCCATCCGGAAACCAGCAGGTCACGCTTGGTCTCTGCGTTTTTTCTTTTATTTTTTTTTGGGTTGTGTGAAAGAGGAAACAGAAAACAGAAAGCATGGCCCCTTCTCAAACTGGCTCACTTAAACACTTTGGGATAAACCCTGGACAGCCACACCGGAGAAAGGCCTTAGACTGGCCCCAGAGCTAAAAGCACCAGAGCAAATCCAATGCTTCCTACCTGGAGTCACCTGACCTTCCCAACCTGTGTGGCCCCACACCTCCGCAGCCCACACCGTGACCACTGCTTTCTCTTCCCACAGTGACATGTATTCTGTTTCATTATTTTCTTTTGATTGCTATGACACTATATAAAATTTTCATTTGAGTTTCTCAATTGTATCTAGTTATTTAGCACAGTTTAGAAACTTGTCTGAGACTGATGTTATCAGTAATCTAACCAGTCAGGATCATATTCGTGTGTGTGTGTGTGTGGTCACAGTTATACTTCATTGGACTAACCCAGGACCATTTCAGTGATGCAAATTGTGTGCCCTCCGGTTTCGCTGAAACAGTCCTGGACTTTTCAGAAACCTTGATGAAGTCTCCCACATTGTATAAATTGGACTATTTAGGAATTTTAAACTTTAGATGATCATTCGGTTCCTTTTCTATTTTATCTTTATTTTTGTTAATGCAACAGGACTTAAACAAATGAACTTTGATCTTTGTTTTAAAGATTATTAAAAAAATTGTGTCTATCCATGGCTCTTGAGGATGTAGTTTTCACACTACAGGATCTGATCTCCATGTAGTACATAGAAACTGCAGATTGATTTTCCTTGAGTGCTTGATACTGTTCATTACATCTCCATGTAGGGCTGAGAAGAATGACCTGTCTATATATGCAGCTGTGTTGCTTTTGATGTTGTGTTACTGTGCACAGAAAGGTGTGCACTGGGGTTCTGTGTACGGTCTGGAAGAAACGCACGGTAGCCTTGCGAGTTAAGTACTGCTTCCATTCATTGTTTACGCTGGAATTTTTTTCTCCCCATGGAATGTAAGTAAAACTTAGTGTTTGTCACCAATAAATAGTAATACTAAATTTTTTTGTTAATTTATTCTCAAATGCCACTACTGCTAGGTTGTTCCCCTCCCAACTTGCCCCCTACCCTTTTTTTATTTTTAAGAAAAAACATTTGTAATGCTTGTGGTTCTGTCTGGGCAAAAAAAAAAAAAATCTAAAGATCTGAAATAACTTTATATCGAACTATTGATCAATAAACAGCTACTAATGGAAATTTTTGGTTCTGTTGAGCACTAACTAAAGGAATAAGGGAAGTTGTGGGTGAGGGAATGGAAGCTGGGGTGGTGGGCTCCAGGCCAGTGTGGGAAGCCTTGAGGGGTTTGTGGGGCCCAGGTGAAGGAAGGGGTCCCTCATCCAGACCAGATGTTGCTACCCAGAGAAATGTACCTCAAGAGTAGAGAGACTGTCTGACCCTCTGAGGACATCACTTCCCTCAGGTGCTTTCGTAACTGTGAGCACACAGGCTGTGCATTCTAGCCCAGTTGAGGGCCAGCTGGTTGGGTTCTATTTATTTATTTGTCTTAAGATTTTGTGAGAAGGCATATACACTAACCAAAGAGAGAATGAGAAAGCATCTCCCCATGGGGGAGTCGTGCCAGTCTCTTCCATCTCTTATGGAAGAGTGAGAGAGGGAAAGTGAGAAAGCAAGCTGCCTGGTCCAGGACTCAAACTGTGGTCAGCCATATGGGAGAGTCCAGCACCCTTACCCACCATGTCACCTGTCAACCTGTTTTAATTTTATAAGAACTTTTGGGTCATGGGAACAGTCATGGTTGTATTTTTCTATTTAAAAATGCGTCAAGATGTTTCCAGTGATCCAGAAGGTTAAAAAGCTTGCTTCACTAGAAAGCCTACCTTTGGATTGTTCTATCTGAATAACCAACAGTGATCAGAAGGTTATGGAAAATGAGGGTGGAAGAGAGTTCATTTTGAAGAGCAGTGACAGATTTTTTGCCATAAGGGAAGTGTGCTTGCTGGAAAAAAGAGGGGGAAAGTGAGAAATCATCCCTGGAGGGACAGCCACGCCGCATTTCCTTCTCCATTTCGGCACAAATGCACATGCACCCAGTATGATTTTGAAGCCCGCGGGTATGAGACTTGAACTACAGCCAGCCATGTGGGAATCCAGTGCTTTAACCACCACACCACCTGCTGGCCTTGAAACTTTTTTTTAAATATCTGTGGACCTATGACCCACATTGAGATTCTCTCCCAGGATCCTGTGTTCTTAGAAAGAGAGGCTGAGCACATAGCTTGTGGTGACATAACTCACATTCATGAAGAGCACGTACTCGGTGGGTAGTGGCCCTGGAGACCGTCTCCTGGTTATCTTTTTGGTTTTTGACTGTAACAGTTCATCCATGTCCTGCTCCTTTCTGACCCAGTCCTATTAAGAAGCTGTGCTGCCTTTAGCTGGCTCCTGCTGCTGGATCTGTCTGCCTTTTGGGCTTCCCATCTTAATGGAGGTAAGGTGCACGGCTTTGTGACTAGCTTCACCTGGGTATGGCTGATAAGAGCAGATGCAGACAGCCCCTTCCAGCAGTGAAACAACAGAAATAGTGCCGTGCCTTTCTCTGTCACACCACGGCACCTGTCAGTCTGTTAACCTGTCACGTTCTCATGCTAGGCAGGTCATTCTACCACCAGGTCACACTTCCAGTGATCAAGTATTTGGGGGAAGGTCTTAAGAGCACATGACGGGCTTGTTGCTTCTCACACCTTTGCCATCTGTTGGCCCTCCACGGACAGCCAACCTGAATCTAGAATAGATGGTGGCATGGCAGTGAGTATCCATACCCATGATTTCTATTGCAAAATATGAAGGATCTCCAACAAGTTCATGGAAAATATGTATTATGACAAACTGATTTCAAAAAATTTTCATATAGAAATAATTTTGTATTTTAATTCTGTTTTTCTCACGAACTTTTAAAGTCCCCCCACTTAAATGTAAAAATTTAGGGGCCAGCAGTTTAAGGCAGTTGGCTCCCACTCACAGGGGATGATGGCACAGTTCAAGTCCTTGAAAGACATGCTAGGCACATGTGCATGTGTGCCCAAAATACCAAGAGGAGACTGGAAGAGGGATTATGATGTGGCCATCCGCCTACAGTGATTTCTTTCTATGTCTCACTGTTGAGTACATAAGCCCTATAAAGAAAAAAAAATAATCATCTTTAATAAAGCTTTTTTTTTCCTGAGCTATTTTTTTTTTTGCTATAGGGCATGTGTACTCCCCGGAGAGACTGAGACAGAAAGGGAGGACTCACCCCATCCTAAGGGATTGCCACGTGGCAACCCCCTCTCTTCCATTTTCCACTTGGGGTTTTGGACACACGTGCACACACGCCTGGCATGTGTGTCTGGCATGAGTTTTAAGCTGCTGGGTCTAGGACTCAAACCAACCACATGGGAGTCTTAGCGATGTAACCATTACACCATCTGCTTGGCCCCAGCTCTCTGAATTTGGTTACTCTAGGCACTTCATGGTAAGTAGAATCATGTAACATTGTCTTTTTTACAAAAACCAACAGGCATATCCATGTAGCATGTCAGAATATCATCCCTTTAAGGGCGATATTCCACCGTATGTATGTTTCACGTTTATCCATTCCTACTGATGAACACTGGGGTTGCTTCTACCTTTTAGCTGTTGTAATGCTGCTGGTGAACACGGGATGCACTATCTTCTGGAAGGGCTGTTAAAAGACAGGTGGCTACATTTCCAGAGTTTTAGAAGTGGTCGTTCTGGACTAGGGTCCGAGGAATGCATGTTCTAGCCTGAATGCTGCAGTCAAAGCAGAGGTTCCCCGGGTGGGGCCTATGTAGCCTTTCTAGGGTTCTCAGCCTTGGTTGGTCCAGGAGTGGCAGTTCTGGTCCCCCAACAGATTCTAGGCAAGTCCAGCAGGTCAGGGGACACATCGGAGGACAGCAGGCCATTACACAACACTGAAGACCAAAAATATCTGGTAAAACCCCAGGGAAAAAACTATGTAAGAAAAGTCAAGATAAGATCCAAACAACACAAGCTGAAAAGGAGCATGCCTTTGAGCAAGTGATGAGGTATGACGGGGGATAACCTCAACCCACCTGATCCTGACCTTAATTAAGACCATTCTCTTCTTGGGATAAGCAGATGGCATAATGGTTATATCACTGGATGCCCATGTAGACACCAGTTTGAGTTTTGGACCCAGAGTCTTAAAACCCATGCTGGGTCCATGTGTGTGCATACATGCATGAGATCCCAGAAAGAGAATGGAAGAGAAGGGATTGGATTGTGGCATGGCCATGCCCCCTTGGAGGGGGGGTGCTGTTTGCTATTCCGTCTTTCTGGCAAGTGCATGCACCCTATAGCAAAACCTCTGTAAAAAAAAAAAAAGAACATTCTGGGGCCGTCAAGTGGAGTGGTGTTTGAGGCACTGGACTCGCACATGGCTGACTGCAGTTCAAGTCCAGGACCTGGTGGCTTGATTTCAGACTTTGTCATTCTATCGTGAGTTAAAAAAATTTTTTTAAAAAAAGATTCTTTTGAGGGGACCAGCAGTTAGCGTAATAGCTATGTCGCTGGCCTGCCACGTAGTCGACCACGGTACGAGTCCTGGACCCGGTGGCTTAAAACTCACGCCGGGCGCGTGTGCGTGCGTGCCCAAGATCCCGAGAGGAGAATGGAGGAGAAGGGATTGCGGCGTGGCCAACCCCCCTGGGGGGTGATTTCTCTCTGTCTGTCTGGTGGACGCACGTGCCCTATAGCAAAAGCTTCTCAAAAAAAAAAAAGATTCTTTTGAGAGGTGCAGAAGTCAGGATACCAGAGCTGGGGAAGAAATGCACAGCACTGAGCACTGTTTACCCCACAGCGCAACAATTCAAGTGTGGCTTCAAAGTTTCAGCATTTAAAAGGGTGCTCAAATAAAGCACATAAGACTGGTGACTCACAGAAGGAAATGCCACCCTTTGACAGTATGAAAGCAGGACAAGGAGACATCCTTATCACAAATACTGAGGAGGCAAGAGACACTGACCAAGTTAATGGAGCAGAACCATAAAATGCAATTACTTAAAAAGCTGGAAGGCATGGAGTTAGCAGATGCCTTCAGGGTGAAAATACAAGAATCCACTGCAAGTGAGGGCAGCCCTTGTTCAAAGTGGTGCCTCCCAGAATGACCCTGCTGCTCAGTTATAAACCTGGAACTTACCACACACACTTAACAGTGTGAATAAAGGCCAAGTGATTATGCCCCATGTGCACAAGAATGAAATACCATTTTCACCCACTAAAATGTCAGTGTGGGTGACAAACAGCACAACCTTTGCACAAGATAACTGGTCTAGGAAATACACGGAGAGATGAAGACTTCTATATATGGATGTTCATTTTTAAGAGTTGTTATACAGCAAAAAATATGCAGGATGTCCAATATGGAATACCCACATGATAAATCACATATGCTGATAATGTTTTCAGTTAAAAAAAAACTATACACAATGAACAAAACTTTAAGGGAGATATAAAAAGAAAATATTTGACTCATTCATATTCCTACCTACATTTCTAAAAATATATATATTTTTTAATTTGACCAGACACACACACACACAAAGGAAGATAGAGAGGGGCAGAGAGAAAACAAGCAAGCAACCAGGTCTGGGACGTGAACTATGGTCAGCCTTGTGGGAGTATCCAATGCCTTAACCACAGTGCCACCTGCTGGTACCATTGTACCTACTTTTTTCTGTATTCTCTTTATTTCCATAAAGAAAACAGATGCTTGGCTATCAGATTAGTGGGCCCATCAGGAAGCACTGAGAAACTTAACATGGTATTTCCCCTGTGTGTGAAATTGCCCTGAGATGGGGGCTTACCTGGGCCAGGACTCCCCTCCACAGCTTTTCTACCTACCAGTGCTGCCACACATTATTGGGAAGGCAGGGGCAGTGCCGAGCACAAACCCCCTACCCCCTTCCCAATTTAAATGAGTTAAGTCCAGCAGCTTTTATTGATCAGTACTTCCTCTGCACAGGCTCCTGTGTATGCTCCTCCAGTTCTACCGCCTGTGTAGCTCATAATCACCCATGCAATACATGCATCGCTCTTTACAGCCACCTAAAGGGGAGTAACATTCTGCTCCTGTGTCACAAGAGGAAACAACAGCATACAGGTCAAAGCCTTTGCTCAAGGTCACATAGTCAGTGGCATAACTGTTAACTCAAACCTAGCTGTTTACACCCACGAAGAACCGCTACTGAGCACAATCACTAACAAGACTTGTCAAAAAATTGGGACCAGCAGATAGCATAATGGTTATGTTGTCGGACCGCTACATAGTTGACTGTGATTTGAGTCCTGGACCCTGTAACTTAAAAAGTCATGCCAGGCATGTGTGCGCTGTGGTACCAAGATCCCAAGAAAAGAATGGAGAAGGGATTGTGGCGTGGCCATCCCCCCTGGGGGGGGATGATTTCTCGCTTTCTGTCTCTGTCTCTCTGGTGAAACTATGTAAGAAAAGTCAAGATAAGATCCAAACAACACAAGCTGAAAAGGAGCATGCCTTTGAGCAAGTGATGAGGTATGACGGGGGATAACCTCAACCCACCTGATCCTGACCTTAATTAAGACCATTCTCTTCTTGGGATAAGCAGATGGCATAATGGTTATATCACTGGATGCCCATGTAGACACCAGTTTGAGTTTTGGACCCAGAGTCTTAAAACCCATGCTGGGTCCATGTGTGTGCATACATGCATGAGATCCCAGAAAGAGAATGGAAGAGAAGGGATTGGATTGTGGCATGGCCATGCCCCCTTGGAGGGGGGGTGCTGTTTGCTATTCCGTCTTTCTGGCAAGTGCATGCACCCTATAGCAAAACCTCTGTAAAAAAAAAAAAAGAACATTCTGGGGCCGTCAAGTGGAGTGGTGTTTGAGGCACTGGACTCGCACATGGCTGACTGCAGTTCAAGTCCAGGACCTGGTGGCTTGATTTCAGACTTTGTCATTCTATCGTGAGTTAAAAAAATTTTTTTAAAAAAAGATTCTTTTGAGGGGACCAGCAGTTAGCGTAATAGCTATGTCGCTGGCCTGCCACGTAGTCGACCACGGTACGAGTCCTGGACCCGGTGGCTTAAAACTCACGCCGGGCGCGTGTGCGTGCGTGCCCAAGATCCCGAGAGGAGAATGGAGGAGAAGGGATTGCGGCGTGGCCAACCCCCCTGGGGGGTGATTTCTCTCTGTCTGTCTGGTGGACGCACGTGCCCTATAGCAAAAGCTTCTCAAAAAAAAAAAAGATTCTTTTGAGAGGTGCAGAAGTCAGGATACCAGAGCTGGGGAAGAAATGCACAGCACTGAGCACTGTTTACCCCACAGCGCAACAATTCAAGTGTGGCTTCAAAGTTTCAGCATTTAAAAGGGTGCTCAAATAAAGCACATAAGACTGGTGACTCACAGAAGGAAATGCCACCCTTTGACAGTATGAAAGCAGGACAAGGAGACATCCTTATCACAAATACTGAGGAGGCAAGAGACACTGACCAAGTTAATGGAGCAGAACCATAAAATGCAATTACTTAAAAAGCTGGAAGGCATGGAGTTAGCAGATGCCTTCAGGGTGAAAATACAAGAATCCACTGCAAGTGAGGGCAGCCCTTGTTCAAAGTGGTGCCTCCCAGAATGACCCTGCTGCTCAGTTATAAACCTGGAACTTACCACACACACTTAACAGTGTGAATAAAGGCCAAGTGATTATGCCCCATGTGCACAAGAATGAAATACCATTTTCACCCACTAAAATGTCAGTGTGGGTGACAAACAGCACAACCTTTGCACAAGATAACTGGTCTAGGAAATACACGGAGAGATGAAGACTTCTATATATGGATGTTCATTTTTAAGAGTTGTTATACAGCAAAAAATATGCAGGATGTCCAATATGGAATACCCACATGATAAATCACATATGCTGATAATGTTTTCAGTTAAAAAAAAACTATACACAATGAACAAAACTTTAAGGGAGATATAAAAAGAAAATATTTGACTCATTCATATTCCTACCTACATTTCTAAAAATATATATATTTTTTAATTTGACCAGACACACACACACACAAAGGAAGATAGAGAGGGGCAGAGAGAAAACAAGCAAGCAACCAGGTCTGGGACGTGAACTATGGTCAGCCTTGTGGGAGTATCCAATGCCTTAACCACAGTGCCACCTGCTGGTACCATTGTACCTACTTTTTTCTGTATTCTCTTTATTTCCATAAAGAAAACAGATGCTTGGCTATCAGATTAGTGGGCCCATCAGGAAGCACTGAGAAACTTAACATGGTATTTCCCCTGTGTGTGAAATTGCCCTGAGATGGGGGCTTACCTGGGCCAGGACTCCCCTCCACAGCTTTTCTACCTACCAGTGCTGCCACACATTATTGGGAAGGCAGGGGCAGTGCCGAGCACAAACCCCCTACCCCCTTCCCAATTTAAATGAGTTAAGTCCAGCAGCTTTTATTGATCAGTACTTCCTCTGCACAGGCTCCTGTGTATGCTCCTCCAGTTCTACCGCCTGTGTAGCTCATAATCACCCATGCAATACATGCATCGCTCTTTACAGCCACCTAAAGGGGAGTAACATTCTGCTCCTGTGTCACAAGAGGAAACAACAGCATACAGGTCAAAGCCTTTGCTCAAGGTCACATAGTCAGTGGCATAACTGTTAACTCAAACCTAGCTGTTTACACCCACGAAGAACCGCTACTGAGCACAATCACTAACAAGACTTGTCAAAAAATTGGGACCAGCAGATAGCATAATGGTTATGTTGTCGGACCGCTACATAGTTGACTGTGATTTGAGTCCTGGACCCTGTAACTTAAAAAGTCATGCCAGGCATGTGTGCGCTGTGGTACCAAGATCCCAAGAAAAGAATGGAGAAGGGATTGTGGCGTGGCCATCCCCCCTGGGGGGGGATGATTTCTCGCTTTCTGTCTCTGTCTCTCTGGTGAGCACATGTGCCCTATAGCAAAACTCACTCTCCTCCTCATTCAAAAAAAAGTGCATGCCCAAGATCCCCCAAGAGAAAAATGGAGAAGAGGGGATTGCGGCATGGCCATCCCCTCTGGGGGGGTGATTTCTCGCTTTCTGTCTCTGTCTTTCTGGTGATCACACATGCCCAATAAGAAAAAACCTCTCCAAAAAAAAAAAAAAGAAAAGAAAAATCACTCCAGCAATTTAGTCTACTAAGTCTTAACAGTCTCTAAAAGTCAAATATAAACACGGTCTTCAATGACAAAATAAGAAACCTTAACAGAAAGCATTTTTGAAAATTAACTTGAGAATATGGATCAATGTGCAAGCCAAAGAAAGTAGGAGTCCCAGTGTTCCCGTTCTGAAACTAGCTAAAAAGGCACACTTGCTCATAGCGACGAAGATGAACAGGCTACTACCACTCAGTCTTTTGAACCAAGGAAGGAGAAAGTGTTCTGAACTCGAGCAGTCCTTTAAGATGGGGCATCAAGTGTCCCCCAGACCAGTAGCTGCTGTGCGAGTATGCAGCTACTCACCAGCTAAGCTGCTCACTAGGAGCCAAGCCAAACAAGATACTCCAGGAGCTTATTTGAGCCCCAAACACACAGAAACTAGCACCACCAAGCTGTCCATCCCAGATTCTTCACATATATTAAATTACACCTGCAGTTTAAAATGGTTCCCAGTGAACTCAATATCCTGCCAGTGACCACCCACGTCACATTTCCACTGCAGTCAAAAACAACGAACTCGGCTCAGCTACATCACCACATGCTAGATGCTTCTGCTTGGCAGGCTGAGGTTACATGGGAGGCCCATGTTTGACTCTTGTCCCACTCTTAAGACAAAGTGTGTTGATGTGGACCTGTGGTCCTGGCTGGTTTACAGTCTGAGGGAGGAAGATCACAACACTGTGAGAGACTGTCTAAAATATGCCATACACACACACGCACACACACACAGTGGTAAATCCAAACACCCCCACTAAGATGGTGCAAGTACACTTAGATTGCCTAATTTCTCCAGTAACGACACTACAAAGCCATGTTAAGAAAGAACATTCAAGGAAAAGCAGGTGGTGTGGTTAAGATCCTTGACTCATACATGGCGGGCCACAATTTGAGTCCTACACCTGGCAGCTTGCTTTCTCACTTTCCTTCTCTCTTTTCCTCCCTCCCTCTTCTCTTTCTCTTGGGAAAGCGCATGTTCCCTATGACAGAATTCAAAAATAATAAAAGAATGGGGCCAGCAGATGGCATGGTGGTAAAGGATGCTGGACTCCACATTGGTGACTGTGGTTTGAGTCCTGGACCTGATGATGGCTTGCTTTGTCACTCACTCTCTCTGGTTAAATGTAAATAAATAATCTTAAAAAAAAAAAAAGACATTCAACATAACATGCTTGAAACAAAAGTTAATCCTAGCATACACAAACTTTTTGCTTCACAAATTTAGATCTATTGCTATTCCTCCTCTAGAAACAATGTAACAGAACTATGGAGAAAATCATGATCCCCAGAGGCGGTGTTAGTTTTCCTAGGCAGTGAAGCCCTTTCCCTCAGGATGTCATACTCATCCCATCCCAATATAATTCTATAGTTTTTCACAGTTGGAAAGTTTTCCAAGCTTAGTGGGTTCGATGACCCTCCAGGTCTTGGAAATGCATTCTAAGCCAGAGGAGAAACCCAATGCAGCCTTGCTCCCCAGGTGGTCTTCACTGGGATATGCCCAATTCCTGTGGCTCCTCCTAGACCCCAAGCATCTAAGATGCCACAACCCGAAAAGTTCCAAGTAACCTCTGATTTGCAGGCCAAAGAACACACCGTTGAAGAGATCAAACACCCACGGTTATCTAGAGTTCTCTCAACCACCTGTGAAGCTGGGCAGTGTGTTTGTTCCAAAGCTCATGCTATTGCCTAGGCGCTCCTAAAGTGCTGGTAAACAAGCCACAAGTTGGTATAAATGTCCCTTTTCTCCTGTTTAAAAAAAATCCTGGGGGACCAGGGTGGCATTGTGGTTGAGGCACTGGACACTCCCATGTGGCCAACCATGAGTCCTGGACCTGATGGCTTGCCTTCTCACTCACTCCCCCGCCCCCTGTGTCTCTCTCTAGTCAAATTAAAATGAATGAATGAATGAATAAAATTAAATAAATTATTCCTAAAAAATTTGATTTTATGAAGTCTAGAAGGAGAAAAGAGAAATTTAAAGAAATTGTTCATTTTATAAAATGTATCAGAAAGCAGTGATGCTCTCTGTCCTTTTGATGTTCTCAGATACAGGTGAGGGCTTGCTTTATTGCTGATTACAGATTTAAAACTATGAGATGTGCATTGCTTGGCAAGCAAGACAAATGATTCTTATTCACATTTCTGATAAAAGCTTAAAGAAACAGACAAAAATACAAAGGACAAGAGGAATACAAATAACAGATTCAAAACAAAAGGATTTAGTAACAGAAAGAAGTTTCCACAGCCAATGTCTATCAGAAATTTAAAATGATCGAAACCGTGCAAATGCTCAAGTCAATGTCACACACTGAACTATTAATACTTGTTCCTTGAAGTTGCAAACTAGAAAAGTCACTCACGTATATTTATGATCACGCAAACCACCTAATCTGCTCAAGGTTCAGCTTAAAGCAACATTTAATATCCTTTATGTGATGGAATTTGTGACACATTCACAAAGAAAACTCGCTTTAACTCAGCTGTACTCCAAAGTCTCCATGATATCCTAAGAAACCATCCTGGGCTTCTTAGCCAATGTGAAAAATGGAGTTCAAAGCAGTGTCACACTGGCAGCCTGGAGGTATCCTTGGAGATACTGGAGCGCTTCTGCATTGAGGCTGGTGCTCACCATTGATGGAACCTGCAAGAGATGGGAAAAACACAATGGCTACTGGAGGTCCAGGTGCTCTCACACAACCCCTCTTTTACAGGAGAGCTGCCACAGCTCTGGGATGAGCAGTGAGCCATTAAATACCGTCAAGGGTACTATATTATTGCAGGTGCTTCCATGTCTTCAAAAATGGTTAGGTCCAAAAATAGATCAATAAGCAATTACTGTTATGTCACGGTAGCACTGTGGTTAAGTTAAAAAAGTCCATACTGGAACCAGCAGTTAGTGTAATGGCTATGTTGCTGGATTCCCACGTAGTCAACCGTGGTTCAAGTCCTGCACCCGGTGGCTTAAAACTCACGCCAGGCACGTGTGCGTGTGTGCCCATGCTTGTTCAAGATCCCAAGAGGAGAATGGATTGTGGTGTGACCATCCCCCCTGGGGAGTGATTTCTCGCTTTCTGTCTCTGTCTGGCAAGCGCACATGCCCTATAGCGAAAACCTCTCAAAAAAAAAAAAAAAAATAATAATAAAATAAAATGTCCACACTAAGGCCAGCAGATGGCGAAGATGTTATGTCACTGGACTCCCACATGGCTGACAGCAGTTCTATTCCCAGACTTGGTGGATATAAAATTGCACATGTGCGTGCCTGTGTGCACAAGATTCCAGGTGGAGAACAAGGGATTGCCGCATGACCATCCCACCCCTAGATGTGATTTCTTACTTTTCTCTCAGTCTCTCTCTCTCGTGAGCGCACAGCCCCAAAGGCAAAAACCTCTTTAAAAAACAAAACAAAACAAAAAAACCCTTGCTAGTTAGCAATGCATAATAAAGCACTTATGGGTAAAAAGATATCTAAGGTTTATTTTTGAATTATCTACAAAGGATGAGAAAAGCAGATGGCACAGTGGTTACATTGCTGGACTTCCACATGGCCAACTGAGATTCAAGTGTACCAGACTTGGTGGCTTAAAACCCACTCCAGGTGCATGTGTGTGCGTGCCCAAAGCCCTGAGAGGAAAATGGAGAAGGAACTGCAGTAGTGGCCATCCTGGCTGGTGGGCAGTGATTTCTCGCTTTGTGTCTCTCTGGTGAGTATATGCGCCCTATAGCAAAAAATTCTCTACAAAGGAAAAGGAAAAAAAAAAAAGCAACACATGAAACAAGACTGTCAAATATTGATAATTACTGAAGTTGGGCAGTTGAGTATTCATTATCTTTTTTTCCTTTATGTATGAAGTTCTCCATAGTACAACAACGAAAAATATTTGATCAGAAATTAAGACTTGTAAAAGGTGCTAATCAAATACAACTATTTGGGCCATGATCCATTATTTACTTTCTGAGTAGTCTGCCATTAAAAAGTCCATTTTCTGGGACCAGCAGTTAGTGTAATAGCTATGTCGCTGGACTCCCATGTAGTCGACCGTGGTTTGCATCCCGGACCTGGTGGCTTAAAACTCACGCTGGGCGCGTGTGCGTGTGTGCCCAAGATCCCAAGAGGAGAAGGGATTGCTGCGTGGCCATCCCCCCCCAGGGGGCGATTTCTAGCTTTCTGTCTCTCTGTCTCTCTCTGTCTGGCGAGTGCACACGCCCTATAGCAAAAAAAAAAAAAAAAGAAAAGTAAAGAAAAAAAAAGTCTATTTTCAAGCTGGGAGGCAGAGGAGTGCTTTAAAAAAATAAAAATGAAAAGGCCAATAGGTGGTGTGGTGGTTAAGACACTAGAATCCCACATGGCTGACATTAGTTCAAGTCCCAGACTTGCAGCTTCCTTTCTCACTCTCCCACTCTTTTTCAGTCTCTCTCTGGTGCACATATGCCCTATAGCAAATTAAATAACAATGATAAGTAATTCTTAAAAACAATAAAAAAAAATCAATAAATACTATATATTTTAAATAGAAGGATTGGGCCACCTAGAGGCATGGCGGTTAGGTGGCTGAATTTTACATGACCAACTATGCAGTTTGAATCCTAAACATAGTGGCTTGAAAAACACGCTGGGCATATATGTGTGCATACCAAAAATCTTGAAGGAGAAATGGAAAAGGGATTGTGGAATAGTCCCTCCCATTAGGGATGCATTCTTAATTTCCTTCTGTCTCCTCCTGGTGATCACATGCACCCTCTAGCAAATTTTTAAATATAGGATTATTTTTTCATTTCTATTGAGAGAGATTTCTCCCTTTTGTCTTTACTTCTAAAACTATACAATTAAAAAAATATATTTGGGAGCCAGCAGGTGGCATGGTAGCCGACCATGGTTTGAAACTCACACTGGATATACATGTATGCATGCCCCAAATCCCAGGAGAATGGAGAAGGGACTGTAGCAGATGGGGTGATTTCTCACTTTTCCTCTCACTGTCAATCTCTCTGGGGTGCACACATGCCTTATGGTAAAAAACCTCTTGATTTATAGTTTTATATATGTGTGTCCTACATGATACAAGGGGGAAAAAAAAGGCTCATCACGACACTAAGTTTTGGGGCAGGTAGGTGATGTGACAGTTAAGGTGATGGAGTCTGTGGATGACCAGTTAAAGTCCTGGACCTGGTGTCTTAGCTTCTCATTTTCCTTTTCCCTTTCTGGTGATCACATGTGCCCTATAGCAAACTTCTAAAAATAGTTAACAAATTGGGACCAACAGTTGGCGTAATGGCTGTCACTGGACTCCCATGTAGTTGACTGTGGTTCAAGTCCCGGACCCGGTGGCTTAAACTCACGCTGGGTGCATGTGCACATGTGTGCTCAAGGTCCCAAGAGGAGAACAGAGAAGGGATTGTAATGTGGCCGGCTTCCCTGGGGGGTGACTTCTCGCTTTCTGTCTCTCTCTCTCTCTGGCGAGCGCACACGCTCTATAGCAAACACCTCTCAAAGAAAAAAAAGGTAACAAATCTTTAAAAAAAAAAAAAAAAAACCAGAAAGACTAAATTTTACCTATAAGTCAATGAGATGTAGTCTGATTATGCTGACCAGTGAAAAAACGCACAAGAACAACCGCTATCCACTTGCTTCCCATTAAAATCACCACAATTCCAGAGTTCTCAAATAAGACTAACTTACCCTTCCTGGACAGGCTGTAGACAATTTGTGAAGTGACTGTGCCAGATGGATTTTGGGGTTGTTCACCATTTGACCTACAGGGTCATGCTCTTTTTTCCCAGCAAATGCCAACTGTGAGAAGGCAGTCTGGTATCCTGGTGTGTCTTCTATGTCAATGAAGTGCTCTTCATCAGGAATGGTATCATCTTCAGGTAACTCAAAAAGGCCAATCAGGGACTGTAATAAAGGAGTCCTGCATTGGAGGAAAGCAAGAGACAGAAGAGCAAGAAAATACTCTGAAAATTTAAACAAAAGCAGCAATTCTTTAGAGAAAAAAAATTACAGACTCATAATTGCAAGAATAGGAAGGGACCTTTGAAATGAAGATGGACATCAAGCTTCATGTCTGTCCAGAAACATTCCTCAATTCTTTGGCTATAGCCTCCTAGCCAGCCTTTCAGTAACCATTCCATCTGAAGCTAGCTATGTGACCCAAGCTGAACTAAGCAGACTCAATCCTAGAGTCTGGTTAGAGGAAATAAGCCTCCAGCTGTCAGGTTACTTTATGGAAGAAGCTGCCTGAGTGGAACCAAAGCAAAGGAGAGGCAAGAGGCTGTGAAAAGCTGGGCCCTCCAGACACTGAGTACAGGGATGGAAGACCTTCTTAAAGACCTAAGTTCAGCTGGGTTTCTCTCATAAAACATTTGTAGACATCGTCTAGATCATATCTTCAGAGGGTCTGTGAATCCAAAAAAAGTTAAGAACCAGGAAATACTGCTTTTGGACCAGAAGAATCTAGAAGCCATGTCTTGAAACTAATAAGTGCTCGTGGAGAAGTTGAGAGCAGAACCTAATTCCCTTGGCCCCCAGAGGGTAAGTCTGGCTCATTTTGCAGTTGTAAGGGAAGGAAGCTGTAATTTCCAAAAGCTCTGGAACACAACACTTACCATAGCTTGGTGTATTCGGTGTCCATCATTGGGGGGCATTCTGTTAGTAATTTTGTTATGCCAACTGCACAGATCTTTTTTTCTACATTCCCAGACACTTTCTGAATTTCAGGAATAATAATTTTTTCCAAAACCATTCCAAACATTCTATTAAAACAAAATAAATCCACTCAAAATTAGACCAACACTACAACTAGACAGTAAAATGCTTAGATGTTATTTATACTCATGAATAACTTACTTATATTCATGAACTTAGTAAACCACTAAATGCAAAGCTGCTGAGTGGAGCCTGCAGATGGCATGGAGGTTTAAGGTGCTGGATCTCACTTGGCTGGCTGTGTGGTTTGAGTCTCAGTCCGGTGGCTTGAAAATCATACTGGGCATGTGCATATCTGTGCCCAAAATCTTTTTGGTCATTTTTTTTTCTTTTTTTCTGGAGAGGTTTTTAGCTATAAGGTGCCTGCACTCACCAGAAAGACAGAGACAGAAAGCAAGAAATCACCCCCCAGGGGGGATGGCCACGCCGCAATCCCTTCTCCACCATTCTCCTTTTGGGATCCTGGGCACGGACGCACATGCACCTGGCGTGAGTTTTAAGCCACCGGGTCCAGGACGTGAACCGCGGTCGACTACGTGGGAGTCCAGCGACATAGCCATTACGCTAACTGCTGGTTCCCAGTGCCCAAAATCTTGAGAGGAGACTAGAGAAAAAGGAATTTCAGCATGGCCATCCCCCCAGGGTGATTTCTCACTTTCTCTCTCTTTTTTGGTCTCTGTTGAGCACACAAGCCCTATAGCAAAACTTGAAAAGAAAAAGAAAAAAAAAAAGCTGCTTAGTTTGGCCAACTGACAAGACCTAGAAATGGCACAACAACAAGAGTCACCTCTCCTGGGACCGACTGTCGTCCTCATTTGTAAGCAGATCAAGCATATGCGTTAAGATATTCACAGCTTTTTATGATCTCATATACTTTTTTTTTTGGAGAGATTTTTGCCATTAGGGTGCGTGCGCTCATCAGACAGAAAGGGAGAAACAGAAAGCGAGAAATCACCCCCAGGGGGGATGGCCATGCTGCAGTCCCTTCTCCTCCATTCTCGTCTCAGGATCTTGGGCACACACGCACATGCGCCTGGTGTGAATTTTAAGCCACCGGGTCCGGGACTTGAACCGCAGTCAACTACATGGGAGTCCAGCGACATAGCCATTATGCTAACTGCTGGTCCTCATACACTTTTTATAAATGAGAAATCCTTAAAAAAATCAGTACTTAGGAAATGGAGATAAGAAGAAGAAAAAACTCCCATTATCCTGCCATCCAGTGATACTAGTTTTAACTTTTTAGTAAATAAACCTCTCAATTTTTTTTTTTTTTAGAGGTTTTTCACTATAGGGCGCGTACGCTCGCCAGACAGAGAGAGACATAGAGACAGAAAGCGAGAAATCACCCCCCCAGAGGGGATGGTCACGCCGCAATCCCTTCTCCTCCATTCTGCTCTCGGGATCTTGGGCACACACGCACACGTGCCCGGCATGAGTTTTAAGTCACCGGGTCCGGGAGGCGAACCGCGGTCGACTACGTGGGAGTCCAGCGACATAACCATTACGCTAACTGCTGGTTCCCCTAAACCTCTCAATTTTAAAAGTGTAAATGTTAATGGTCATTTTTTTTTCTTTTTTTCTGGAGAGGTTTTTAGCTATAAGGTGCCTGCACTCACCAGAAAGACAGAGACAGAAAGCAAGAAATCACCCCCCAGAGGGGATGGTCACACCGCAATCCTTTCTCCTCCATTCTCGTCTCAGGATCTTGGGCACACACGCACACGTGCCCGGCATGAGTTTTAAGTCACCGGGTCCGGGAGGCGAACCGCGGTCGACTACGTGGGAGTCCAGCGACAGAGCCATTACGCTAACTGCTGGTCCCATGGCCATTTTAAAATCAATATGGATTTTCTAGATATAACAGGTACAGAGATGTAACTTTTTCCTCAAAGAGTTTTACCCAAATACATTATTCTATTTATCTGTGGTTGGTTGTTTTAGGGTTTTGTTTTTTTTTTTTGGCTATAAGGCACATGCATTTGTGGGAGACAGACAGACAGAGAGAGAAAAGTGAGAAATCACCCCCAGAAGGGATGGCCATGCTGCAATCCCTTCTGCTCCATTCTCCTCTAGGGATTTTGGGCACAGGCACACATGCACCTGGTGTATTTTTCAAGCCACCAGGTCTAGGACTCGAATTGCTCAGTCAGCCACGTGGGATCTGCTCCCTTAACCACCATGCCATACCTGATACCCCAATATTCTGGCGTATCTTCAATATCTCTCCATTTCCCTAATAAGAAATGCTACCTAAATATGAGTAGTCTTCAAAAAGCTCACAGAAAATACATATCATGAAAAATACACATATGGCTATCAAAATGTTTACACCTTAAATCCATTTTCCGTGAGCTGTATGAAGTTACCATGATACATTCTTTGTTTACATGCTAGATAGGTAAGTCATCAAAACAGTATCACTGGGCACAAACTTTTTTAATTTGAAAAATCATGCTGGGGACCAGCAGGTGGTATGGTGGTTAAGGCGGCTGGACTCCCACATGGTTGACCATGGTTTTGAGACCCGGACCTTGTGGCTTGAGAATCACACCAGATACATGTGTATATGTGCCCAAAATCACAAAGAGGACAATCGAAAAGGGACCGTAACATGGTCATCCCCTCTGAAGGGTGATTTCTCACTCTCTCTCTCACTGTCTCTCTCCAGTGAGTTTGTGCTCTCTATGGCAAAAACCTTTCAAAAACAAAAACAAAACATGCTGTTGGCTTTAACAAAGGCAGGCCCCTAGAAATGACACTGACTGTCAAACAGAACAATAAACACAGGCTATGGAAGAGAATGCCAGAGGGTGGGTTAACTGTAGGAAATACGAAAATTAGAGTGGAGCCTGGGACTTCCACCCATGCATGAGGCAAGCAGAGCCAGAGATGAGACGAGAGGCCAAAGTCAGGATCTGACAGGATGGCAGGGCCGTAGTGCAGGGTCATCAAGGAAACCCAGCATTTCCTGGCAGAACTGGTCCCTGGCACTAAAGCAGAACCAGATGACAGCAATGCCCGTTGTTTTAATGTGGGCATTGCTGGCCCCCAGAATTCTCCCTTTGAGGGAGGGACTTTTAAACTTGAACTATTCCTTCTAGAAGAATACTCAATGGCAGCCCCTAAAGTACATTTCACAAACAAAATGTATCATCCTAATGTAGATAAGTTGGGAAGATATGTTTAGATATTTTGAGAGATAGTGGTCCTCAGCACTGAAGATCCGCACAGTTCTGCTATCAGTTCAGGCTTGGTTAAGTGCTCCCAATCCAGATGAAGCAATAGCAAATGATGGAGCAGAGTGGTGGAAGACGCACCAATAGGAACAGCTAGAGCATGGACCAGGCTACATGCCATGAATAACATTTAAACTGATCTATTAGCATCAAGTGCGTATCACTTCTCCTGTTCTGCCAAGACTTCTTTCTTTTATGTTTGCATTTAATGGACACGGTCTTAGAAACAATACAGAATAAAAGGCCAGGCATCTTCAGTCCCCTAGTGATTAAATGCACATGAGCAATTCTGTGTCTTGTCCTGATTCACTGCTTTAAAGCATGAGCAGAGGCTAGCTAGCAGTATCACCTGGACTGTTGTGAAGTGTTTCAAAGGGGCCCCTTGCAGCTTTTATTAATTTCCGCCATCATGGTTTAAGTATAAAGCAATGTGAATGAAGCTAGTCATCAGGGTGAGCTGCAGGGGTGTGGGTGTTTATTTTTTTCAGGGGGAGGTGGTTTTATTTCAATTTTATGGCCCATTCCCCCCCCCCTTTTTTTTTTGGAGAGGTTTTTCGCTATAGGGCACGTGTGCTCGCCAGACAGACAGAGACATAGAGACAGAAAGCGAGAAATCACCCCCCAGGGGGGATGGTCACGCCGCAATCCCTTCTCCTCCATTCTCCTCTTGGGATCTTGGGCACGCACGCACACGCGCCCGGCGTGAGTTTTAAGCCACCGGGTCCGGGACACGAACCGCGGTCGACTACGTGGGAGTCCAGCGACATAGCCATTACGCTAACTGCTGGTTCCCCATTCCCCCTTTTTAAAGATGATCTAATCATGTTGGTTGGGAGCAGCTAACCAGTCCTCTAGAACATGCTCTCTAGCCAAGTCTATTTAGATGCTATAGATGGACATCCTTGATAGTTTGAACCAAAATTGGAACATTAAACAATCATAGCCCTAATAACACCCTAATAACTAATAATACTGTGATTTTGCTGTCAAGTGTAGATCCCTTCAAAAGAAGCTTGTGACCATTTAAAATATTTTTTTGTTATTGAAAAAAAGGAGTTTGGAAAATTTTTTTTCTTTACAAACTTCTGAAACTACAAGGATACCATCCCCATACCTGACAAAATCATCTAAAGATACCACTCTACACCAAAAGAGGTTAAGTAATTTTTTCCTTCTACACATAAAATATAACAAACTTACTTTGGTTGGATACCATCAAATATTTCCTGTAGTGCTAGTGCCCCATATTTTATGCAATACAGATTAATGAAGACTAAGAAACCTGTTGAAAGAAAATAAGAATGTCAATATAGAGGACTCCTTTCTCTATACTGGTTGTTTATATATTTATTTTTAAAAGTAATATACTTAAGTTTGTTTATTTATTTAAGTTTGACAAGAGAGACAGAGCGAGAGTGAGAAAGAAAGCAATTGCTGCAAGCCACCAGGTCCAAGACTCGATATGCAGTCAACCATGTGGGAATCCAGTGCCATTAACTACCACGCCACCTGCCAGTCCCTACATTGGTTATTTATAAGTGTGCCAAATGAACCTAAGTATTAGGCTGTCAGAATAGTCATGATGCATTTTTTTCTAAGAAAAAATTTGTCATGAATTTTCCAACAACCCAATATAATCATTAATATCCAATGACTAATTTTGGCATAGATACTTGCCTTCTACTATAACTTAACATATAGAGTTTATATCTGTATAATATTATAGATGTTTATATGGTGGTAAAGGGCGCTGCACTCCCACATGGCCAACCATGGTTCAAGTCCTGGACCTGGCAGTTTGCTTTCTCACTTTCCCTCTCTATCTCTGTCTCTCCTCAGTGAAATTATATTATACAGCAACAACAACAACAACACTAATGGGAAAAAAGTTGAATAAAATAATTCTTTAAGAAAAAGGAAAGAAAGAAACTAGTGTTTAAGAATATGAACACCTGGGGCCAGCAGCTGGTGTAGTTGTTGAGGGTGCTGGACTCCCACATGGCCAATCCCAGTTCGAGTCCCAGATCTGGTGGCTTGCTTTCTAACTTTCTTTTGCTCTGTCCCTCTCTGGTCAAATTTAAATAAATAAATGAATAAAGTGAAATAATTAAAAAAAAAAAAAGAATATAAACACTGTAGGGGTCAGTAGGTGGCATAGTGGTTAAAGTGCTGGACTTCCTCATAGCTGGCCCTGGTTTGAGTCATGGATCTGTTTCCTTGTTTTCTCACTTTCTTTTTCCCTGGTCAATTAGTAATAACAACAATAAATAAAATTAAATAAATCTTTTTTTTTTTAAAAGAACATCTTAAAATATTTTACACATAAAGTTGATGATTGACAAAAAGTTTATCTGTAACCATAAAGTCTAAAGAGTTTCATCTATTTTCTTTCCTTATTACTGTAGACATGCAAATGCTTTTACTTACTCTTGATAAACTTTGTTGTTTTGGAATTTTGAAGTCTTTGGAACAACAGAATGAAGATTTGTTTCCTGTATTGGTCAACTGATTCCCTAAAAAAGTGAATAAAAGCAACAACATGAATCCAACGTTTTCCCTGAGTACTAGACAAAATCCTTGGTTCCAGACACACAGCTCTACTCACGGAGGCATATGCTCTATGATGCTATTTAGAAGGTAGAAGCCTTGGTGGTCGTTTGCTTTGGAGGCAATCAGCTTCTGGAAGACACCTAGCAACCCAGGCTACAGAAAATCGGACCAAACAGTAAATAGTAAAGGATGAGTAGGGACTAATGAAGCCAAAAGTTAACAAGGGACACACATCTTGCAAAAGGGTTCGTGCTGTAACAAATTAGCCTCTCCTTTACAGTTCTTACTAAAACATTTTTAAAAATCTCGTCACGATAAGCCATTAAAGGTAAGTTCTTGGGATCAGCAGATGGTATAATGGTTATGTCGCTCAACTCCCATGTAGACTACCACAGTTCGAGTCCTGGACCTGGTCGCTTAGAATCCAGCCCAGGCGTGCCCCAAATCCTGATAGAATGGACTGTGATGTGGCCATGTCTCTCTGGCTCACACATAAGCCCTATAGCAAATATATCTCTTAAAAATAAAAAAATGTTAAGTTCTTGAAATTAACTTATTTGGTTTATATTTTTAAGTGTTTTATCATGGATACAAATAACTAATAGCTAATGGACACTTAATTCTAATAAAATATACAGGAACACTTTTTACTAATTACTTCCCGTTTTATTAAATTATTTAAATAAGTTTTTAAAACCTGCCATTCCTAGTTTATCTCCAAGCTACCTTAGAAAATTATAGTGCCATCAAAATGAACCAAACTCACAATTTTGTCAGCTGCAGCACTTGCTATCGTATTTGAACCCCGTTCTAAGAATGCCTGGAGAAGCCTCACCAGAGCAGGAATATTTCCTGTTCTTTCCCAAAGAACAGGCTGAAGGAGATGAGGAAATAAGGCCATATAAGAAGATGGGATGTCATTTTTGTGTGTTTCCAGAAGTAAAGACATCACTTGAAAGACATATGGAATAAATTCTGTTGATAAAAGTAAAAACAGCTGTCAATTTCAGAAGAAATGGTTCTGACCAAAAAAAAAAAAATCTCTTAAGCAGACTGTTTTGTAATCATTTTGATACCTATATTCCATCACAAAGAGAAAAACTTCCTGTAAACTAATCATTCTGATAATTATAATCATTTTGATAACTATCCTATTTTGATCATTGTATTCATTTTGTAATCATTTTTATAACTGTATTACATCAGAAAGAACTTCCTGTAACGTACCTTGTACATCATTCTGTAAAATTTCAGTAAACACCAGAAACAAAGCCTCCTCAAAATTTACAACAGCAGCAGGGTTAGCTTTGCAAGTTATTCTTATGGATAAACATATTGCTTCAAACATATAGTGATTAAAGTGAGGTTTGCTTGGGTTCTGAAATTAAAAAACCAAAAGCTAATCACTCTAATGTTACTAAGTTAAACACAAAAGCGAATCACTCTCATGTTCCTAAATTAAACACAATCCAAAATAAAACACAATCTTTCTAGAATACGTTTAAAATAGGTGCCACCTATTTTTTAAAATCAGCATTAAATTAAAAAATATATATACCAATTAAACTAAACAAGTGGTTGTTCGATTGTATTTAATGGCCAAATATCCACTATGAAAAAACCACCCTCTCCAGGTCACAGGGAGGTGGTTCCATAGCCTTCGCTCCCAGTGCTGATGGGTGTGTGTGTGTGTGTGTGTGTGTGTGTGTGTGTGTGTGTGTATTCCCGGACTGTCTGACCATAAGCCCTGGGTGTGCCACTGGCCTCAACGTCTCTGGCCTCAGTGTCTGTATCCACAGTGATGATGCTCCCTATCAGCAGTTTCCAACTTTCTTTTTAAGCAGTGAGACCCTATTTTCCTTCAAAGAAAATGTTTCTTAGAAGGCTAAAGAACTGATTAAAGCAGATGAAGGCGTTTATGTATAGGGTGAGGAGGAGGGGCAGAAGAACTCTCCTTACATTTCACAAGGCCCAAAGTTACCCAAGACTCTTACCCAGAACTCAGTTAAAAAGTAATGACTATTCTCCTAAGTCCTGCCAATACTTCCTATGAATTTATCTCATTATCACTGAATAATTAGAAATAAGCATCTAAAAGGAATTTTGTCGGCCTTAAACTAATTTATATTTTCTAAAATTTGGTATCAGCATTTAAATATGAATTAAGTATCTGTAAAGTTTGTTTTTTTAAAAATCAAGTGTTTTTTTACTCTTGGGAAATAAGAGTAAATGATAAAAAAGGACTGTATCATTTTATAGAAATCCAAATAGTCTCTTTTGTGCCCACTTAGTATAAAGCCTATTTTCCTTAATCTAAAATAATTCTGGATCATTTGCACTTTACTTTTCTACAACGAACATGTTACATGTAACTAGAATACAAACATGTTACCGGTTTCTGAGCCTGTAACCAGAGATAACTGCTGTTATCCTCCCTCTGTTAGAGAAGTATGTTAACTGCTCATCAGGGAGAATCACAGATCTTCTGGAATCACAGATCTTCTCCAAAAGCTTCATATAGCCCAAAGGAGTGTTAAGGCCCAAACAGTTTGGAGCAACTTAAAATGCAATTAGAGTTTCAAAATGGACTGTTACCTTGCTAACAGCTAATAGCTTCTGCGTGAGCTGAGTGATGAGAGTAGGGATATAGGGGATTATGGCTTCTTGTAGGAGGGAGAAACTCCTCATGATGGCTGTAAAATAAAAAAACTAATTAAATTTAAGAACAAAGTTTAAGCTAAACTTTACATCTTTTAAAAATTAGGACAGGGGTTGCTAATAAAATTTAGCTGGGAAATTCCACAAGGCCAAAGGCTTAAAAAATTAAAACGGAAGGGAACCAGCAGTTGGCATAATGGCATAATCGCTAGACTCCCACGTAGTCGACCGCGGTTCGCATCCCGGACCCGGTGGCTTAAAACTCACGCCGGGTGCGTGTGTGTGCGTGCCCAAGATCCCAAGAGGAGAATGGAGGAGAAGGGATTGCAGCGTGACCAGCCCCCCTGGGGGGTGATTTTTCGCTTTCTGTCTCTATGTCTCTGTCTGTCTGGCGAGCGCACGCGCCCTATAGAAAAAACATCTCAAAAAAAAAAAAAAAAAGATGAAGAAAAACCTCAAAATACATGTAATGCCACAGAACTCATATTGGAAAAATACTACTCATCAATGGATGCCTAAAAATATTTGTCATGGGTGAGATATGTTATTTGTAAGTTAAAAGCATATGATAGCTCACTTTCTAGAAATCTTGTTTCTAGAATACATGTTTACAAAGCCTACTTACTATATGCCCAGTATAGAGGGAGAGTAATTTTCTCTTGCCTCTTAAACTTCTCACATGTATTTTCACTAGCTGAGTCAAAGTTTCATTAATTAATTGCTACCTGTCCTCACATCTCAGCTTAGACATAGCTTCCTAGAGAAAGCCTTTCCCTGGCTGGGGCTAAAAGGGTTAGAGGAGAGATTAGTGCCCTTCCTCAGGGCTGGCACAGAATCCTTTCATTGGTTCGTACAAGTGTATTTACTGAGAAGGTATTACGTACTGGACACTCTTACATGTCCTAGGAACACAGCGATGAAGGTCACACCCACAGAAATGAACATTAAATAAAGAAGTCATTATATGTTATTGTTGGGAGAAATATAGTGCTGAAAAAACACACAGTAAACACCTAAGTATACGCATGCGCACACGCACATACAACCTCTCTCTCTAGGCTAAAAGGATCAGGGACGTTGTCTTTGAAACTTGTTCCCTATGACTATGACACTGTGCTAGGCTTCTGGATGCAACAAATGGAAAAGACTGATGAGACTATCCCTAAAGACAGAGCTGGTAGTACACTCTCCTAAAGTAGCATCGGGCAGAGAGTGTCCTACCGGTTATGGATGCAGACAGGATCTGTGTGGGGCCGACGATGTGCACCCATATCTCACTAAGACATAGCAGAGCACACATGGTCAATAAATGTTGTTGCCCTCAAGAAATTCAATCTAGGAAATTAAAAAAGGAGTATGCTACATTTTAAATGAGGAGGCCCTATCTCAAGTTAAATGTTTTTTTCTGAAAACACTGTTTACAGTAAACAAAATATTATTTTGCAATTAGAAGTATCTAAAACCTACCTATTTCTTAGCAGAAAGTATCTGGTTCATAGACTACATAACCTGAAGTATAACTCAGCATATACCTTTGTAATCTGAGATTAGGTACTTTTCATCTGTACACCAGGGAAACGGCCTACCTTTCATAATATATTCATTTTCTGAAGAGCCAGGAAGTGTGAGAGCTTTGAAAAGGTTTGTTAGCAGAATCTCAACAAACGGTGCGATTTCTGCAGCTGTAAAGCTATAGATGAAAAAACAGCTTTCAGTCACTACCAACTCTTGAGCTTGTCACTGTGGAATACCCTTGACAACTACTATATCACACTTCGTGGCATATAACTGAGCCATCTCCCACCACTGACAACTGGCAGGCAGTTTAGGAAAATAATTTTTTTCCCAAGTACTCATGTTAACGAGGAAGGCACACCTGGGACCAAACACAAGTGAACAAACCAAAACACCATGTAAATCCAGTGTCACCTAGAGCTGCAAAGGCTATCCGTTAGTTCCCACCTCTCACCACTGAGAGAACTCAGAATCAAGGGATCTCAGTCATCTTGTGTTCCTGGAGTTAGAGCAGATTCAGAACTATTTTCTGCATACAGTCTGGGCCTCAAAACATGTACTGGCTTGACTCACCTCAAAGGATGTCCTTTCAACCATTAATTGGACACTCAGACTATCTGTACTTAAAGTTCTTGACGAAGAAAAGAACCTAGAATGCTTTCTATCTCTTACCCAAAGCTCAGTTTCAAGAAATAACACTGTTGATGAACGGCCTGAAAGACATGCAGACCATCCATTCCTCTACATTTCATTCTTAGATCAGGCCAGAAGAGTTGCGTTCTTGGCCCCTGGAAAATTACTTTCAATCAGTAGTCTTATTCCAGATCTACATGAGATTACAGAAACAATGAGTATATTTGTTGCATGAGGTTGCTGAGAACAGTGTTACGACATGGTATTTCTTTAAGGAAGACATACTTCTGAGATGCCTTCTCAGCAATTCTTAAATTTAATCTCATGGACACTGTAAATATTTTAACTTGACAAGTTTTTTTTCTTTGCTTTGACTGCTAGAATACTCCAAATAAAAGTCTGGAGTTTCTTTGACACACATTTCTGTTTATTAACATTAACTCAGTTATTTTCCTTTGCTCCAATTTAATCTTCTGTTTACTTTTTGTTGTTATAATGTATCTATTTTGGTAAACTGTCTCAAATCCTTTGGAAATGAAGCAGGGTATAAATAAAAAGCACAAATTTACTTTTATAACTACTAATATAATTATGAAACCATCCAGAGATACCTCTATCCAGTAGACTACAGCTCCCACCCCAAGCTAAAAAATATATACATCATTTAGAATCAAATACTTACAGAGTGGCACTGTTAGGTCCCCTCATAGTGAACAGTCTTTCAAGAGCATGTGCTGCGTAAGTATGAACAACTATACTTTCAGCTTGAAGATGATTAATCAAGAGAGGAATAGAGACTAAAAGATGCTCTTTTGGTACCTGAAAAAGACAATGTTGATATTCTATATCCAATAATGCTAATATGGAGGAAAAGAAAAGTGGAAAAAAAGGGCTAGCTGACTTTGAAACGCTTCTTTTTCCAGTTGTTAAAAATGGGACCTAATCACATTGATAAATCGAAACTTCTATTTTTACATAATAGTGCCACTTCTATTCACTTTCCAACTCTCTGAGTACAAAACTATGATGAAGGGTAGTATCTTGTGGAGAAATTAGTATGATATAAAATAATATCATCATGGAGAGGATGATTAAGATCTCATTAGTCTTGTTTTAAGTTTGCTATAGGACATGTGCTCTTGCCAGAGAGAGGAGGAAAGTCAAAAAGCGCCCCCTTGAGAGGATGGCCATGCCACATTTCTTCCTCCTCCATTCTTTTCTAGGGATTGTGGGCACGCATGCCAACATGCCTGGCTTATTTTTCAAGCCCCAGGTCCACGACTTGACTTGGGCAGTTAGATATGTAAGATCCAGCTGCCCCAACCACCAGGTCACTGGCTGCCACCCCCACCCTCCTTTTAATTTGTCAGAATACACATGCACTCATCAGAGACAATGAGAGAGAGAGAGACAGAGACAGACAAAGTGAAGATCTCTCCCTGTCATGGGGGGATGGTCACGCCATAATTCTCCTCCATTTCTCCCTCCTTTCAGTATTTTGAACACATATACACAAGTACCTAGAGTGCTTTTTCAGGCCGAAAGTCTGAAATTCAAATTGCACAGTTGGCAGTGTGAGATCCAGCCACCTTATTAACCACATCACTGACTGGCCCTGTTTCACCTATCTTGAAACTATGCTTTTTGCCTGGTGTGCTGGTGCCTGCCTACAACATTAGCTCCCGGGGAGACTGAGGATGGAGGATTTTGAGTTTGAGGCCAGCCTAGGCTATCTACCATATCAGTAGTAAAATTCTATCTCTAACAACAAAGAAAAGAGCCCAGGTATGGTGAGCACACCTGAAGTCCCAGTTAATCAGAAGGCTAAGGTAGGAGGATTACAACATAGCAAGACAATGTCTTTTAAAAGAAATTAGTAGTGGCTGGCATTGGAGCAAAATGGGTAAATACTGTGTATGGGGAGTTATATCCCACAATGGCCAATTGTGGGTCAACTCCCAGCTCTAGATGCTTGAAAAACATACCAGGTGTGTGTGTATGTCCCAAATCCTGAGAGAATGAAAAGGGAATGAAGAAACAGAAGGAAAGGGATCATGGTGTGATCACACCCTCACTCTCCCATGCACACGTGTGCACACACACACACAATTTACTGGGGTTAGCCTGTTGTCCAGTGGTTAAGACAGTTGGATCTCACATGGCTGACTGTATAGTTTGAGTCCCAAACTGAGTGGCTCGAGAAATACACAGGGTGCATGCATGTGTACGTGCCCAAAATCCCAGAAAGGGAAGAGAAGGGGCTAGCAGGTGGCATGGTGGTTAGGGGGCTGGATTCCCACATAGTAAATGATGGCTTGAGTCCTGGTAGTTTAAATATCACATAGGGTGTATATATGCCCCAAATCCTGAAATGGGGAAAAAGGGGTTGTGGTGTAGCCACCTCCCTAGGAGGTGATTTCTCACTTTCCCTTTGGTGAGTACACGTGCCCTATAGCAAAAACAAAAACACATTAACATAAATAAATAAATAAATAAAAAGATAGACAGATAGATAGATAGAAACAGAGAAGGGATTACAGCATATATCCCTTGACTATATCCCATTGAGGAGTGCTTTCTCTTCTTTTTCAATTGTTTTTCTCTGCCTGAATATATATTTATTATTATTATTTTAAAACTTGCTACAGAGTATGTGTGCTCACGAGAGAGAGAAAGAGAAAGCCACAAGGTCTGGACTTGAACTGTGGTCTGCCATGTGGGAGTCAATGCCTTAACCAGCAGTAACCTGCTGGCCCCTTGTTTTCTCTCGAGTGAATTAAAGTGCACATGTCCTCTGGCAAATTAAAAACAAAACACAAACACACAAAATAAAAAATTAAATTAATAATTCGTTTAAAAATTAAAAGAAAAACAAAAAACCATACAGATGAAAAGTTTAAAAGAATTATTTAATTTTATTATTATTATTATTTTTCAATTTGACCAGAGTGAGAGAAAGAGAAAGTGAGAAAATCGCCGAGTCTGGGACTCAGTTGCCAAGTTGGCCATGTGGGAGAGTCCAGAGCCTTCACCACCATGCCACCTGCCAGCCTCAATGAAAAGTTTTTTTAACTGACTCTATTGATTACTCTTAAAATCAATAAAAGTAGACAACCTGATACTTTGTTATATTCCAATGAAACGAAACAAAGTACATAGTCTTCCTTGTGATCCATGAGGATGGGGTTCTTTCCTGCCCTCCATACCATAATCTACAGATGCTCAAGTTTCTTGTATGGGGGGAGGGGGTTTTCAAAAAGTCTGTGGAAATGCTTATAACAACAACAAAAAAATAAGCACTGGGACCATCATGTGGCATAATGGAAACATCACTGGACTCCCATGTAGGTGGTTGTGGTTCAAGTCCCAGACCTGGTGGCTTAAAACTCAACTCACACGGGTTGTGTGTGTGTGTGTGTGTCCCTAAAATCGAAGAGAATTGAGGAGGGATTGCTGTGTGGCCATCCCCCCCGAGGGGGTGATTTCTCGCTTTCCATCTCTCTATCTCTGTCTCTCCAGTGAACGCATATGCCCTACAGAAAAAATCTCTTAAAATAAAAAAGATATACATTATTTCAATGTTTAAGGTATGAAAATTAACTTGTACCTTAATTCCATTTCTTCATGAACCTTATTCTTTTAATTGCCAGATGGTACATGTGCTAGCCAGAAAGAGGGGGTCAAAAACCAACACTCAACGGGGCCTAGTCACACAACATATTCATCCTGCCAGGATCTTGGGTAAGCACACACACCAAATGTGTTTTAACTCAAACCACATTGGGCCATTTAGAATCTGCTTCACTTAACAACCAGGCCAAAGACCCATACTATTTAACAAATATTTTGAAGTCTCTCACTTAAATGGTATGGTATCTGCATATGCTTACCTCCTATCACTTCTTGATTAAGTAGAATATCAAATATGGTGGTTAAAGTGGCTGGACACCACCCAAATGGCTGGCTCCAAAGCTGAGTCTCAGATCTGGTGGCTTGAAGAAGTCCCTAGTCATGTGTGTGTGTGTGTGTGTGTGTGTGTGTGCCCCCAAAGTCCAGAATGGAGGAGAAGGAATTGTAGTGTGGCTATTTCTTACTCCTTAATCCCTCTGTTCTCTCTCTGGTGAGTGTACCCAATCTATACCAAAACAATAACAAATAAAAATTTTAAAAAGCTACTTACTTGATTCCTAAAAATCATAATATACTTGATACCGTCAGCTTTAAGGACAGGAAATTCGTTCACTATTTAAAAAAAAGTAAAAAGGTATAGTTACTTAGGTAAGAAGAACTGTTACTCCCAAATTAGTGACAAAATTATCAGAGTTTAAAGAAAATGGTAACTGAAATGTCAAGTAATTAAGGCATAATTTATTATAATGATCTAGGGTATAACGATCTATCACATAACCATTTATTCAGGATTATAAATATTTTAGTTATATTCTTGCCTTTAAGCTTCATGATAAATGAAAATATATTACATAATTGAACAAAAATTATATAAACCATGAACTAATGATCATATTGATATCCCCAGAATTATAGCTATTCTGAAATTAGTAACATGTCTCTCTAGCTAGCATTTGCTTTATTTTTATTTTATTATGACTTTTTGAAAATTTGTCCTAAAGTCATCGAAGCAAAAATCATGATAAAACATTCTGTTTTCCTTTACAATTGCCCAAGGCAAAAACAACAACAACAACAACAACAAAAAAAACAAAACAAACAAAAAAACACATAAATTCAAACCTTACAGATAAGGGCTAGCTCTACTGCTCAAAAAAGTTTATATATATGAGGCATTTGCTTTAAATTACTCTAAGGTGAGAAAATAAATCAGTGAAAGGGATAGAACACTGGCCAACTCTTAATAATTTTCAAAGACAGATGGTGCACATACAGAAGCTTAATAAAATATTCTAAGTGCATACACATTTTCCATATGAAAGGTTTTTTTAACCACCATACCAGTGGCATGGTTAAGGCAGTTGAATTCCACAGAGCTGACAGTGTGGTCTGAGTCCTGGATCCAGCTTGAAAAACCCCGGGCACGGGGCCAGCAAGTGGTGTGGGGGTTAAGGGCACTAGATTCCCACATGGTTGACTGTGGTTCAAGTCCTGAACCTGGAGCTTGTTTTCTCACTTTCCCTCTCTCTTTCTCAGTCTATCCCTATAAACAAAGCTAAATAACTCTTAAAAAAAAAAGAAGAAAAAAAAAGAAAAAGAAAAAAATTCCAGGCACAAGTGCATGTGGACCCAAAATCTGGAAAACAGGGATTGGAGGATGGCTAAATCACACCCCTGGAGAGTGATTTCTCATTTTTCGACTTTCTCTCACTCTCTGGTGAGCACACGTGGCATATAGCAAACTTTAAAAAAAAAAACAAAAAAAGATATTTTGAGTTTATTTTTCAAATGGGGAAGAAAACAAAGTAAAATTCTTATTTATACACATTACAATTCAATCTTATTCAATCCCTATATATATATTTTTTTGAGAGGCTTTCGCTATAGGGTGTGTGTGCTCGCCAGACAGAGAGACAGAGAGACAGAAAGCGAGAAATCACCCGCCAGGGGGGGGTGGTCATGCCGCAATCCCTTCTCCTCCATTCTCCTCTCAGGATCTTGAGCATGCACGCACACGCACCCGGCGTGAGTTTTAAGCCACTGGGTCCGGGATGAGAACTGCGGTCAACTACGTGGGAGTCCAGCAACATAGCCATTATGCTAACTGCTGGTTCCCTTCAATCCCTATTTTAATTCTACAATCTTATTATACCTATCTTTAGTCTAATTAGGCACTTTATTCAAAAGTCATTTTACATGAGCAAGATCAGGGAAAACAATTTTATATTTTACTCAGTAAAAGAAACAATTGCAACAAATAGAGAACCCAGTGGTGATATGGAGTCACCAAAACAATGTTTGTCACAGTACTTGTTTCATAGTGAAATAGTGCAAATAAAAATGGCAGGTACACTGTTTTTGAGTTCTATAAACATTTTTTCCCTAATACATGAAAAATTTTTACCAAAACTCACCATTAGCTGATTTTAGATCAGGAAGGATGTGATTCACAAAGAACTCAGTCAAGTTTACAAGTTCATTGGCTTGTGTAATTCCATGCTGGAAATGAAATTAATACAGGTAAGATAACACAATAATATATGAAATTATCTGCATTAGAAATTTAAACAATTTAGGGGCCAGTAGGTGGCATGGTGTGGTTAAGGGCACTGGACTCCAACATGGCTGACTTCGGTTTGAGCCCTGGACCTGGCAGCTTGCTTTCTCACTTTACCTCTCTCTCTGGTCAAATTAAAATAAATGAATAAGCAAATAAAATAAAAATTTAAAACTCTTTAAAAAAACAGAGATAAACATTTCAAAACCCAAGCTACTTGTATATTAAACAAGACTATCTCAACAGATAAAGAAATTTCCGTAAATTAGTTTAAATTTAGCTTGTTTTAATTAACACTTAGTTTCAGGTTATCTGTCAATTTTTTGTTCCATAAAAACTTAAGAACATAATATGACAAAGCCATCTTTGGAGAGAATATAAATTCGCACCAGAATTAACAGGATATCTAATGGGACAGGTGGTATTATTAAAGCCGCGTTACTTCTTTTTGATTTCTCTAGTTATCAAGGTGTGTTTTAGAAACAAAGCCACATTTTAAAAGTGTACCTTCTGTGTTTGAGCTTTTGATGCCAAAGATGTTACTAGGTAAATGGCTGCATCTTTATGTTTCCAGTTGACAGATGGATTTTTTGCATATTCCTGCAGCATAGAATTAACATAACCAGAGAAGATGCCTGTCACAGGTCCCTCAAAAAATTTGCATAATCCTCGTACCAGATCACAAGCAGCCCTACGTCTAGTATCAATATCTATAAAATCAAAAGGAAATATATCATGAGAGAAAGAAACAACCACCAACCAACTGACCACGTTTATAAGAAAGCAACTTGCCATTTGATAGCTATCAGTAACATAAGCAATGAAAAAAAATTTTCTTCCATAAGAAAACACAAAACGAAAATGAAACTAATAAGGTTACAGAATCATGATCAACAGCATTAGATATATGAGAAATGATCCAACTTGTGATACTTTTATGTAGATTCACTTTATAAGTTACATTTAATGTAAGTTAAAGAAGGAAAACAGTTCTCAATGAAAATCAGCTGAAATGATACCTTATTCTAACTACCTCCCCATATTTAACAGAAAATTGCTTCAAGAGGACTAATAATTGAAAAACCAAAATACACACCAGATCCTTCCAAATCTCTTCGTATATACTCCTCAGAATTATCTTCAAATGCTTCTTCATCTGCAGCTAGAAAAGAGTTGGTATTTCAGACAATTTACCCAGAAGACACAACAGGTAATCACGATTCACAGCAAAGTACATGGAACAGTGTGTACAACTGCCTTCCTTTGCAGAAAAGCATTCTTTCCTAAATGAATGCTTCATATACTCTTACAAAAGGCTAGGCATTAAGTAATTCACAGCTATGACAAGGCTATCTTATTTTAATATGACAGTGTCCCCAGACTAGTATTTCACCTCCAACTCTGAAAAGTACTGAGGATCAATCTAGGAATGATAACTTTTTATTTTGCCAGGTAAGAACACTACAAAAAGCCAAAAAGCCAAAAAAAAAAAGGGGGGGGTGGGCGGCAGGTGGTATGGTGGTTGGGGGTGTTGGACTCTAATATGGCCAACTCCAGTTCAAGTCCTGGACCCAGTGGCTTGCGAGGTTTCACTCTCTCTCTCCCTGGTGAGTACACAGACCCTATAGCAAATTAGTGATAATGAAGTTTTTTTTTTTAATTAAAAATAAATAATAAGAGAACTCTCCCTATGTTCATTTCATAAATGTCATGTCAACACCAAAAAGGTATGGTGGACAATGTGAGAATAAAGATCTGTTCTTTAAATGTTGTTCTATGAAAATACAAAATAAAGGAAATAAGCCTCACACTACACAAGTTCTGAGTTTCCTTATTTAGCTGATTTTGAGAATCAGAGATCTGATACATTTGGTTTAAAACACAATCTCTTTCATCTTCAGTATGCTCTTGCCAACCATGGGAAGTTGGACAAACATTCTGTATATACAAAAAGGCTCTTGTGAATAATTTAACCTCACCTATAAACTAGTTAAAAGTTATCAGGTGGGGCCAGACAGTGGTACAGCAGTAAGTTAACTGTACCCCAAAAGTTCCAGGGCCTCCCTATGCATGCCAAGGGCAAGAGTGCCTGTGATCCTGGCTTGTTGAAGTTGGAGGTAAATTGCAGCGTGGTGACCCCTCACGGGTGCTCGTGCCCCATCTCTCTTATGGAAAAAATAAAAGAAAAAAGTTATTAATCACTTTATTCAAATCAACTGTTAAAAATAGCTATTTGAATTGAAGAAACACTAAAAACCAAATTCGTTCACTAAATTGAAATTCTAGATGGTTTATTTTAACACAATTTTTCATGGCTCAATATATATTCCTATGAGCAAACCCTACAACATAAAACAAAATCTGTCATAGCAACATTCAACTCACAGATCCCTTTTATAGCTGTTCTCTACGGTGACTAGAAGACATGCAACAAAAAACTGACAAGTTTTATTTTGTAATAAAAAAATTCACACTGAATGTTTTAAAAAGCAACAGAAAATCCATTAAATTTATGTTAACATGCCTTTTTAGCGACCAGCAGAGGCGTAGTGGTTACATCGCTGGACTGTCACATGGCCAACAATGGTTTGAGTCTCAGACCTGATGACTTAAAAATCAAGCAGAGTGTATGTGAATGTTTGCCCAAGATCCCAGGAGGAGAAGGGACTGTGGCATGGCCATCTCCCTGGGGCGGGTAATTTCTCACTTTCCTTCTCACTGTCTCCCTCTGCTAGCACTTGCGTGCTATGGCAAAACCTCTTTAAAAAAAAAGAAAAGAAAACAGAAAAGAAAGAAAGAAAAAGAAAAACAGCTTTTAGGGACCAAGCGAAACAAGAATTCATGTACACCTGAGGTGGGCCCAGCCCTGTCCCTTTAACCAGAGCCTAAGCCTCTGCCCCAAAACTCTCTTCGGCCCAATGCCAAGCAAAGTGAGGAAGCAGGGTCTGTCTTCTTTCAGTCTCTATCTTCCTTTCTCTTGCTAATTTCATAATTCATGTGAATCTGAGGTGGGCCCTTAAGAGCAGCACACTATGGGGTTTTCATTTATTGGCGTTTAAAAAAAAAACAGTTTTGGGGCCAGCAGTTAGCATAATGGCTGTGTCGCTGGACTCTCATGTAGTTGACTGTGGTTCGTGTCCCGGACCCGGTGGCTTAAAACTCACGCTGGGTGCATGTGCGTGCGTGCCCAAGATCATGAGAGGAGAATGGAGGAGAAAGGATTGCGGTGTGGCCATCCCCCCTGGGGGGTGATTTCTCACTTTCTGTCTCTATGTCTGTCTCTGTCAGTCTGGCGAGCATATGCGCCCTATAGCAAAAACCTCTCCAAAAAAATGTTTTCTCTTTATATATTTTTTTGGTTTGTTTTCTTTCTCTCTCTCTCTCTCTCTCTCTTTGGTCTTTTGTCCCTTTTTTCCTTTTCTTTTACCTGACTTTGCCATCTTACTTCTCAGCTTCTACACACTGTCTAGGCAGGTCTAGGTGCACAGTAGCAATAGCAAAACATCTGAATACTTTCTCGGTCAAAGAAAACCTCAACCCCCACTGAACTGCTACAGAAGGGGAGAAATTCATCTTCATAAATCTGAATTCAAATCTCTTTCTTTGGATACTACGCTGTAAAAGACAATAGTAGAGGAGAAACAGGCATAGAAGTACCTCATAGTAAAGTGAAGTATGTGCGCTTACAGTAGCAAATTAGCCAAACAAAATAGCCAAATGTGAATATACCACCAAATGACTAAAAATCAGAAAAGAGAGACCGCAAAGTCAGCATCAGGGAGAAATACAGTGCTGCAGTGAGTGTGGCCCATCTCTTCCTACACACCTTTGAATTATCAGTTGAAATCCCGCAGCTCGGCCCAAGTACACCAATTCCCTAGAAACTGTGAGACCTTTGTAATATCCAGTTCCATTGGCAAAAGTGCTGGTTGCTTAGTGAGGAACAGGAAAATGGAGCTGCGGAAATATTTCAGTTCATCTCTTCTACATGCCTCTAACATTCAGAATTAACTTCAAGAAGGTAGGAAGTAACACATAATCCATCAGAAGACCAAAAACAACCACACAGGCACAAGAAATATGGGAGATCAAGAAAATATCTCTCTCAGGAACCAGCAGTTAGCGTAATGGCTATGTTGCTGGAATCCCACGTAGTCGACTGCAGTTCGCGTCCTGGACCCGGTGGCTTAAAACTCACGCCGGGCGTGTGTGCGGGCGTGTCCGAGAATGGAGGAGAAAATGGAGGAGAAGGGATTGCGGCATGACCATCCCCCTGGGGGATGATTTCTCACTTTCTGTTTCTATGTCTCTCTCTGTCTGTCTGGCGAGCGCACGCGCCCTATAGTGAAAATCTCTCCCAAAAAAAAGAAGAAAGAAAAAAGAAAATCTCTCTCTCTGGGACCAGTAGGTAGCACAGTGGCTAAGGCGCTGGACACTCCCTCATGGCCAACCATCGTTTGAATACCAGACCTTAGCCTGTTTTCTCACTTTCCCTCTCTCCCTCTCTGTCTTTCTCTGGTCAAATTAAAATAAATGAACGAATAAATAAAGTTAAATAAATCATTCCTTAAAAAATAAAAAAGAGAGAGAGAGAAAGAAAATATCTCTCTCCTAAAAGGAAAGAACAGTCCTTCATCAGCCACAGACAGTGCAATGGAACTCGTGGGAAAAGTCAGATAAAGAATTTATAATGTTGGGAACCAGCAGTCAGCATAATGGCTGTGTCGCTAGACTCCCATGTAATCAACTGCGGTTTGCGTCCCG
>NW_006159507.1:2641626-2642542 GCF_000334495.1 Tupaia belangeri chinensis
AAAATATTGCTTCCCCCAAAAGGAAAGAATAGTCCTTCATGATCCACAGACAGTACAATGGGACTTGTGGAAATGTCAGATAAAGAATTTAGGATATTCATAGTGACAAAGCTAACAGAGATGCAAGAGAAGAGAAACAATGAACTCCAGAAAATGCAGGAGAAAAGAGACAATGAGTTCTAGGAGGTGAGGAAGTTCTTGTATGATATCAAAGAGGAAATACATACCATAAAAAATAATCAAAGGGAACTGTTAAAGATGAAGGCTGTTAATACAGGAAATCAAAATCCCCCTTGAAAGTATGAAAAGCAGATTAGATCATGCAGAAGATGGAATTTCAGATGAAGACAAAACTTCTGACCTAAAGAAATTCATCAAAAAGACTGAGAAAATAACCCCCCAAAATGAGAATAATATACAAGTAATACTAGATACCATTAGGCACCCAAACATCCGGATAACTGGTATCCCAGAAGGTGAAGAAACTAATTAGGGAATTGATAATCTATTCCATGAAATCCTAGAAGAAAACGTTCCAAAGCTAAAGAGGCATTCAAATACCCAGACCCAAGAAACACAAAGGATCCCACATAGAATCAATCCAAGATCTTTTCCAAGGCACATCATAGCTAGATTGACTAAAACCACAGGCAGAAACAAGAAACTGGCAAGAGAAAAATGTCGTTACTTTTAAAGGATATCCCATCATGCTAACATTGGACTTTTCATTGGAAACAATGGAAAAAGTGTTTAATAAAGTGTTAAATGAAAAACAATTTAAACCAAGAATACTACATCCAGCAAGATTATCCTTCATATGGGAAGAAAAGATAAAAACATTCTCAGATAAACAAAACCTGAATGAATTTACCAATACCAGACCAGCTCAGCTCTTCGAGAAGTTCTGAAGGGAGTT
>NW_006159507.1:2642588-2676889 GCF_000334495.1 Tupaia belangeri chinensis
GAAATAAGAGAACAAAAAATGACCAAGAAAAAGGTCAACTTAATGGTAGGGACAAGTTCAGAAATATCGATAGTAATGTTGAATGTTAACTTGTGGGATTTAAACGGAGAGATCAGATCATAGTTAACACTATGATTTCAACAAAAAAGGATTACAATAAGACTGAACTGGTGAAATAGAATTCTATGAGTTTTGTCTAAAACATTACTGATTTTCTTCTTTGATTTGTCTTCCAGATTTAAGGATTTTGGTTTTGAGTTGTTGACAGGTTCAGCAATTTGCAAAAAAAAAAATTAATTGAAGAACATTTCTCCCTTCCCAATACCTTTGCAATTGGAAAATATTTGTGAGCACTCTTATTTTGTCGTAGAATGGTTATTTGCCTAAGTTCAATAATATAAATAGTATCTGTTACCTTGCATCAGAAATTCAATTCTTATGGGGCTTTCTGCAAATAACAAACCAAATTAAGATGAACCTAATTTAGTTTTTAGAAATAAGTTAGTTTAGCCTTTCGGTCCTTGCAGCTAGAGAACAAGGTCGTGAGAAAGGAAGGGCTTATGGCGGTTGGGCCATTTCTCCCGTTTTTGGACTCCGCGCTCTCGCAGGGCTTCCAGCAGTGCCATGCTGGGACAGAGCATCTGGAGGTTCACGACCTCCGTGGTCCACAGGAGCCACTGTGAGGAGGGCCTGGGGAAGAATCTGCCATTTTCAGTGGAAAACAAGTGGCGGTTACTCGTTATGATGACTTTGTGCTTTGGATCTGGATTTGCTGCATTTTTCTTTATAGTAAGACACCAACTACGTAAGAAATAAGGATGTTTTAATTCATCCATTTAATAGATATGAAGAACATTTTAAGAGGCGCAGTCACAATCTCTGGAAAATGGATCAAACTCTTAAACTCATAGCATACTGAATATGTTTATAAATAAACTTATGACCTGAATGCATAATGCCTCTTTTCTGAAATAAGGATATGATTAATTGAAAATGTCCTTACTTTACTTTTTGGGTAATATTACCAAATTAGTTTCTTCATGAGGAATTATATATGGTTTATCTTGTTTTTATGATCATAAAGTCGAAGAATTTATTTTCGAAAAAAAAAATAAAGAGAAATAAGTTAGTTTATACCTCTCTTTAGTAAAAGGGGGAATGGGGAGAGAAAAAAAAATGTTTCAGTAGAAAATTACAGTGCACTTGTCACTAGATTTTTAGCTTTGTCCATATTTTTAACTTAAGATCTTTTGTGAATCAATAAAATGTGGTGAAAGAAAGTTTAGTATGGAAGGGAGGGTGAGAGGAAAGAGGAAGGAAAAAAACAAGTAAAAGTATGCTTAATTGACAAAAAATGAGAAGCTATTTGCTGATGATAATGTATATAGTCATATCTTTGTCTTGACTAACGTGCATGGTATTTGTGCTGGAAAAAGAAATGTTGTACACTGTAAATACATGATTAAATGCAAATAAATACAAAAAAAACCCCAAAATTATAATCTACCACAATTAAAAAAAAAAAAACCAAATCAGCTATTAGGGACCAGCAGATGGTGTAATGGTTACATTGCTGGATTCCAACATAGTCAACTGCAGTTTCAGTCCTGGACCAGCAACTTAAAACTCACCTTGGGCATATGTGCGTGCGTGCCCAAAATCCCAAGAGAGGATTGGAAGAGAAGGGATTATGGTGTGGCCATCCCCCTGGGGGGTGATTTCTCCCTTTCCGTGTCTCTGTCTCTCTGGGAAGCTCATGTGCCCTATAGCAAAAATCTCTCTCAAAAATAAACAAACAAATAGCTTTTAATCCCCTGCAACAGCTTTACACTTTGCCATAATTACCTCTAAATTCCATGTTAGGCACAATAACCTTTTCACAGATACTTGTCAAAGTGTTCTGGTCCTCGAACAGATTCTTATAATGAGGTCTCTCACAAACGGAAGCCAGAAACTGAATTGCATTACTTACTAACTGGAATAAAACAGAAACATAGAATATTTTAAAAAACAAAAGTACACATTTTATTTCTTGGAAGAGACAGGGACGAAATGTCTTTCAATTCTTTGTCTCTGCTATCATCTTACCAGATCATATTTAACCTCTTGACCTGTGGTAACCAGCAAATTCCAGATGGCTGTGACAAAACGAGGCAGGTATCGCTGAAATTCTTCATCGTACTTTTGTGCATAGAGTGCAGCATTATCACAAATCTGGGATTTTAAAAGCTCCAATAAGCCTGCTTCTTCTTCATCCTCAAGTAAGAGAAAAGAGGAAACTCAGACACACAATCTCAATGCTACAACAAGGGAAATAGCTGTAATTTCTTAATTATTCTCCTTAAAATTTAAATCTAAAATCAACTGTAAATGATACCTATGCCACTACCAATCTATTCAGCAAGTCTTTCAAAAATACGAAAGATGAATTATTTCTCATTTACTAATCACTAAAAACAGTTCTCAAAATTTTCAAGTTGGGACCAGCAGTTAGCATAATGGCTATGTCGCTGGACTCCCATGTAGTCGATCGCAGTTCACGTCCCGGACCCAGTGGCTTAAAACTCACGCCAGGCGAGTGTGCGTGCGTGCCCAAGATCCCAAGAGGAGAATGGAGGAGAAGGGATTGCGGTGTGGTCATCCCCCCGGGGGGTGATTTCTCGCTTCCTATCTCTCTGTCTGTCTGGCGAGTGCACGCGCCCTATATCAAAAACCTCTAAAAAAAAATTTTCAAGTTAAGTAAGGCCTTTTCTTCTGGTTACTGAATTACAAAATATATTCCAATATTAAGTAAAAATAGAACACTGCTAAAGAAATCTGAATAAAGGGACCAGCAGTTAGTATAATGGCTGTTGCTGGACTCCCATGTGGTCGACTGTGGTTCGAGTTTTGGACCCGGTGGCTTAAAACTCACACCAGGCACGTGTTCATGAGTGCCCAAGATCCCAAGAGGAGAGTGGAGGAGAAGGGATTGCGGTGTGACTATCCCTCCTTGGGGGGGGTGTTTCTCGACCCCTGTCTCTTTCTGGCGTGCAACCTAGAGCAAAAACCTCTTAAAAAAAAACAACAACAACAACAACAAAAAAAAAAACCCCAAAGAAATCTGAATAAAGATATCACATTTTCCTTTGTGGTTAACAGTATCATCTTGCTACCTTACAAAAAGTTTATCATTTCAAATACATTAGGATTTATAATTGCCTTACACCTAAATATGATAAATGTTATAGGATTCTCACAAATAGTATTTTGTTTACAGGGATCAGTAGATGGCATATAGTTACATCATTGAACTCCCACATGGCTAACCATGGCTCGAGTCCCAGACATGGTGGCTTGAAAATCACACTGGGTCTGTGTGCATGCGTGCCCCAAGATCCCAGGGGGAGAATGGATGGAAAGAACTGCAGTGTGGAAATCTACCCATGGGGGGTGGGGGAGTATTTCCTCACTTTCCATCTCACTGTCTATGTCTCTGTCTCTACAGTGAGCACATGTGCCCTTAGTCAAATACTTCTAAAATTTTTTTTTTGTTTATAAAATATTGAACAAGAATCTATATCAGGGGTCAGCAAACTATGGTCTACAGGCCCAGTCCAGCCTGATGTCTGTTTTTGTAAGTAAAATTTTATTAAAACACAGCTATATATTCTTTTTCCATTTATACAATTCATATCAATTACACAATTTATCTACTATGGTTTTTTTTTTTTTTTTGAGAGGTTTTTGTTATAGGGTGCATACCCTCGCCAGAAATACAGATAGATAGATCTGAAATCCCGTCTCCTCTGGGATCTTGGGCACACATGTACATGGCATGAGTTTAAGCCACTGGGTCCAGAACTTGAACAGCAGTTGACTACATGGGAGTCCAGACATAGCCATTATGGCACCAACTGCTGGTCCCTCTACTATGGTTTTTTTTAAAAAAATATTTATTTCCACTTGTTATTATTATTTATTAATTTGATTAGACAGAAACAGAGAGAGAGAGAGAAAGGGAAAGCGAGAAAGCAAGCCACACAGGTCCGGGACTCGAACCTCAGTCAGCCATGTGGGAATCCAGCATCTTTAACCACTACACCACCTGCCAGCCCCTCTACTATAGTTTTTAACTACAGCCACTGAGTAGTTGTATATAACAGAAGCCACACAGTTCAAAAAGCTGAAATATTTATTATCTGGTTCATTATGGACCTGCCAACCCTAATGTAAACCATGACAGTAATTTATATAATAACCTCTGTTACAATAGCAAACCAGAAATACCTTCTGAGCTGCACTATGAATCAACAAACTCAAACTCAGAAGATAAAAGAACTCCCACAGAGCTAGGTCCCCACAGCATAAATAGAAGGGCTGTGGCACAGTGAGATGACATGGGGGAACACATGGAAAATGAGCTAACAGCTCCCTCTAAGGATACTATGTGGAAAATTTCCTTTAGACTTAAGCATAAAATAAAGCTTTCTTTTCTGAAGATATGGTTGGTCCCTAGCCCACTAAAAAAAATTTTAAGGGAGCCACATCCTCTTCTGTTCCTTTTTTACTTAGTCAAATTCTTGCGACACAATCTGTTGTCCATCCATAGTACTAATTCCCTTTCTGTGCACTCTCAAGACTTATTTTGGATGATCGATCTAATCTTTATTTTTATCTGGTGTGCAAATATATTTTTTTAATTTTTTATTATCATCATAATCTTCTTTATATTACATTGGGTTACATATAACTTTACAGTGTATTACATTGCTTTTTCAAAAGGGAATGCCATGCATGTCAGTCAGTACAAAGACATTAATCTCCCCGCTTCAACATTCGATATCTTTTCTATGTTTTCCCCAATCATTATTATTATTATAATTATTTTTTAAAACAGTCAATCGCTATTTCTCATTTTGCTTGTAAAAATACTTTGCCCATCATGAAATACTTCTCAGACCAATCCAGTTGAGAATATTATACATGTAAAAATATGGAACGCTTCACGAATTTGCATGTCATCCTTGCGCAGGGGCCATGCTAATCTTCTCTGTATCGTTCCAATTTTATTATATGTGCTGCCGAAGCGAGCACAGTGTGGAAATATTTTTAACACATTATTTTTTTTCCCATAGGAAAGAAGATTATAAATACATTAGTAGATAAGCAAATGAGTAAGTAGCATGGAGTAAGTGCTTTATGTTCAAAAGTACAAATTACAAAACTCAGATGAAAAACCTTTATGCATTACAAGCTGTGCATGGATTTTTAAAAAACAGAACTGTCAAGGGACCAGCAGATGGCGTGGTGGTTAAGGTGCTGGACACTCCCACATGGCTGACCACAGTTCGAGTCCCGGACCTGGCAGCTTGCTTTCTCACTCTTTCTCTCTCTCTGTCTCTCTCTGGTCAAATTAAAATAAATGAATGAATTTAAAAAAAAAAAAGAAAAAGAAAAAGAAAAAAACAAAACAAAACGAAACAAAAACCAGAACCGTCAAGACCAGCAGTTGGCATAATGGCTATGTTAGAATCCCAGACACGGTGACTTAAACTCATTCTGGGTACACGTGTGTGCATGCCCAAGATCACGAAAGGAGAATGGAGAAGGGACTGTGGCGTAGCCAATCCCCACAGGGGGTGATTTCTTGCTTTCTGTCTTTCCGTCTCTTTCTGGCACATGCGCCCTATACCAAAAAACCTCTATAGTGCGCATGTGCCCTATACCAAAAAAATCTCTCCAAAAAAGAAAAGCAGAACTGTCATCACAGAGGGTTTTCTTAGTATCTTCAATGACAATTTTATTTCATAAAATATTTACAATGTAAATACTTTAAAGCCTTAGTTTCAATAATGTAATGAAATAACCTTATTTATATAATGTGATTTTTGCCAGGCCCGGCAAGAGTATAACTGTATATTACACAATCGAATATAAAACATCTAACAGAATCAGGCATTACTTGCATTCTGAAATTTTATCTTCTAATAATGCAAGAGTAAATAGGTTTTCAGAGCCTATACAAATAATGAAAGAAAATGGCTACCTACACAACATTTTGAACACTTACATCTGTTTGTAGAAGTTTATTATCCAACGTCAAAAGCGTATGAAAATTGTTCATCCAAGTTTCCATATTATCTTCAAAAAATTCAGGGAGATCCTAAAGAACAAACGCTGACGTAAGACTCTAATTAAAATAAGTAAGCCTGTCACTTTATTAAGTTTCCCCACTATGCTAAGCATATGCACATATCTGTAGGCTCAAGACCAAACATCTTGCTGTCTGAGCCTTATCTATTCTTACAAAAATTCTCAGAAAGTGGGACCGTGGTTCACGTCCTGGACTCGGTGGCTTAAACTCATGCCGGGCGTGTGTGCATGTGTGCCCAAAATCCTGAGAGGGGAATGGAGAAGGGATTGTGGCATGGCCATTCCCTTGGGGGGTGATTTCTTGCTTTCTGTCTTTCTGGTGAGCGCACATGCCCTATAGCAAAAATCTCTCCCCCCCCCCAAAAAAAATAACAACCTCAAAGTTTTGGCAGCTGAATAAGCCATTCTGACTCCTGCCTCTGTTCAGATGCTTTCACCACAAATAATGCCACACCACTAGTTCCTGTCCCAATCTAAATCAACTCGTTCCTTAGGGTTCAGCTAAGACTATATGTAAGTTTTCCTCACAAAGCTCAGTACATACTAGGTCACCTGTTCTTCCTGTGCTTCCCCATTTTCTATAAATGATCATCAGTTCAGACTCAAACTTAGTGTCTTACACAGTTACTGGTTTTCTGTGGCACAGGACTTCCTTTGTAAGAAGGAACAAGCATCCTGAGGGCAGATTATGCCTCCTTCCTCTGGTTTCCTTTGTTATGCCTGACGAAATATCAAAAGCCTCATTTTACCTGACTTTTCAGAAGTAGAATTCAAAAGGCCTAAGCCAAAACAGCAACATTCACTTAAGTAAGAATTCTTCAAAATGCTACCCAGTTGAACACTGAGGTGGGATCTGAAATTTGAGGCTATCTCCTATTCTACCTAAGAGTACCCAATTTCCTTTTGGGAAATGCTCTCCCTATCACTGTTAGTGTAGTCATGTCGTGAAGGTAAGTCCAGCTACTAGCTATGAACAATGAGAAGGTTAGATCCTCCTCTTGGCATATCAGTTTAGCAACCTATACCATTTAACTCCTGCCTCTCCAATCTAGTCCTGGAATTCTGAATCTTAATGTGTCAGTAACAAAGAGTTATCACACATTTCTTGCCATACTGGTGTGGTTGCATTTTCTCTAAAATGCCATCAGTTCTTCCTTCTTTCAAAGTCTTTTGTTTCCCCATATGCTTCCAATAAAGCCCTTTTGTATAAGCTAGCCAGAGACCCCAACCAAAATATGGTTCCCTCAACTGAGTTACTACCCATGTAAATAAATAAGGAAGGCCTGAAGAAATCTGGTTTCTCAGTGTCTTCAATAAAATAGTGTACAAGGTGACTTTCTAAAGCCACAGGTTAAGATGTGGGATTCCCCTAATTGGCTGGATATAAGAGAACACTACTTCCCCCCCCATGAAACAGTCATCAGTACTTTTTGAAACTACTGGAAAATAGAACGATGAGGATAAAGTGGGTAAAGAACAGAGGGAGTTATAAAAAACTTTCTCTTTAACAGTATTGGTGCTAGTAAAGAAGCCTTTTTCAATTGAAAAATAGTATATTTAGGAATAAAAATAGTATATTTAGGAATAAAAAGCAAGAATAAAAAAAAACTTACTTGAAAGTTTAAACTGTAGAAGAGTTTTGAGATGAGGATCAGGGAAGAAAAAAGAATCCTCAGGGCAGAGGCATCATTCGCATGGGTACTGCAGAGTTCAATAGTGGCCTTGGAAAGGAATCAAGAAACAGGGTTTTAGTGTACTACAAACCTAGGATGATCATCTTGTACTATGCTGAGACTGTTCATATTTCTCTCCCCAAATTTGGCTTCCAATAGTAGTACATAGCTATTAAAGAGATTCTGAGAAATGGGGCCAGATGGCAGCACATCATTAACACATCAGAACCCACAGGGAAAGGTGTTGGGTTTGTGTCCTGAGGTCTCCCTATATACAATGAACATGCATGTCTGTGATCAGGCTAACTTTATAATAAGCCCCCATCTCCAAAGTGTATTATGGTAGTGACACAGGGTATGTGAATTAAGTGAGAAAATATGAAAGTCTTAGCCGGATTACAGTGAAATAAACACTGGCGTCCTGTTCATTAAATTATAAGTGGCACTAGCTTATTAGTTTTCTAGAGTTTGGTATTTCATTATAAAACCTTAACATTCACATTTCTAGGCCAGTCTGTGGAGCTGTGGTTAGGGCAGCTGGATCCTTATCAACAATAGTGCAGTTCAAACCTGGACCCGGCAGTTTGAGAAACATGTCAAACACGTGTATACGCGTGCTCAAAATTCCAAAGGGAGATATGGAGGAGAAGGGATCACAGTGTATGGGAGGTGTTTTCTCACTCCCCCCCTCCACCTTTGGAGAGCACACGTGACCTCTAGCAAATTAAAAAAAGAAAAAGATTTGGGGCCTGCAGGTGGCATGGTGGTTAAGGCTCTTAGACTTCCACATGGCTGACCACAGTGTGAGTCCCAGACCTGGCGGCTTACTTTTTCATTTACTTTTCTCTCTCATTTACTTTCTCTCTCTCTCTCTCGTAAATGTGTGTGCCCTGTAGAAAATTTTAAATAATAATAAATAAAATTAAATAATTCTTTTTAAAAAAAACTTTTTAAAAATTGTGAATCCAATAAAGTGAAAAAAGTTACCTCATTTTTTTCCCCAAAAAAATCTTTTTAAAGCAAATTGGGGAATTTACCAGAATAGGATAGGAAAAACAAAGCTCCTGTGAATTGAGAGATCCCAGAAAATGGGTTGCCATTTTATCCAAATTTATCTCTTAAAATTAAAATACTCTGGGACCAACAGTTAGTGTAATGGCTATGTTGCTAGACTCCCATGTAGTCAACCGCAGTTCGAGTACTGGACCCGGTTGCTTAAATTCACGCTGGGCGCGTGTGCGTGTGTGCCCAAGATCCGAAGAGGAGAATGGAGGAGAAGGGACTGCGGCGTGGCCGTGCCCCCTGGGGGATGATTTCTCGCTTTCTGTCTCTATGTCTCTCTCTATCTTTCTGGCGAGTGCACGTGCCCTATAGTGGAAAAAAAAAATGAAAATGCTCCATCAGTAAGATATCTTAACTGTGAAAAACCCCTCGCACACCCTACCCTACATTTTATTGTTATCACATAACCTTGGTTGATAGAAAGATTCGAGACCCAGATTCCTTAGCTTGAACAACACACATGTGCCCAAAATCTCATGAGGGAAAGAAACAGCATGGCCACCCCCTGGCGATTGCTTATTTCACTCTTTCTTTCTCTCCAGTCAGTATGCATTCCCTATAGCAAAAACAAAGAAACAAGCAGCTTTTCTGGAGTCAGTGAAGGCTGGCTTTTTTCATTAGCTTTATGATACCCAACTCTTTCCTTATCTAGAAAAAAGAATAATACATCTCTTTCAATCTTATAGATTCCCCCCAAAACCAAGAACATGGAGCAGATCAAAGAAAAAATAAAATGTTGGTAACTACTGAACTTATGTAATAACAGATGGGGGTTCATATACCATCTCTACTTCTGCATAGGTTTCAAAAATTTTAAAAGAAAAAAAAATTTTAAAAGAAACGCTACAACTTATACAATTCAGATTTCAAAACATCTCTTAAAACTTATATAAATACAAGAACAATTTATAAATTACATAATTTGGGGGGCTGGATAGTAGCTCAGTGGCAGAATGTGGTGCTCTCTGAGGCTAGCTCACATAAGTTGGTTTTGGATCTGTATCTAGAAAGCTCCCTGAGTGCCCTGGACACACACATGCCCACAACCCACAGTCGAGTGAGGCTGGGTTGTGCTTCACATTGTCAGGAACCTGTTAAGGATGCTGCCTCTGTCTTGCTTGTGAAATAAATAAATAAACTTCAAAAAAACCCTGAGTAACTGGGACCAGCAGGTGGCATGGTGGTTAAGGTGCTGGACAATCCCACATGGCTAACCACAGTTCAAGTCCCGGACCTGGCGGCTTGCTTTCTCACTCTTTCTCTCTTTCTCTCTCGTCAAATTAAAATGAATGAATGAATAAATAAAATTAATTAAATAATTTTTAAAAATTGACTAAAAGACATCATCAAGATATTATTATATACCTTAAATAGATTGGTCAATGGCAAAGCAAAGGCATCTAGAACAAGTTTAATTTCGGTCCATAACTCATTTGACTTAAATTCATGACGATATCTAGAAAACGAAGATAAAATAGGTAAATTTAGTATGTTTTATTAACTTGATGTTCAAGAAGAGATGCAGATTAGACATCTGTGATTAGATATATACAACTTTGGCCAGCTGTGATGGCACACCAGTAACACAAGACTCCACAATGCTTCTGGGATGGTCTTGGGTTCGTGTCCTGGGGTCTCCCTGTACACTCCAGGCTACTGTGCACATGCCATCATGCCGGCTGGCTTAGGCTGAAGTGGATCACGGTGCCAAGATGCTGATGGAAGTGCCTCTATCTCCTTCCCACTCTTGCTCATAAAAGAAACAAACTTGGGGAAAAAAAAGGACATACAAATGGATGCATTTCTGAAATTCAAAGGAAATTCTTGGTTTCCGTTTTTTCTCTCTCTCTATTTAGTTTTTGCTACAGGGTACGTGTGTTCTTCAGAGAGAGAGAGAGAGGGCAAGAAAACAAGAGGGAAAGTAAGAAATCACCCTTCCCCCAGGGTACCTGGCCATGCCACAACCCCTTTTCCTCCATTTTTCTCTCAGAATTTTCAGCATGCATATACATGCATCTGGTGTTTTATTCAAGACACTGGGTCCATGACTTGAACTGCATTGCTGGCTACTTGGGACCCAGCTGCCTGAACCACCATGCTACTGGCTGGCCCTCTTGGTTTTCTTTTTAAAAGAATCAAGCAGTTAATCAAGATTAGTATTTCACGGGTAACAGGGCAAGATGAAATAAACATTCTAGGACAAGTTGGTGGCGTGGTGGTTAAGGCAGTCAGAGCCTACATAGCTGAATGCACAGTTTGAATCCCGGATCTCATGGTTTGGAAGCCATACTGGGTACACGTGTGTGCATGTCCAAAACTCCAAAAGGAGGGAGAAATGGTGAAGGAATTTCGATGTGGTCATCTCTTATTGGGAGGGGGGAGGTGTGCTTTCTTATCCACTAATCCTGCCTCTCCATTCCTCTTTGGAATGTGTGAGCTTCCAGCAAATTCTTCTTCTTCTTTTTTTTTTTTAAATTCTACTCGGGAAGAAACAAACACAGTAATGAACCAAGATGTTTATGCTCTTATTCTAGGATGATCATATAAAAAGGACAACAGATGTTTTGTGTGTGACAACAGTCACAAAAACATAACTATTTACTCGAGCAAATATAATTGAAGAAGTATTTTAGAATATGAGTTTGAACATCAATACCTTTTAAATAATGAATGTGCTGTTCGAAGGACTCCATTAATAACATGAAAATCTCCACTCTGAAAGCGATTCACCATTTCTGTCAACAAGTCAGGCCATTTCTGAGGAAAATCTTCTCTGCCAATAATACTAATAGCATCACTTAGCTGGGAGAGGAAAAAATTAATTAGACAAGAGTCTCACAAAGGCGCCTACCTAAAAGGCAGGGCTACATTACCTGCTTCTGAATTTGCTCTGGGCTGCTAAGCATCAAGTGCACTATATTGGCTTTAATGGCTACTCGATCAGCTTCACAAATTTTATTTGGTTCATCTTCAACCTAAAGACAAAACGAGCTAGTAAGATAAAATCCATATTGACGTCCATGTGGGTCTGCAGATAAAAAGAGCTTTTTTTTTTTTTTAAATTTCCTAGTTTTCTAAGAAAAATATAGAGGAAGGATGTGATTCCCCCCCTCCCCCTTGGGAGAGGTTTTGCGATATGGCACGTGTGTGAGCCAGAAAGACGGAGAGTCAGAAAGTGAGAAATCACTCCCCGGGGGGGGAGTGTGGCCACGCCGCAATCCCTTCTCCTCCACTTTCCTCTCAGGATCCTGGACACATATACACACACAGTGTAAGTTTAAGCCACTGGGTCCGGGATTCAAACCGAGCTCGACTACATGGGAGTCCAGTGACATAGCCATTATGCCAACTGCTGGTTCTAGGAGGGTGGGATTTTTCTTTAGTTTCTTTCTGCCTGAATGAATCATCAATTCCTTTAATAATTTGAGGATATCATGAACCCTTTTGGGACCAGCAGCTGGCGTAATGGCTGTCATTGGACCCCCATGTAGTCGACCAAGGTTCAAGTCACGGACCTGGTGGCTTAAACTCATGCCAGGCATGTGTGAGTATATGCCCAAGATCCTGAGAGCACAATGGAGGAGAAGGCCTTCCCCCTGCGAGTGATTTCTAGCTTTCTCTCTCTGTTTTTCTCTGTCTTTCTGGCAAGTACATGCACAAAAATCTCAATAAATAAATAAATAGATAAATAAAGATAAATAGTTAAATAGATAAACACACACACAAACAAATAAATAAAATGAATCCTTTCCTCAGAAAAATGTATATCCTAGCCTATGTGTAAATACTTCTCATATGGGCCAGCAAGTGGTGTGGTGGTTAAGGGCGCTGGACTCCCACATGACCAACTACAGTTCAAATCCTGGACTTGGCAGTTTGCTTTCTCACTTCCAATCTCTCTCACTCTGTCCCTCTCTGGTCAAATTAAAATAAATAATTAAATAAAGTTAAATAAAATAATTCTAAAAAAATTTTAAAAAATACTTTATATACAAATTAATGGGGGAACCAGCAGGTGACGTGGTGGTTAAAGCACTGGACACTCCCACATGGCAAAATAGGGTTTGAGTCCTGGACAAGGTGGCTTGCTTTCTCACTCTCTCTCTCTGGTCAAATTAAAATAAATAAATGAATGAATAAATAAATTTAAAAAAATGAATGGGGATCAGCAGTTGGCGTAGCAGCTATGTCGCTGGACTCCCATGTAGTTAATTGTGGTTTGAGTCCCAGACCTGGTAGCTTAAAACTCACACTGTGTGTGTGAGCATGTGTACCTAAGATCCCGAGAGGAGAATAGAGAAGGGACTGCAGTGTGGCCATCCCCCCCGGGGGGTGACTTCTCACTATCTCTCTGTCTTTCTGGCGAGCTCAAGCGCACTATAGCAAAAACCCCTCTAAATAAATAAATAAATAAATAAATAAAATGAACTTGCTTCTCTGACTCCAATTCCAGTTAAGAATCTTAGTTCTACATACATAAACTCATAGAAAGTGTGGTTAAGATCTTTATAGACATATGCTTCTTATATTTAATCCATATTCATCTTCAAAAGCTTCAATTAATTCTCATCTGAAATTGGAAGGCCTTTTGTAAGAGAACTTCCTGACCATTTCTAGTTAAAATGCACTCAGGATCCTATCACCCAAAGGTGAATTCTCATTTGTTTTACAAATCAACATAGAGGGGAAAATGCTACCACGCCTACAAGCAGAGGGATGGACTTTGGACTTCTTTGAAAGACTTATCAAGTCATTTCTGGAACCAGCAAATGGCGTAAGGGTTACATCACTAGACTCCCACACGGCCAACTATGGTTCAAGTCCTGGACCTGACAGCTTGAAACTCAAGCGGATGCCTGTGCCCAAAACCCTGAGTGGAGAATGGAGGAAAAGAGACTGTGGCGTGGCCATGCACCCTTGGGGGTGATTTCTTGCTTTAAGTCTCTCTGGTGAGTGCACGTGCCATATAGCAAAAATCTCTCTTAAAAAAAAAAAAGAGAAAGAAAGAGAAGAAAGATTTACCAAGCCATTTCTTCACCACTTTGGTTCACTTATTGTAAACTTTTGGCTAATTTACATAAAATTATAAGCAATATTTACTATTTTTTAAACTCTTTTAAGAAATGAAGAAAAGGGACCAGCAGTTAGTGTAATGGCTATGTCGCTGAACTCCCATGTAACTGACTGCGGTTCGAGTCCCGGACCCCATGGCTTAAACTCATACTGGGTGCGTGTGCATGCATGCCCAAGATCCCAAGAGGAGAATGGAGGAGAAGGGATTGTGGCGTGGTCATCCCCCCTGGGGGGGGGTGGTGGTGGTGGTCATTTCTCGCTTTCTGGCTCTCTGGGTCTCGGGGGAGCGCACACACCCTATAACAAAAACCTCTCCAAAAAAAAAAAAAAAGAAAAAGAAAAAAGAAATGAAGAAAAAAGTTAAGATTATAAATAAATAAATACCTGAGCAGGTTTTAGGTTGACTTTTTAGAAAAACTATTTCTGCCCACCGTAATATTTTAAATACTGTAATTACAGTTATGCTATAAAACAATTCTCATATTTTTATCATGAACCAGGGTTTCTTTTACTTTTTAATTATTTATTTTTAATTTTTAAATTTATTATTATTTATTTACTTATTGTGTTTTTAATTTGGCCAGAGAGACAAAAGGACAAAGAAAGGGAAAGTGAAAAAAAAACAAGTCACCAGGTCCAGGACTTGAACCATGGTCAGCCACACGGGAGTCTAGTGCCTCCACCACCATGCCACCTGCCAGCCCCAAAAACCAGGGTTTCTCAATCTCAGCATTATTGACATTTTGGATCAGATAAAACTCTGTTGTGGAGAGCTATCTTGTGCATTATGAGATGGATAACTGTTTTTTTTTTTTTAAAGAGAGATTTTTGCTATAGGGCATGTACAATAGAGAAAGAGACAAAGAGATAGAAAGCAAGAAGTCACCCCCCCCCCAAGGGGGATGGCCATGCCCCAATCCATCCCTTCTCCTCCATTCTCCTTTTGGGATTTTGGGCATGTACACACATGTGCCCGACATGAATCCTAGGCTGCCAGGTCTGGGACTTAAACTGTGGTCAACTATGTGGGAGTACAGCAACCTAACCATTACACCATCTGCTGGTCCTGATAACAGTATTCTTGGCCTCTACCCACTAGATGTTAGTAGCAATCAACCAGTTAAGACGTCTCCAAATATTGTAAATGTCCCCTGGCAGACAAAATTACCCTCAACCAAGAACCACCATCCTAAACTAAAAAAGACAAAATGCCTATTTCTTAATTTATAATTTTATACCAGTTGTTACACATGTACCACAATGGGATTCATTCCATAATTAGAATGTATTTCCACATCCAATAAGATACATGGTAAAACGGGCTGGCTGGTGGCAAGGTGGTTAAAGTGGCTGGACTCCCACATGGCTGATCATGGTTTGAGTCCCAGACCTGGCAGCTTGCTATCTTGCTTTCCTTCTCTGTCTCTCTCTGGTCAACTTACATGAAATAAAACAAATAAATAATTACAATGAATAAAATAAAATAGTTATTTTTTAAAAAGATATATAGTAAAACCTGTTATCAAAATTTTAAATCTAGGGAACCAGCAGTTAGCATAGTGGCTATGTCGCTGGACTCCCACGTAGTCGACCGCGGTTCGCGTCCCGGACCCAGTGGCTTAAAACTCATGCCCAAGATCCCGAGAGGAGAATGGAGGAGAAGGGACTGCGGCATGACCATCCCCCCTGGGGGGCGATTTCTCGCTTTCTATCTCTATGTCTCTCTCTGTCTGGCGAGCGCACGCGCCCTATAGCGAAAACCTCTCCAAAAAAAAAAAAATTAAATCTAAACTATTTTGCATTCTACAAATATTTCTGTATGTTTTCAGCTTTAATATTATTTCAGTTAGTCACTTAGATTATAATTAGTCATTCAATTAGTCATTTTAGCCTGTCTTCCCTCAGTGTCTCTTCACTAGGCAGTAAGCTAGACAATTGAATTTCAACCACAAAAGAGACTAAAACCAAGTCATGCACTCTCTAGTAACCTGAGTAATAAGTTGAAGGAATTTATATATGAATTAAAGTGAAGTAATAAGGAGTTTTGGAAAAAGGTCTTATTTAATTTTATCTTTAATCATGTCTGAATCTTTTAAGAGCACTGTTTGTAGAAATCTTATAAACATACAGGATATTAAGTTATGTATTTGCAAAATACTTACAATTCTCCAGTTCCTTTTAATATAGTTCTTGAATGTCACTGAAGCACACACTTTGATGACATTATCCTGGGACTTCTCCAGCAATGTTAAAAGCAATAGTGGGTAATTCTGATTTCCTTCCACAGATTCCAGGAACTTCTCAGCTGTAAAATAATTTTCACTTCAGAAGATTTGTTATTATAATCAAAATCTTTGCACCTTACACATACCTGAACTCATATATCTTTACCTGAAGGATCAAATAAAAATGAAAAGATTATGATATTTTTCTTGAGAAACTCTATTCTGGGTCTACAGACCCTTACCTTGCCCCAAATCCTGACATGATGGAGAAATGAAGGAAAAAGGATTATGGTGTAACCAGACCCTTTCAGGGGTGCCCTCTCTCTCCCTGATGAGTGCACACACCCACTGACAACTATTTTTTTTTATTTATAGTGTATTTATTTATTCTATGAATGAGAGACAGACAGGCATTCCCAACAGGGTCTTAACAGTACAGTTCCCCCTGTCTTAACTTACCCAGTCCAGATCATGGGCACACATGTGCATGGCATACTGAAGATGGTCTCTGGATATGAACCAGTAACCTTCCCATTTGGGTCAGTCTCAGAGTTTTGAAGTTTACTGCTGCATCACTGTCTGCCCCCCCCCACCCCCATCAGTTTATGAGTTTGAGTCTATTCCTTTCTGTGTTCATTTTCTTCAAATTATGAATATTCATACTGACATAATTCTGAATACTTGAAGAGCCTCAAAACATCTTTTAGTTGATCCACACCACTGTTACACCTCAACACCAAGGGAAGCGAAGTGGTATCTGTAAACTGGGACCCACTTTATAACTTCATCTCCAGATCATTTAATAAAGATTCTGAGTCAGTTTACTACCAATCTGAAAAATCTACTTATAAATCTCATAAAAACATTAACTTATTTCTATATTCCATTTTAAATTCATAAAGCAATAGCAGCCTTACCCTACAAGCACACATTAAAAGTAATGTTTAGGCCTAGCTGTGGTGGCATAAACAGTAGGATCTGCTGCTCTGCGGGGCCAGGGTCACAGGGGAGGTCAGGGTCACAAGGGAGGTCCAGATATGGTTCCCAGACTAACCTGAAAGGGCCAGGAGTGGTACTACAAGCCAGTAGTTTTAGCTAACTGGAAAGCTAGGGCAGAGGACTGCAACAAGACCCTATCACAACATCTTTCTCTTTTTCTCTCCTTGTTTGCTCTCATATTCTCCCATCAAAAAAAAAAAAAAGGGGGGGGGAGGAGAGGGGAACCAGCAGTTAGCATAATAGCTATGTCGCTGAACTCCCATGTAGTCGACTGCGATTCAAGTCCTGGACCCGGTGGTTTAAACTCATACCAGGTGCGTGTATGTGTATTCCCAAGATCCTGAGAGGAGAATGGATAAGGGGATTGCAGTGTGGCCATCCCCACTGGGGGGGTGGGGGGGATGATTTCTTGCTTTCTGTCTCTGTCTCTCTCTTTCTGACAGCACATGTGCTCTAAAGCAAAAACCTCTCCGAAAAGAAAAAGAGAAGAGAAAAAAAAAAAAGAAAGAAAGAAAGAAAAAAAGGGGGGGGGAGGGTAACAGAAGTGTATACAAAGGCTTTCTGGGAAACTCTGAGAAGATTAGAGTCATTAACTTCTCTCTACCCAGAAACATAATACTTCTTCAAGCACTAAAGAGAAAATCAATCTTCCCTCTGAAAACCACAAAGTCTTTTCTAGAGCAGAAAGGATACACTAACATCTTTATGATTATATCTGTTATATACAGCATATTAGATACACACTTAATTGTGTCTTCATGGGACCCTTCTAAAAATCCTACATCGGAGCATTCGTGTTAGGAAATTCTGAAGAAGGAAGTTAAGAGCATTCTGGTTAAGATGGCTTATATCAAGAACCATTAACTGATTGCTCAAAAGATGCACCTGGTCCCCAAAAGAAGCTTGTCTGCTCTGCATTATACTTCAAGATTTTTTGAAGTTAGTTGCCATCATTTAAAAATGAGGACACTGGGACCAGCAGATGGAGTAATGGTTATGTTGCTGGACTCCCACCTGGTCAACACAGTTTGAGTCCCAGACACTGCAACTAAAAATTCAAGCCGGGCAAGTATGTTTGCATGGCCAAAATCCTGAGAGAAGACTGGAGAAGAGACTGTGGCATGGCCATCCCCCCTGAAAGGGTGATTTCTCACTTTCTGTCTCTTTCTGTATTTCCAGAAAACACACACACCCTACAGCAAATATCTCTCTTAAAAAAAGAAAAAAGTAGACACTTGGGGACAGCAGGTGGTGAAAGTCATGGACTACCATATGGCTGACTGTGGCTCAAGCTCCAGACTCGATGGCTTGCTTTCTCACTAGCCACCCCACCTCCAATCTGGTGAACAAGAATGTTCTGGAGCAACTTAAAAAATGATAATAAAAGCAAGTAATTTTTAAAATGAGGACATTTGATATATTTCTAGCTGCTAGAAATATGACTAGCAAAAACTGGTCTGAAACTCCAAAGTTTTTAATAGCTGGGCCTACATAATATTTGCCTCTTAACCAGGGCATGTATTCACATATTATCAGTCCCCATGGGGCCTGCTTCCCTCATTTCCCTTCATATTTGACTCCTGTAAGCATTTGAGTTCACAATTCTAAGCTTATACTAAGCTTCTATACAATTTAGTCAAATTCAGGAGAGAAAAAAACTCTAGGCCTTAAAATACATTAATTAAATAAAATCCAACAGGAAGATTAAGAGACAGTATCTGATTACTTGACTTCATTTACTTACTTAATCACTTCTTAAGCAACTAACTCTAATCTGTGCCTTAATTATTATATCTCTAAAGTAGGCAGGTCTTAAACAGAGATTTTCAGAAAGGTCAGGGGACAAAGTATCTCTAACTACATTGTACATTTTTATCCCAGAAGATGCCAAATATAAGCTATTTTACTCAAAAACAAATCAAGTAGGGCTGGCGGGTGGCATGATGGTTAAGGGCACTGGACTCCCACATGGTTGACCATGGTTCGAGTCCCAGACCTGGCAGCTTGCTTTCTCACTTTCCCTCTCTCCCTCTGTGGTCAAAGTAAAATGAAAAACTAAAAAAAGTTTAATACAATAATTATTTAAAAACAAACCAATCACATCACATTACAGTAGCAGTAAAGCAGCCAACCATACGCATAAAGTATGCCTGAGAATCCAAGTGTAAATTTTTTCTTTTAATTTACAAATAAGTACATAGTACAACGGTTTCTATTATCTGTCCTTAACAAACTTATCAAACAGAAAACAATGTTTATTCTCTTTACCTGGACGTCTGATGGCAGGATCAGGATCAAGGGTTTTCTTTAAATATTCTGTTAGTGTTTGCAAATTTGCATCACTGAGCTCCATTGCTACTGAACCTAAAATAAAAAAAGGAGTTTGTGTATTGGTCACCTTGGACACAGTTCTTTACATAAAAGAATCCTTGGGACTGCTGTTGACGCAATGGCTATGTCTCACTGGATTCCCTGTAGTCGACTGCGGTTCAAGTCCCGGACATGGTGGCTTAAACTCATGCCAGGCGCATGTGTGTGCCTGCCCAAGATCCTGAGAGGAGAATGGAGAAGGGATTGCAGCATGGCCATCCCCCGAGGGGTTATTTCTCACTTTCTGTGTCTGTCTTTCTGGCGAGCGCACGCACCCTATAGCAAAAACCTCTCCAAAAAAAGAGGGAAAGAAATAAGAATCCATTTACGTACAACACGCAGTCATGACAAGCCCGCACTACAAACTACACACCAAGAATTTGCATCTAGGGAGATAATTTACTACAGCTGTGACTAATTTTTGAAATAGTTATGTATTTAGTTTTATTACTTATTCTAATTATTATTTTTTAATTTGACTAGAGAGAGACAGACAGTGAGAAAGCAAGTCACCAAGACTCAAACTATGACAGGCCATGTAGGAGTTCAGCACCTTTACCACCATGCCACCTGCTAGCCCTGTGATTAATGATTCTAAGTTTCTTTATTTGAAACTAAAATGAAACTACATCACAGAATTTGCTTATGACTGAACAAAAAAACTCTCCAACATCTAAGTTTTACAAATTTTAAACAATCTGTTTAAATATAGCTGGTGACATAAACTAAGGAAGCCACACATAACCAGGAGATGGCGTAATAGTTACATCGCCAGACTCCCATGTAGTCAACTGCAGTTCAAATCCTGGACCCAGCAACTTAAAACTCATGCCAGGTGGGACCAGCAGTTAGCGTAATGGCTATGTTGCTGGACTCCCACGTAGTCGACTGCGGTTCGTGTCCCGGACTCGGTGGCTTAAAACTCACACCAGGCACGTGTGCGTGCGTGCCCAAGATCCCGAGAGGAGAATGAAAGAGAGGGGATTGCAGCATGGCCATCCCCCCTGGGGGGTGATTTCTCGCTTTCTCTCTCTCTGTCTGTCTGGCGAGAGCACATGCCATATAGCAAAAACCTCTCAAAAAACCAAACAAACAAAAAACACTCATGGCGGGCACATGTGCGTGCATGCCCAAAATCCCCATGGGGGATGACCATGCCACAATCTTGCTTTCTATCCCTGTCTCTGTTTCTCTGGCGAGCATACATGCCCTATAGCAAAAATCTCTCTTAACCAAAAATCACACAGTTCAAGAAATGTACTGTCCAACATACATGAAAATTTCTTTTTTGTTCCTCTTTTTTTTTGGGGAGAGGAGGGGGGGAGAGGTTTTGCTATAGGGCGTGTGCGCTCACCAGACAGACATAGAGAGACAGAAAGCGAGAAGGGGGTGATTTCTCCTCCCGGGATCTTGGGCACACACGCATGCACACGCACTTGGCGTGAGCTTAAGCCACCAGGTCTGGGACTTGAACAGCGGTCGACTACGTGGGAGTCCAGCGACATAGCCATTACGCTAACTGCTGGTCCCCATACATTAAAATTTCTAAAAGAATAGATTTCAAGTGTTGTCACAAAGGAAACAGTGAGCACAGTAACAAGAGGAGACGAGTGGACTAGGAGACTAAGATCGGATCAGATAATGAAAGTTCCAAAATAATTGGATGGCATTTCATGATTAAATATACAACAGGAAACCACTGACAGTTTTAAGTGTGTAAAAATTTAATGAAAGTAAAGTGCAGGAACTCTGGGCTAGTAATGATTTTCAGAAGACAGTTGAAAAGAACAGTAAAACTCTTAGGATTCCCCCTTTCTTCATTTGTTATCTCATTTTTTTGATGGCAGAGAATGTTAGGTGCTCATCAAAGAGCATCCTCCTACTGGTCATGGTTATGACACAATCCTGTCTCCATTTCTCCATTCTGTCTGGATTTGGGACACATACAAGTGCCTACCATGCTTCTCAAACTGCTGGGGCCAAGACTTGAACTGTGTGGTCGACCAGGTGGGATCCAGTTCCCTTAACCATTAGGCTACAGGATGGCTCAAGATACTCTTAATGGATAGAGATCATATGTATGAACCAGGCACAATACTAGATGGTTTATAGATTTCATATCATTTATCTCACCCAACCATTTTACACACAAGGCAAGGGACTCAAGTTAACTTACTTGCCCACATTCATACAAGGTTCCTAAATAAAGATCAAATTCAAATCTGTCTGATTCCATAGGTCTACCCTCTTTCTACTGGTCAAGGCTGCCTTTCAGATAGAAATAATGACAGAGAACTGAACTAGGGAGGAAGCACTCAGAACACACTAGAAAAGATGATGGGAACAAAGGGATTTTGACCACCAAAGACCCTCTGCCCGGACTTCACCCTCCTGCTCCTCAGTCTAGCCAGGAATCAAGATAAGTCTATCAGCACCCATCTATATTTGAGTTCTGTGCACCGCACAGTTTTCACTTTTTGACAAAATTTTTTTCTCCTCTTTTTCTTACCGTCTTTGTCTTTTTTTTTCTTTTTCTTCTTCAGATTTCTCTTTTCTTTTTACCTTTTGCACTTTACTGCTCAGCCTCCACACACTGATTTTCGAGACAGGTGTAGCTGCTCGGCTGCTAAATATCTGAATACTTTTAGGGTCAGATTAATCCTCAATTTTCAGTGAATCAGTTGTACAAAGAGATAAAAACTGTACTGTTTACAAATTGCCGGTCACCTCCTTCTGCATTCCTCTGATTGCTCAGACTTAACTCAAAAAATAGGAAAAAATGTATAATCCATCAGATGTCCAGAAACTACAGCAGAGGCACAAGAAATATGAGAAACAAAGAAAATATCTCTCCTTTAATAGAAAGAAATAACTCCTCTTCCTCCACAAAGAATGCAAGGGAACTCATGGAAATGTCAGGTAAAGAATTTAAAATATTCATAGTGACAAAGCTAACAGAGATGCAACAGAATAGAAACAATGAACTCCAGAAGATGCAGGAGAAAGAGACACCAAGTTTCCAACTTCCTCACCGAGGTGAAGTTCTTAGATGATCTGAAAGAGGAGAAACACATCATAAAAAAGCATCAAGTGGGGGACCAGCTGTTGGCGCAATGGCTATGTCACTGGACTCCCACTTAGTCAACTGTAGTTCGAGTCCCAGACACGGTGGCTTAAACTCATGCTAGGCGCATGTGCCCACCACCCCTTGGGGGTGGATTTCTCGCTTTCTGTCTCTCTTTCGGGCGAGCACATGTACCCTGTAGCACAAAAATTTCTCCAAAAATAAATAAATAAATAAAAAAGAATCAAATGGAATTGTTGGAGATGAAGGCTGTAATACAGGAAATCAAAACATCCGCTGAGAATATCAAAAGCAGATTAGATCATGCAGAAGATCGAATCTCCGATGTAGAAGATAGAACCTATGAGCTAGAGAAATTCACCAAATAGACTGAGAAAATAACCGCTCCCAAAAATGAGAATAATATACGAGTAATACTAGATACCATTAAACACCCAAACATCTGAATCATTGGTACCTCAGAAGGTGAAGAAACTAAGGGCACTGATAATCTATTCCATGAAATTCTGGAAGAAAACTTTCCAAACCTAGAGAGGAACTTAAAGTTCCAGACCCAAGAAATACAAAGGTCCCCACATAGAATCAACCCAAGAAGATCTTCCACAAGGCACATCATAGCCAGATTGACCAAAACCACAGACAGACAAGACACCAAAATTGGCAAGAGAGAAACATCAAGTTACTTTAAAAGGATATCTCATGAGGCTAATGTCATTGGAAACAATGCAAGCAAGGAAACAATGGCAAAATATATTCAAAGTGTTAAGTGAAAAACAATTTCAATCAAGAACACTATACCCATGGGACCAGCAGTTGGCGTAATGGCTATTTTGCTGGACTCCCATGTAGTTGACCACGGTTCGAGTCCCAGACCCAGTGACTCATGCCAGGTGTGTGTGCGCGTGAATGCACAAGATCCCAAGAGGAGAGTGGAGGAGAGGGGATCACAGTGTGGCCATCCCCCCGGGGGCGTGACTTCTAGCTTTCTGTCTATCTCTCTGTGTCTTTCTGATGAGCACAGGCGTCCTATAGCAAAATCCTCTCCAATAAAAAAAAAAAAGGGGGACCAGTAGTTGGCGTAATGGCTATGTCACTGTACTCCCATGTAGTCGATCGCGGTTTGAGTCCCGGACCTGGTGGCTTAAACTCACACTGGGCGCTTGTGCGTGCGTGCCCAAGATCCAGAGAGGGGAATAGAGAAGGGATTGCAGCATGGCCATCCCCCCTGGGGGGTGATTTCTTGCTGTCTCTGTCTTCCTGGTGAGCACATGCGCCCTATAACAAAAACCTTTCCAAAAAAAAAAAAAGAATACTATACCCAGCAAGATTATCTTTCATGTGGGGAAAAAAGACAAAAACATTCTCAGATAAACCAAACCTGAAAGAATTTACCAACACCAGACCAGCTCTCCAAGAAGTGCTGAAGGGAGTGCTATACAAGGAAAACTAAAGTTGGACACACAAAATAAGAGTACAAGAAACAAGCAAGAGAATAACCAGCCTAATGATAGAGACAAGTCCAGAGTTGAATGTTAACTTCCAGAGTTTAAATGGGAAGATCACAGTAACACTGCAAATTCAACAGAAAAGAGATTAACTACATGAGTCTGAACTAGTGAAATAGAATTTTTTGACTTTAGACTGTAACTGATTTTCTTCGATGCTTTAATTTCCATATTTAAGGATTTCTGCCTTCTCTTCAACTGTTGATAGGTTCATGTACCTACTATTTGAACTGAATTCTAACTATTTTCATGGCTTTAAGTTTTAATTAAGCATATTTCTCTTAACATTTTTTTTTATTTTGATCTATTGAAATTAAAACTTTTTTTTAACTAAAAAATGCATTAAAGGGGCTGGCAGGTGGTGTGGTGGTTAGGGGCGTTAGATTCCCACATGGCTGACTCCAGTTCAAGTCCTGGACCTGCCAGCTTGCTTTCTCGCTTTCCCTTTCTCTCTCTGTCTCTCTCTGGTCAAATAAAAAAATAATAAGTGGAATTATATTTTTTAAAATGCATTAAAAAATACCTATTAACATCTATTTAATGACTGCAGTAAGCTATATAGCACCAGCAAGGTGCTACTTTATACTATGTTCACTTTACTTAAAGTCAGACATGTGTTCATAAATATGTATATATCAGCAGTGATTGTTATCGAAAGCCTTTAAGTTAATTAAGATCTTTAGTGAATCAATAAAATGTGGGGGAAAAAAGGCATGGAAAACAACTGTACATACCAGAGACAGTGTGAAGAGGGGGGGGGGGGAGTTGGCAGAGGGCAAGAGGTAGGAAATCAAGGGGAGGGAAGCAAAATATATAAGAAATAAATAGAAAATTATCTGCTGATGATAACATGTATGGTAACATCCTTGATTGAGTCAATATACAATGTATACTCAATGGAAAATCTCATTTTGTATACTTTATTGATGTACAGTGAATGACTGCACATAAATAAGTAAATAAATAGCTAGATAGATGAAAACAGAGAGCAGCCAGAGACTAGAAAGGAAGTAGCTGTCAAAGATGAGTCTAGATTTTACACAGTACTGATCCAAACAATGAAAAAAGCTTATTCCTTCATCTTGACACTACAAAAAAGTTAGAAAGGTGGGAACCAGCAGTTAGCGTAATGGCTATGTCGCTGGACTCCCACGTAGTCGACCGCGGTTCGTGTCCCGGACCCGGTGGCTTAAAACTCACGCTGGGCGCGTGTGCGTGCGTGCCCAAGATCCCAAGAGGAGAATGGAGGAGAAGGGATTGCGGCGTGACCATCCCCCCTGGGGGGTGATTTCTTGCTTTCTGTCTATGTTTCTCTCTGTCTGTCTGGCGAGCACACGCGCCCTACAGTGAAAATCTCTCTCTCTCAAAAAAAAAAAAAAGTTAGAAAGGTAAAGGGCCATCTCTAGTGCTCTGCACATTCAGGGTATTCCTCAGCAGCTGGAGATCATGACCTTCTAAAGACAATTATCTGTCTCAAATGATCGGTTTACTTTCCTGTTACAGTCCATTTCCTTAATTAGAAAATATTTTCATCACAAGGGAAGCCAAAATTCTGGTTGACTTAGTAGATTCTACCAACTATCATTTGCCCTCTTTGATCCAGGGCATACATGCAAAGATATGAAGATCAAGACCCATTCAAGCACACATACAATTTACTATGAGGCCACCCTTTCTCTTTTTTTATCGAAAGTTCAGAAAACGCTACACCCCCACCAACCAACTTTGTGTCCCCGCCAACCAACTTTGGAGATTTGCAATAAAAAGCACTTTAAAGGCTTCAAGAACTTGCAGAGCATTATCAGTTTACATTGTTCAATCCATAATTTCCCCAATTTCTTGGCTACAGAACCCCCTTTCTATAAAGGAACATACGTTAGAAAGCAGCGGTTTCATTGACTCATTTTCCCATTCCTTTTTGGGTGTATATGGTTGTTTTGTTCTTGTTTTTCCTAGATAGGCGTTTCTATGCTCTGATCCTCCTGCCTCAGCCTCCCAAACAGCTGGGGCTACAAGTTGCTCTCTGCTTTTTAGGGTGGACCAGGAACCAAACCCAGGGGATCCCAATGGCTTCACCCTGCTGAGCAGTAGCATCCAACACATGCTACCACGGTGGATTCCCATTCCTTTTATCTTTTCTTTATTTATTTTTTAAAAGAGATTTTTGCTACAAGGCGTGTGCACTTGCCAGAAAGACAGAGACAGAGACAGAAAGTGAGAAATCACCCCCCAGGGGCGATGGCCACACCACAATCCCTTCTCCTCTCGGGATCTTGGGCACGTACCCACACACACCCAGTATGAGTTTAAGCTACGGGGTCTGGAACTCTAACCGCGGTTGACTACATAGGAGTTCAATGACATAGCCATTATACCAACTGCTGCTCCCCCCATTTCTTTTAAATGCGTTGAAATGATCAATTTGTTATCAAATCATTGTTCATTGTCATCAAACAAAACAATTTCCACCAGTACTATCATTATTATTATTATTATTATTATTTAATTTGCTAGAGGTCACATGTGCTCATAGGAGAGACAGAGAGGTAAAATGAAAAAGCACCACCTCAGTATGGGGTCAGTGGGGGGGATGATCATGTCACAATCTTTTCTCCTCCATTTCTCCTTTCAGGATTTTGGGTACATACATGCACACACACTTGACTTTTTTTTTTTTTTAAAGAATTATTTTATTTAATGTAGGGCTGGCAGGTGGCATGGTGGCTGAGGTGCTAGACTCCCACACGGCTGACTACAGTTTGAGTCCTGACCCAGTGGCTTGCTTTTTCACTTTTTCTATCTACCTCTCTGGCCAAATTAACAAATAATAATAAATAAAACATTAAACAAAAAATTCTTCAAAAAAAAAAAAAAATGAAATTCAGGGCCAGCAGGTGGCATGGTGGTTAAGGCACTGGACTCCCACAGAGTCAACCACAGTTTGAGTCTTGGCCTGGTGGCCTGAAAATCATGCTGGGCATGTGCATAGGTGTGCCCCAAATCCTGAAAGGGACTGCAATATGGCCATCCCCTTTGTGGGTGATTTCTCACTTTCCCTCTCTTGCAGCACACTCCTCCTGGGGCAAAAATCTTTAAAGAAAAAAAAAGAAATTCAGGGCCAGTCAGTGTCATGATGGTTGAGTCAGCTGGATTCCACTTGGCCAACTACATAGATTCTAGAACCTTAATGTTAGTTAAGAGATTAAATATTTGTCAACAAAAACTTTCTGTATTTCCTTAAAGTCTATGAAGTCAAACTGTAAACTTTGCTCTGGTTTGAGAAAGTAAGACAAATCAGAGAATTTTAGTGAACACTCCACAGGTATTTACAATATATTAGCAAGACCAGGGTTTAATAAATTATCTGACTGCAAGTGAAGGTACTTTGACTCTTTAAAGTATTAGTAATATAGGGCCAGCAGTTAAGGCACTGGATCTCACATGGCCAACAGCATGGTTCAAATCCTGGACCTGGCACCCTGAAAAATTACACTGGGCACATGTATGTGTGTGCCCCAAATCCTGAGAGAATAGAGAAGGGACTGGGGCATGGCCATCCACCTTACAGAGGGCATGGATTGGGGCAGAGGAGGCTCTCACCTGCTGGCAAGTAATGCACTCTATACCAAATTAAAAACAACAAAAAAATTAGTAATAAAAGATGTGACAAGTGAGACCAGCAGATGGTGCAATGGTTATGCTGCTGGACTCCCACGCTCGAGTCCCAGACCTGGCAACCTAAAATTCAAGCTGGGGGTGTGTGTGAGCATGTGCCCAAGGTCTGGAGAGGAGAATGGAAAAGAAGGGAATGCAGCACGGCCATCCCCCTGGGGGGTGATTTTTCTCTTTTATCTCTGTTTCTCCTATGAGTGCACCCACCTTATAGCAAAAATCTCTCTTAAAAAAAAAAGGTGAAAAGTGAAAAGTGTTACTAGAAAATTTTATCTTCTTTAAATGGAGGAGTGATACTTTACTTTCTTTTTGGAGCTATCTTTGGAAATGCCTACCAACACACAATTAAAATATAAAAAATATATATCCCCCCCCCAAAAAAAAATTTATGACAGACTTTTCTAAATTCCAGGTTCTTCTTGTTGAATGAATAGCTGGATTTAAGTCTGGCTTCTTCCAATAAGCCTTCAGGTATAGACCAACACTTTTGAAATAAAAGTTTTACTTTGCAAAGCCATCTCAGACATCTGTGACATAAGCTGATCCAAGATGTGTGCCTTTTCTTTAGATATTTCCTCCACATTAGAGAACCATCCCTGAGTCTCATTCATTGGAAAGAGAGCAATTAAGTACATACTTCAACATCTCAACCCACTCTCTGCTTTCTAATTATAGGAATATACCACCTTTGTCAAAACCAAACTTCTTACATAGTGTACAAAGCCCTATGTGATCTGGACCCTGGATACTTCTCCCTACTTTACACAGTACTCTAGCAATCTGGATGGTCCACAAGTATTCCACTATCTAAGGCTCTTTGTGTCCTGGAGATTTTGTGCTTTCAATTTCTTCAGCTTAGAATCCCCTGGCCTTGTCCTGGCTAATCTCCAAATGTCACCCCCTCAGAGAAGCTTTCTTCTCCTGTAACATCACTTAATTACTATAATTATTCAAATTTAAGCAATTAATTTGTGTTTTTGTTTCTTTCAGCCAACAAAATACAAGCTCCGTGTCTGTTTCTTCACTATATTCCTAGAGATTAAATTAATGCCCAGTAAATTACTAAATAAATAAAGTGCAAAACTAGAGTATTATTTCATATCCATATAGTCCTGTATAGGAAATGATTTCTCTCAACTAGCAGAAATCAAGGTAACCAAAAGGGGAAAGAGAATTTTCTCACACTGATAAAAAGCGACAAACAGGGTCCTAAGAGGGGAGAGGCTGGTAGCTCTAGTCTCAGGAATTATTTTAATAAATGAGGACACAAGGGGAATGGCCCATGATGTTACTAGGTGGGTCCTAGGTGAGGAGAAAAAGGGCACTGGTGGTAATCAAAGGTAAAGGGTCCCCTTCCATGTCTTCAAATAAGAATACCTTTCCATCAACCATGTGACAAGCACAAACAAGCAGGGTGAGAGAGCTTGGTCAGGAGAGCCCTAAGGTGAGAGAAACTTTGGGGGGGGGGAGGGCAGCCTTGTAAAGATCTGATGCTGATCATTTCTAAGCAAAAGAAAGCACGTACACATGCTTTAAGATAGAAATGAACTTGTAATATGTAAGAAAAACAAAGGTCGGGGCTGCCAGGTGGTGTGGCAGTTGAAGGGGCTGGACTCCCACATGGCTGATCGCAGTTTGAGTCCTGGACCTGGTAGCTTGCTCTCTCTCTCCTCTGTTCCTCTTTGGTCAAATTAAAATAAACAAATAAATAAGTAAAGTTAAATAAAATAGTTATTTAAAAAAGAATAACAAAGGTCAAGTCAGTATAGCTGAAGTGGCTGAGGATGAGAAAGGAACAGGTGGGAGGGATAGACAACAGTCCAACTCAGGTATTTTTCCTTTTTTTTTTTTTAATTTATTCATTCATTTATTTTAATTTGACCAGAGAGGGACAGAGCAAGCGAAAAAAAGGAAAGAGAGAAAGTGAGACGCCAAGCCGCCAGGTCCGGGACTCGAACCGCATCGGGCCACGTGGGAATCCAGCGCCTTTAACTAAGACGCCACCTGCCGGCCCGACTCAGGTACTTTTCTACAAACCATGGTAAATTAGCCTAGTGGATTCTCAAAACCACTTTACGAGGTAGCTTAGGTTACTAGCCCCATTATACAGAAAAGCAAACGGAGGCTCGGACAGAGGAAGTAACTAGCCCCTGAGTCACACCCCTAGGAAGAGGCTAAGTCTGGAATGAACCCAGGAGACCTTTCCAAAGTCCAAGCCCCGAGCCACCACAGTACAACGTTTCTCCCAGGAGGAGGGAACTCCGTACTACTGGTCATTTAATACGTCCGGTGCATGCACCAGAATTTAATCTTAACAAACATCTCAGCAAAGTGAGGACCCGATGTCCATTTCACAGTCGGCAGCACTGGGCACAGAAAGGTTACAGAGGGGCCTCATCGGCGTCAGAGGAAGAGGCAATCGCGTGACGACCGGCACCCTACGCACCCCAACCCTGGCGGGGCCAGGCCTAGCCTCACACGCGGCTCGCCGGGCGAACGCTGCAGGGGCCCCCGGGCTCGGAGAACCGACGCGCCGGCGCGGCCAATGAGGAGCGGCCTGCTCCAGCGGCGAGGCGGCAGCGCAGCCAATCAGTGCGGCCCTGGCTGGGGGGCGGAAAGGGGCGGGCGCTCCGGAGACTCGCGTTAGGCCGCGCATCAGCCGCCCGCGCCCCTCACAGGCCGCAGAGCCGCCGGGCCAGGGCCGGAGACCTAGGACGCGGGGGAGCCGAGGCCTGCGTGGAGAGGCGAAGACCTCGTTCGAGCGCGCCGCTCGACGCACAGGCCCAGGCTCCGCTCTCGCCGAGGCGCGGTCCTCGCTTCTTAGAGCTAGGAAGTGCAGGGAGCGCCTCAGCCCTCCCTCAGCAGGGCCCTAAGAGCCACCTGCTAGGTCGTGCATACCCCGCGCCTCACCTGGTGGGGATATGGGAACCGAGGGAGGAATCTCAGCCGCGGACTGTAGCCGGCACTACCCGTTCCTGCCGCCGCTCCGCCTCACATTCAAACCCTGGCAAAATGGCGCGGCGGCGATACTGCGGCTGGGGCGCATGCGCTAGAGGCGCAGAGGCAGGGGGCGGGCCCAGGAGTGCTGCGGCCCCACCTAGGCCCGAAGGGCCAATCGGAAGTCCGTTCTGTGTTTGTGTTGACGTCACAAGTGACTGTGTCCTGTTGGTGTAGCCACGCCCATGAGCTTCACAATTCCCTAGTTCCCGAGAGGAACGCTGATTCAGCCATTGGCTGCCGGACGGTGACCTCTTATGATGTCAGGGCATAGAACGTAGCACGTTTTAAGCGGCTGTTGAAGGAATTCTCTAAAGTCTTGTACCTAGCGTCTCATTCAAACAAGAACTTAGCCCCCCCCACCCCCCGCCCCGGGCCTTCTATTTTAGGGGGAGAAATGGAATAAACAAACGAAGAATTTCAGCTCTTAGAAAGTGCTATGAGAAAAAAATAAAGACATAATATGACCAGCAGCAACTTGGAAGGTAACCACAATGTCTGTGGAAGCCTCTGAACACGTGGCGATGAACCTGAATTTCAACCAGGAGACAGCGGTGTAGAGGGCATCGTGGTAGCATTCCAGGAGGAGCCCGAGGGGCTGCAGCAAAGGCTCTGAGGCAGGAATGAGCTTGGCTGGAGCTTAAGGAAGTGGAGAGTGGCCAGAGATGAAGTTAGTAAAGCTAGTAGCGGCCAGGGAACGGAGGCCTTCCTATGCCTTGAGTGCATCATTGCAGCGTAACTACCCAGCCTTATTCTTGAGAAGGCCACGGGCGACTGTGCGGAGAATGAACAGGACAGGGAGAAGGTCCGAAGCAGGGAGTGAGGAGGCCATTGGAGGCATCCAGGAGAGCGATATGATTCTGGACATATGTAGAAAAATGGTCTGCTTCAGGATATATTTTAACCATGAAGCCCAAGGATCTTTTTAAAAAGTATTTTTCTCTCTCTCATGAGATAAACACTCTCAACAGGATCTCAGTCTTGATGTGCCCTTTCCGAAGCCTTTTAGCCACCCAGGGTCACAGGTGCACACCCAGAGTGTACAGGCCAACTCTGGAACTGAACCCCAATCTTTGCATGGCTTCTAGCACTGCAGGGTGTTGTGTTACCGCTGCTCCCATGGGTGCCATAAAATCTTATACTTTGAGTATGAGAAAGAGGAACCAGTGGTGACTTACTGAAACCCCAACCCTCTGTGTTGGATGCCCTTTCCTTCTCCCTCAGAACCCATCCCTGGAATTGCCAGCTTGCTTTTCTTGAGCCTGAAAGGCACACTAATTTGGTCATTATTTGATGAAACTAGTATCACAGCAATAGAAAGTTATGTGAGTACCCTGACTACAAACATGTAAAAACCAATTCCTGTGTAAAACGTGAAAAGATGTTTAGTTCGAATGAAGGGTTGTGGATATAAGTTTTTGGTAAAGTTACTCAATATAACATAGTCTGTGAACAATACAAGCTCTGGCCCCTGTCAACCTGTCTGCCCTCATTACTCCTCCTCCCCTCTTCCCCTACTTCCCCCAACACCTCATTCAGGTCAGTCACCCATTTTCTTTTTAAAGAAGTATTTAGTTTTATTTATTGTTATATTTGACTAGATTGAGAGGAAAAGGAAGAAATAAATCTAACAGGTCCAGGACTTGAACTGCAGTTGGCCATGTGGGACTCCAATGCCTTAACCACCATGCCATCCACTGGCCCCACCCCATTTTCTTTCTACTGAGTTTATTTCTACTTCAGACCATTTATATTTGCTATTCCCTCCCAACAAGAGCCTGGGATGCTTCTTTCTTTTTCTTTTCTTTTTTCTTTTTTTTTGCTATAGGGTGTACTGGTCCAGAGAAAGAGGGAAATTGAGAAGTTACCCTCCATGGGGGATTACCACTCTGCAATCCCTTCTCTCAGGATTTTGGATATACTCCAACAGCACAGTTGGTCATGTGGGATCCAGCTGCCTTAACCACCACACCACCTGCAGGCCCTGGAATGCTTTTGCCAATCTCTGGATGATAGGGTTTTGTACATTCAGACTCCAGCTCAAATGGTATGGCCATCTTCCAGGCCAGTAAGTAGCATGGTGGTAAAAATGTTGGACTTTCACCTGGGTGACTCAATGGTTTGAGTCTCAGATCTCATGGCTTGAAAAACATGCTGGGTGCATGTACGTACATGCTTGAAATCCCAAGAGGACGGGGCCAATGGGTGGCATGGTGACTAAGGTGCTAGACTCCCACATGGCTGACCATGGTTCAAGTCCTGGACCTAGTGGCTTGCTTTCTCACTTTCCTCCTCTCTCTGTGTGTCTCTCTGGCCAAATTAAATAATAATAATAAATAAAATGTAAAAAAAATCCTAAGAGAATAGAGAAGGGATTATGGAGTGGCCATTTTCCTTGGGAGGTGCTTTCTCATTTCCTCCCTCTCTCTCTCTCTCTGTTGAGTACACATGCCCTATAGGAAACTTAAAACAAAAAAATTCCAGGGAACCACTCTGGTTCTCTGAATAATGAAAATGTATTTGCCTAAAACATGTCTCAGTCTATTGGCAGAGTACAAATTCAATGTAATTGTGGAATTGCCTTTTGAAATACTTAACCAGCCTTTCTCCATCCAGTGAAAGATTTCCAGCATGCTCTCCTTTATAAAATGGGTAAACGAGTGACTATTAAAAAAAAATACTATAGGGCACATGCACTTGCTAGAAAGAGCGCGAAGGGGACGGAGGGAGGGAGGGAGAGAGATAGCGCGCTAGTTCTTGGGGATGGGGAAGAGGATGGTCATGCCACAATCTCTTCTCCATTTTCTAGAAATTTTTTTTTAATAGTTCTTCTCCATTTTCTAGAAATTTTTGGACACACACACACACACACATCTCATGAGTTTTTCCAGCCCCTGGGTCTGGGACTTGAACTGTGGTTGGCCATGTGGGAGTCCAACACCCCAACCACTATGCCACCTGTCGGCCTCACAGTGATTTTTTTTTTTGGGGGGGGACAAATTAAAAGTCATTTTATTAATTTATTCTGCATCAATGCATTCACTTTTTAAAAAATAATTTATTTTGGGAGCCAGCAGTTAGCATAATGGCTATGTCGCTGGACTCCCATGTAGTCGACTGCAGTTCGTGTCCCGGACCCGGTGGCTTAGAACTCACGCCGGGTGCGTGTGCGTGCGTTCCCAAGATCCTGAGAGGAGAATGGAGGAGAAGGGATTGTGGCGTGACCATCCCCTCTGGGGGGTGAGTTCTCACTTTCTGTCTCTCTCTCTGTCTCTGTCTGTCTGGCGAGCGCACACACCCTATAGCGAAAACCTCTCCAAAAAAAAAAAATTATATATATATATTTTTACATTTTCCTACATTTACTTTATATATCAAAAAAATTTTGCTTGGGACCAGCAGTTAGCATAATGGCTATGTCGCTGGACTCCCACATGGTCGACCACAGTTCGCGTCTTGGACCCGGTGGCTTAAACTCATGCCGGATGCGTGTGCGTGCGTGCCC
>NW_006159507.1:2676954-2677536 GCF_000334495.1 Tupaia belangeri chinensis
GTCTCTCTGTCTGTCTGGCGAGCGCATGCGCCCTATAGCAAAAACCTCTCAAAAAAAATTTTTTTTTGCTCATACTCCATAATTCTCGACAGTTAATAAGCAACTTTCAAAATTAAAAAAACCTGAATTTTAAAGATAATGTTCAAAATATTTGTTATAGTTTTGTTTGCGACTCTATAACAATAGAGACAGTATGGTTTTAAATATTTTTGAGAAAATATTTTCGTGTACAGTGATTTTGTTTTTAAAGACAGGGTTTTGCTATTATGATCCTTCAGCCTCAACCTCCTGGGTAGCTGAAATTATAGGCATGTGCTACCATGTCCAGCTATTTTTAAGAACATTCTTTTTAAAGGTGCTGGAGATATACAGAGATACAGAGAGGGGAAGTGAGAAATCACTGTCCCAGGGTGGAGATGCCCATGCCGTAATCCTCTCTCTCTCTTCTTCTGGGATTTTGGAAACACATACACATGTACCTGGAGTGATTTTCAAGTCTTCTGGTCTGGGATTTGAACTGTAGTCAGCCATGTGGGAGTCTGGCTCCTTTCCACCACACCACTTGCTGGTCCCAACATTTTT
>NW_006159507.1:2677553-2711808 GCF_000334495.1 Tupaia belangeri chinensis
AATGCACATGTGACAGATGTGAGTCGGGGAAGAGATGAGCACCGCCCACAGGGTCTGGTGATGCCTCAGTCTCTGCCCTCCAGTCCTCCAGCCTATTACATCTTAGGCACTCGTGTGTGTGCCTGGCGTGTTTTGGGCTGGCCAGGCTGAGGATCTGAACTCCACTTACCATGTGGGATCCAGCTCTCACATTACTGTTGTGCAATGGAGCCAGCTCATGCCTAGCTCTTTCAGACAAGTCTATGTTGTCTAGGCCAGTCACAAGCTCTCGATCCTCCTGCCTAAGTCTCCCTGAGTTGCTGGGATTATAGTGGCACTCCCAGCGTTATGGATGGGCCAGGGATAAAACCTGGGCCTCCCATGTGGTCCCGCTCTGTGAGTACAGTGTGTCAGCACTGCATGCCACCATGGCTGGCTTTTTTTCCCCCATAGGAAGGTCAAGAAGGTATCTGCCACAAATTTGACTTTTGGGCCCTTTGCTGCCATGCCAAGGAAGCCCTGTTAAAAGGAAGGAGGCCACTTTGGTTGAGGGTTTCTCCAACTCAGCACCCATTGCCACTTGGGTCTGGGTATTTTTATTTTTTAAAAGAGTTTTTTCTTTTTTTTTGGCCACACCACAATCCCTTCTCCTCTTGGGATTTCGGGCATACACACAGAGGTACCTGGTGTGGATTCAGGACTTGAACCATGGAGTTGGCAATGTGGGATCCAGTGCCTTCACCCTACACCACTTGCTGGCCCAGGGTCTAGGTAATTCTTGTTTCGAGGTCTGGTTGAGCATCAGACCTGGCTTCTACCATCAGAAGTAAGTAGACTCCTCCCCCCTTTGTGGTTGTGATAACCAAAAATGCCTCCAGACAGGTGTCCCACTATCCCCTGGGAGCAGAACCAAAAACCTTGGTAGCAGATTGAAAACACTGCTCCAGATGCCACCCAGGCACTATTTGCTCTGAAGAGATAAAGGCTCTTTTAAAATGTTTTCCAAAAAAAAAGAGCTATAATCTTGTTCTTCACTAGAAGTACATGAAATTTAGTACCACAGAGATTAGAGGTTTTAGTTTTACTCTAGTGAATTAATAAAAATGACAATGTATTAGTCGATTTCAGTGGTGGAATATTTTAAGTACAAATTAATGACTTAGGACTTTAGAATATTACAGAAAGAATGGATTCTGAATTCAGAGGCAGTAGATCCAACCTAGATTTACTCTCCTCTTATGTGAGCATCCTGTGGGAACCTTACAGTCGTTGCCGACTTAAGTCAATGCCAGCGCCCATCCCTGCCTGTCCTATAATCTCACTCTCAGTGCCAGTGAATGATTAAAGTGTCTTCTGAACGGACCAGTGGTTAAATTAATGTTACCATGAATTCAAGAGATACTTCTTCCCCTTTCTTGGTGGGAGGTGGAAATTTAACTTCTAAAAATGGAGAACCACAATTAATATTCTCCCATTAATAACTATATTTAATACAGAGGCCATTTTTGAAAACTTTGCCAGAGGGCATCTGCACTTGCTTGGGGGAGAGAGAGAGAGAGCGAGAGAGAGAGAGCGAGAGAGAGAGAGCGAGCAAGCACCTCCTCAAGAGAGCACGGGCATACTACTAGGTTGCTGGTAAACCATAGAAGAAAATGTGTCATGACTTTTCTGACAACCCAGTACATTCCTGTCTCCACTTCTCTATCTTGTTGGAATTCTGGACATGGACACACAAGCGCCTGGTTTTTTCAAGCTGCTAGGGCTGGGATTCCAACAGTGTACTCAGTCATATGGGATCTGACTCCCCTAAACCATTGGGCCATGGGGCTGGCCTCAGATTTTATCAAAGTTTACCACCAATTGGGAACTTGATGCTTAAACCTGCCATAAGAACAACCTCAAACTAACCCAGAACTGTAGCTGAATAGATATTTGCAATGACCACATTAAGAGCAGCTTTAGTTTTTAAAACTTTATTGATTTACCACCTGATCAAAGCATGGGATATTTTAACAGTATTATACATAATATTTTTACATAGAAAACTTTACATAGCATTTCATATTATATAATTCTGCTTATTCTTTCAAAAATGTATACATCCATTGGGCAAGGAATGCTTCTCATTAAATTACCAATATTAAATGCACTTAATCATTGTGTATAGATTAAACCAAAGGAGCCATTAACTAACTTTTAGGCAATTTAAGGAGGTAAAACATATGTTTTGCACATAAAGAAATATTTGATGCAAATATGCAGATAAAATCTTTTAAAAAGTAGAACACTGAGGAAAGACTACACCTTTGATGAGTGTCTTTTCTTTTGAGAGCAAGGATTTCCAGATATATTCATTCTCTAAAATATTCAGCTTTGGTTTCTTTGTTTCCCAAACTGCAAAGCTGCTAAGCTCCTGATAGCAAAACTCCAGGATTTCATTGTGAGTTCAAGCTACACCTACCTTAACACAAACGCCAAAAAAGAACTCAGGAAATGCAGTATAAAGGATCCAGCTTCTATCGAAACCAATATCCATTTGCATCAGAACAACAAACATTTGAATGAGGTGGTCATACTTGCATTTGTCAGCAGATTCTTTTCATAAAGACTACTAGATGTACGGCCATAATCATGAAAGAAAAACAGAGTTGTTTTTTTTTTTTAATTTTTTGTGTTTTGTACAAAAGTCACCTGTTGGAAGAAAAGGTTGTTTCCAGATACTGTTAGACACTTTTCATAATGTACGTTCTTTGGTTGTAGGTGAGGAGTACAGGGAAAAGGTGTACTTGACTCTAAGATGCTTATCAGAAATGATGCTTCCCAGTCACTGTTTGTTGTTAAGATGCCAAAGCTGGTGATTTCTCTAACAGACAATGGAGCAAAACAAAATTGCTCAGAGCAAATATTTAACAAAGACTTCTCTAGAGACCCAGCACATATAAACACTTAAAGCATTCTGAGAAAGAAATAAGGCCTTGGAAAATGCTTCACTCTCCCCCAAAACTTTGATAAATGAATAGAGTCCTGGTCTGATGCTGTGGGCCGGAGCTGGAGCTGTGCACACCCTTCTCACTGTGTTTGCGTGGCATAAGCCGTGATTACCATGAGAAAGAACAGATTTAGTCACAGAAAACAATTCAGGCTGAATGGCTTATTACCGGAGGTAAAGGGTTTCCTCTGTCGGTCACCATCCACCGACAAGGAAAACTAGCTGGAATGTTTTACATCCAGGTTTTACAAGGTCCGTGGCTGGTACAATTCAAATGTCTCATTCAGAATAATCTTTTGAAAGACAAAATTAAAAAGAAACTCAGGCCTGACTGTTTCAGCACATCATAAAAATGCCCACATTTCCTACCCTCCAAGAGGCAGAAATGAAAGAGAAAGCAGGAATACACAAAAAATGTCTTGCCGTCACATCTGATGAAGATCCACACGAGGACCTCAGAGGAAAGGGAACATCAGCAAGCAGGGATGTGTGTGCATGGAGACGTGCTCCCCTTGTATATCTTCAGCTCACACGTTCATGGAGATGACCAGCTTGTTGAGGTGTGCTGAGCCACGACATCAGAAAGTAAAGCTCAGAACATTAGTTTCAGGGCACACTGCAGAGATGTCATGGTTTCCAGGGCCAGTCAGTCAAATGTGCTAACATTTTCCATTCGCCATAAAATATTCTCCCATAGTGCCTTCCTGCTAAATTAATATAGCTCTTTACAAATGTATGTCGATAATGTGAAAACCGAAACCTGTTGCTTTTTTTTTCCCCTTTGGTAGAGAAATTAAAACACCTTTTGGGAAAGAAAAAAGTAGAGTACTGCGGGCCAAAATCGAACATTTCTCATGTCTGTTATAACCAAAAAATTGGTCTCTTAGCAAGCAAAAGCACCAGAAATCCTTCTCTAGAAAGAAAAAATATCCTATTTTACAGGTAAGTTCCCAAATGACTAACTTCTAAGGCACCAGAGTTGACATCAATATAACCCAGTTTACAAGACTAAAGAGTGTAGGCAGAAGTCTGTTTCCTCACACTGACGCTTTCCTAACGCTCAGTGCTGCTCTCGGAGAGCAGTGGCTGAGGGCAGAGAACGAAGCACATGTTCTCTCTCCGCGGACTCGGAGTACACTAAGCTTACATTAAGCCTCCAGTACACTGCTGTGGCTTCAGCCAGGACTTGTACCTGCCTGCTTTTACACGGGCTGCGTCAGAATTCGATTCTCTGCAGTCAAGAGTATTATTGCACCATCATCGACATAATGAGGACCCCAGAATCTGAGGCTCATGTTAACAGAAGTGCTGGGCACATGCCACCTCCTGCCACTGTCATAGTTTAGCTGCTGGCCCCGTCACAGCTCTGGTTCCACCTATGACATCTGGCACGGAGGTTCACAGGAGCAACCCTTCCCGTGCACAATTCCTGTCCCTCTCTCAAGGACCCTTTATGGGGACGGCGCAAAGCAGCAATACTAATCATCAGCACACTCAACTCTTCTGAGGTAAAAATAAAAGCTGACTCAAAGATAAATGAACTCTGTTAAATTACTACTTCATTTGTATCACTACTTCATATATTAGGTTTCAGAATTGTGAGATGGATGATGTATTCTGGAAATTTTAACTTAATACCCATCCACAAATACTTACTTTGAGGAAAGCTAATCATCTTCATTAAATGGTTTACTTTTTCCTAGACTTTTTCTCCCCAAGTTTCTAAAACAGGGAGAGCCACGAGGCACTACATTTGTTTTTTAACCTTGCAAGCTCTTAATTCTAACTTAATTACTAAACTCGGCCTTCAATCAAATCTTCAACATCTTTTTGTAAAATACTTTAAAAATCACTCAGATGTTAATAAAACACCAAAAACAGCTCTTCTTTTCCCTACCTTTCACCAAACTAATCTAACTACAGCAGACTCAGAACTGACAGAAACACTCAAACTTCTCTAACAAACTCAACATCAACAACAAAAAGTCCAGCATATTTTAGGTGGCACTTAGCCATTACAAGAAATTTTATTAACATACTCTCTAATAATCACGAACCTAATACAGCTATATTCAGTGTTTCAAGGAGAGTGACTTCCTCTGACAAAACATTTACAGCCAACCATGAAACTCTGGTAGAAAACAATGGCATTTGCAGTGACATATTTGACAGTTTAATCAGTAAAATGGAATGACAGAGAGGAACAGACTCTCCACCTGTGTTAACTGGCTATGCAACAGTTTAATAAAATACCACAAGCCTTCGTCAGAGACTTTGATGGGGCAGCATAGAGGCCATTCTTATGTAGGCCATTCTGAAATCCAAGATGCCAACTCCTTGCTTTGGGGTGACCTGTCACGAGATGTGCCAGTCAGAGATGGCATCATGAATGTAGATCTACAGCGGAGGTCGGTGGGGCCAGGGCTACCACACTGGTGACAGTGCTGCTGGTACCTGTGATGGCTCCTCTGGAATCCATATTTTATACACAACACCTATCCGGAGGAAGAACTTCCGAAGAACGGCTCGGAGCTCAGGAATCAGGTCAAACTGCATAATCTCACACAAGTAGGGGTAGTACATTGAGGCATGTGCTTTGAACTTGAAGTAGGAGAGAAGCAGAGAGATTGAATTAGACATAAAACTATTTTTCTAGCAATAGTTTTTCAAAAAGCATTCATTTCACCCTGGAATGTCTTAAAATACTGGTGTTTTTCTTTAAAAAAGCTGTTGTAAAAAAACTTGCAAATTTAAGTTTCTTTTAATTATATTTAAATTCTTTTTATTTTATTTGGATGCTTTGGTACCAAAAGTCAGTATGTCTTTCATTCTGTAAAGTTCCTAGGTCTAAACCAGGACTTCACAATCTCAACTTTCCCGTCCCATACCGAAAATGACCTAACGGTAACACACGAGGTTTGAACTTCAGTCTTTCTAAACTATTGGGGTCATTAGAAAAGTCATGACATATCTTTGCATAGAAAAAGAGAAAAAATATGTCATGACTTTTCCAGTGACCCAGTAGTGCTCTTCCAGAGCAAAAGCCCTAACATCCTAAGACATCCATTGTTATCAACTTACTTCTCTCCAGTGCAGCGAGGATGGTGTGCTAGTTACATAATCCTCGGGATCACTGAGAAAACAGTGACCTCACACTTTGAGGGAAAAGTCAACCCAAACCGTACATCCTAGAGGGCAGATCAGAGTTTATTTGTTTATACCTTTTCATCATTTATTTTGAGGGTTTTGGTTAGAAGTAACAACAGGAGACTTGTCCAGGCCTCCCGATGGCTTTCAGAATTCACTGTGATGAAATACGCCAGAGCTTCACTGCACACACTAGAAGAGTCAGAGGGGGAGGCACATCAGACAGTTGATACACATCACCTATTCGGCAGAGAGCCTCTATTCCCGTAATGACCACTGACTGAACGCTTGCTCTGGCTGTGTGTGCCGTCTTGGGCAAGTCACTGAGCCTGTTTTTTTCTGGCTGTAAAATGCATATAAATAACTGTACCAAATTCAAGGGGCTGCAAGTAAGGACTAAGTGGAATATGTTAAACGACAGTTCAGCTCAGGCCTGGCACATGGCTAGGGCTGGGCTCCATGTGTGTAATACAGTAAGTACAAGAAAATTTTATTATTTGTGGTTAATTATGTAACCACTGCTTTTTCCTCATAAACATATATAATTTTTTCTTTTTAAAAATTTAACAATTATGTATCTTTTTAGGAAAAACCTTATAAGACTACAAAGTCCTTTTCTTTTGGGCTTAAGTTGAAATGAGCTATTCATACCTCCTTTAGTTAATAATTTATTGTTTTCTTTAGCATATGACAGAAATTTCTCACTGTAAGAGAACTGGAAAGTGGATAAAATTATAGAGGAGAAAAAAAAATCCCATCTTCCATCCAAGGGACAAAAACGACAATAGTTAGGGATATTTCCTTTCAGTTTTTTTCTGAGTTTTTTAAAAAATTACTGTATATTGCACCTTGTGTTTTGTGGGTGAAATTTATTACGAGCATGTTCTCATAGCAAGGAAAATTATTTTTTACAGTTCATTTTTGGTCCAGCTGATGTGGCACAGCAGTTAACACAGGTGCCCCACAAAGCTGGAAGTCATATGCCAACAGTGGCTTAAATTCCTAGTCACCCTGAAAACATGCTGGGCATGTCTGTGGGTGCCCAGGATCCTGAAGGGCTAAAGGATGAGCAAGTGGGATCATGGTGTCACAAGTCCCTGTCAGGGGCGTTTTCTCTTAACTGTGGGTGCAAGTGCTTTCTATCATAAACAACAGAAAACTTCATTTTTAATGACAGTAAGTATTCCAACATAAGATATACCATAATTCAGTTATCCATTCCACAGCTGAGCTGTTTAAACTTTTTTCTCTTTATAAGCCAGATCTGTATTAAATATTCTGTGTGGGAATCCTGGCTGCTATTTCTTCTCTCTCTCTCTCTTTTTTTTAAAGAATTAGTTTATTGAATTTTATTTATTTTAATTTTACCAGAGAGTGAGAGTGTGAGTGACTGAGTGAGAGAGATCGGGGCGGGGTGGGGGGGCGGGAGAGTGAGAAAGCAAGGCGCCAGGTCCTGGACTTGAACTGTGGTTGGCCAGGTGGCAGTCCAGTGCCCTTAACCACCACACCGCCTGCTGGCCCCTGGTTGCTATTTCTGAAATACTTTCTGAAGTAGGTTCTGAAATGATGGAATTACTGAGTCAAAGACAATGAGTGTTTGAAATCTCCTGGCATATAATCCCACCTGCTTTCCAGAGATCATGTCATTTTACACTCCTGCCCACAGCCCTAAAGAAGGATGTGTGTCTTTTCACAAAGTTGTAAACACTGCATATTTGTTTTAAATCCTTTTTCTTTTGGAGAGGTTTTTGCTATAGGGCGTGTGCACTCGCCAGAAAGACATTGAGAGACAGAGAGACAGAAAGCGAGAAACCCCTCCTCAGGAGGGATGGCCATGCTGCAATCCCTCCTCCTCCATTCTCCTCTCAGAATCTTGGCTACACACGCACATGTGTCCGGTTTGAGTTTAAGCCACCGGGTCCAGGACTCGAACCGTGGTCGACTACATGGGAGTCCAGCGACATAGCCATTACACCAGCTGCTGGTGCCCCTTGTTTTAAATCTTAAAGGAGTGAGAGGAAGCACAGGAAGCTGAGTGGCAAAGATCTACTTTTCTGTCTGAGGCTTTCTCACTGATGTACCACTGTATCCCCACTGGTACATTTCTGCATAATCAACGTGGGTATATTCTGGTTTCCACATTTTATACTTCTGAGAAAGAAGGAATGATGGGTACTTCAGAGCTGACAACTCTAAAATGGACCTAATGTCAAGAGGGACAATGACCTGCCAAGGCAAGGGCCTGGGCTAGAGTAAGGACTCCCCGAGCTCTAGTCTGCTGATTCTGAGGCCAGAGCACTTTCCACTACCCAAGTTTCTGTGTCTTAAAGAGGACTGATGAGTGAAACAGATGAGGCCCTGTCCTCATAAGGGAACTGAAAAAAGGGAACGGCAAGAGTCACCAAACAGAGGGAAAACAAAAAGGAAAACAGTTTGTGCGAGTGTCAGCCTGTGGGCTTTTTCTCCTACTCTTTTCAATTCACAGTACTATGGTGATGTGCTTTTTATATGAAAGATATACAATTTAATTAGAAGCCAATTTTCTTACATTAGAAGCCGCTGCTGTATTTCTTCCCAGGAATCCCTGCGGTTCTCATCGACATACATTCGAAACAGGATTCTCAAACAACAGGCCAGGCTGCTGGTTTCTTGTTTTAAAAGATTGGGTTTAGACTTGCCCTTAAAACCTAAAGATCAGAGATAGTCACATAAATTGTGCACATTTGTAAGATGCTGAGAAATCATGTGAGAACTAGTAATCTAATTATTTTAGGAAAAGAAAGCACCCCCCAGGGGGATTGGTCATGCCACAATCCTTTCTTCTCCATTCTCCTCTCAGGATTTTGGGTACGTAAACAGATGAGCCAGCATGTTTTTCAAGTCATTGGGTCCAGGACTAGATGGTGCATGCAGTCAGCCATGTGAGATCCAGCTATCTTCACCACCATACTACTTGCTGGCCTATATATATGTATCATCCATCCATCTATCTATCTATCTATCTAAAATTTTTTTTTTTGGAGAGGTTTTTGCTATAGGGCGCATGCGCTCGCCAGACAGACAGAGACAGAGAGACAGAAAGCAAGAAATCACCCCCCAGGGGGGATGGCCACGCCGCAATCCCTTCTCCTCCATTCTCCTCTCGGGATCTTGGGCACGCACGCACACGCGCCCGGTGTGAATTTTAAGCTCCTGGGTCCGGGACATGAACCGCAGTCGACTATGTGGGAGTCCAGCAACATAGCCATTACGCTAACTGCTGGTCCCAGGATTTACATTTATTTTTGAAGGCAGGAAAAAGAGAACCCCTAAGAGTCTCAGAGAAAGTATGAATGCTTTCCATTTCTCCTAGAATACCACACTTTCTCTTTTATTTTTTTTGCTATAAGGCGTGTGCGCTAGCCAGACAGACAGAGACAGAGAGACAGAAAGCAAGAAATCACCCCCCAGGGGGAATGGCCATGCCGCAATCCCTTCTCCTCCATTCTCCTCTCGGGGTCATGGGCACGCATAGACACGTGCCTGGCGTGAGTTTTAAGCCACCAGGTCCGGGACGCAAACCACAGTCGACTACATGGGAGTCCAGTGACATAGCCATTACACTAACTGCTGGTCCCTCTTTCCTTTTTTTTTATAAAAGACTTATTTAACTTTAGTTATTTATTTACTTTTTAATTTGACCATAGAGGGACAGAGTGAAAGAGAGAGAGAGAGACAGACAGACAGACAGAAAGCAAGCCACCAGGTCTGGAACCTAAACCACAGGCAGCCAGGTGGGAATCCAGTGCCCCTAACCCCCACGCCACCTGCTGGCCCCAATTTCTCCTTCAATTTTTCCTAAAATACTACACTTTTAATATAATGTAAAACTTCTTGATTTGCTGGACCAAATCTCCTACTTCCGGTTTGTCTGTGCATCAAATACTTACTGAGAATCTACCATGTACCAGACAGTGTTCCTGGTGCTGGGAAATACCCAGTATTTCCCAGTACCCACACACAGGCATGAAACTATCTGTTAAGTTATCCCAGCTGATTAAATAACAGGAATTTCTGAAAGTCGTTAATGTTTCAGGGCGATGACCAGCGTGGCTGCTGATGCTCTCTGCTGCATGGCCCTACCTGCTCTCCACAGGACAGTCCGCTGCTCATAATTGGAATTGAAGGCCTTTGAAAATGAGTGGGACTCTTGCAAGCAGTCCAACAGCTTGAAGAGGTGCCGGGAAGACATGTACTTATACATGCCCTGATCCTCCGTCTCGATGTGGATATCTGCATCTAGTGTGTCTTGCTAGAGGAGAGAAGACAGGACAGCTAAGTGAGAAAAAGATGCATCAGCCTGGCCACTGTGACAGCAAAGGCCATCATGACTCTCCAAAAGTCGGCTTCTCTATACAAGGTTCTTCATTCTTCAGGGCCCTGAACTCCTTCCACTTAAGACTTTGCTCACTGGTTGGTGACGGGCTGTACTGACCTGCTGCACGACAGTGGCTCTGATGGCCAGTTTCAGTTGTGTTAGTGCTGCCATCGTCTGACCCTGTATTTTTTTTTCATTTAAAAAAAAGGGAATTATTTATTTAATTCTATCTGTTATTGTTATTTTTTTAAATTTGACCAGAAAGAGACAGAGAGAGAAAGAAAGGGAAAGGGGGAAAGCAAGCCACCAGATCTGGGACTTGAACCAGTCGGCCAAGTGGGAGTCCAGTGCCTTTAACCATTCTGCCTGCCACCTGGTGGCCCTGAGGTCCTGTATTTTTATTTATTTATTTATTGCTATAGGGCACGTGCGCTCGACAGAAAGACAGAGACAGACAGACAGAATGCAAGAAATCACCCCCCAGGGGGGAATGGCCACGCCGCAATCCCTTCTCCTCCATTCCCCTCTCGGGATCTTGGGCATGCATGCACACGCACCTGGCGTGAGTTTAAGCCACCAAGTCTGGGACTCAAACTGCAGTTGGCTACATGGGAGTCCAGCGACATAGCCATTACGCTAACTGCTGGTCCCCTGTATTTTTATTTTTAACACAGGGTCTCACGTTGTCCTGATTCTCTTGCCTCTGACTCCTGAGTATCTGGGACTACAGATGTGTGCTACCATGTTTGTCTTTTAAAACTGGCTGTGGGGGTCAGCAGGTGGCATGGTGGTTAAGGGCACTGAATTCCCACATGGCTGACAACAGTTCAAGTCCCACACTTGGCAATGCACTGAATTCATGGTGCTTAAGGCACTGGACTCCCACACAGCCGACCACAGTTCAAGTCCGGGACCTGGCAGCTTGCTTTTTCACTTTCCCTTTCCCTTTCTCTCTCTCTCTCTCTCTCTCTGGTCAAATTAAAAAATAATAACAAACAGAATGAAATCAATAAATAATTCTTTAAAATAATTATTTTAAATCAATCAATAATTCTTTAAAAAACAAAAACAAAAACGACTGGCTAGGCATGAACCCAGATCTCCATGTGGCCTCTGCCTGTACAATACAGTCTTTTAGCAGCACAGTCCCCTATGGCTGGGCCCCTCTAGGTTATTTATGGTTAATGTGCATCAATTATGACGACAAGTAACACTTTTTGTGAAGTATCAAGGTAAGGGATGTTGAGCACTGGCAAGCTGATAACCAGCTCTCTGGAGAATAAAAACAAGAAACCCTTATTTTTCCTGTTTGCTGATTTCTGTGTGTAAATAACTCCCACCAAAGCCAACCATGAGCCATGGCCGAATGCAGGGCTGGGAAAGCTGAGACTATCAGGCCCAGGAAGCCCAGATGAGCTGGCTCCAGCAGGCCACTGATCCCGAGTGATCCTTCAATGGCACGGGTGCCTTTGAGGCCTGCTGCTGTTACCTGGGCAGCAACCATGTGCTCTGCATCCTCCTTTTTGCTTGTCGCCGGGTAGAACACGATGTTGTCGATGGTCTGTATCAGTTCCAGCTGGACCACACACTTGATGAGGAGGCTGGCAAACAGTTTCTGATCTGTATTAGATGACAAAGATTAGCCCCTAATAATAATTCAACCAACACTGTGTAAATATTCACTGATGTCCTACTAAGTGCCAGGCGTGATTCTTGATGCTGTAGCATAGCAATGAATAAAGTGGACAAAAAGTTCCTGCTCCCATGGCGCTGACAGACAATAAATAAGATATTTAAGTATAAAATACAGTATGTCAAGTGGTAAACAGAATTATGCAGGATAGCTTGCAAGTTTAAAGTGGTCAGGAGGGGTCGCTCTAAAAATGTGAGAACTAAGGAAGACCTGAAGCAGGAAGAAGGTGAAGGAAGCAGATGCATAGCTTCCTTGTCCCTTAAAGGGTCTCTTACAGCCCAGCTCCAAACTGTGTCCTAACCACAAGGGTTTCTGGTTCCTATGGTAGCCAGGATCTCCGAACAGGCCAGCTTTGCAGCTCTAGATGGGCACAGAGAAGCTTTCTCCATTTCCATCCTCTATACTCTTTTTTTTTTTTTTTTTGTGAGAGGTTTTTGCCATAGGGCGCGTGTGCTCGCCAGACAGAGACAGAGAGACAGAAAGTGAGAAATCATCCCCCAGGGGAGATGGCCACGCCGCAATCCCTTCTCCTCCATTTTCCTCTCAGGATCTTGGGCACGCACGCACATGCGCCCGGCGTGAGTTTTAAGCCACCGGGTCCAGGATGCGAACCACAGTCGACTACATGGGAGTCCAGCGACATAGCCATTACGCTAACTGCTGGTCTCCCATCCTCTATACTCTTCAGAGCACTCTTTTATCCCGTTCAGTGGTCAGCAACCTTCGACCAGTTAAATATTCTTTACGCTGAATTTTCTTGTTCAATTCAGTAGTGCCGTTTCTGTCGACTGACTAGACTCTGACTTCATCCATTTTGTGGTCTCAATCCCAGGGGCTTAGGGCAAGTGCCCGTGCCCTATAGCAAAAACCTCTCCAAAGAAAAAAGAAGTTTTAGTTTCTCAGTCAAAGTGTGCCTGAGGGGCTAGCAAGTGGTGTGGTAGTAGAGATGCTGGACTCCCACATGGAGGATCACAGTTTGAGTCCTAGACCTGGCAGCTAGCTTTCTCACTTTGCTTCTCTTTCTCTCTGATCAAATTGAAGAAAACTGCTAATAAATAAAATAAAAAATTCTTAAAAAAAAAAGTGTGTCTGAATCCTAACTTTATTCCTGTAAACAAGTCATATCATCTGTTTAAACCTGAGTTCACTCAAATGTAAAACAGTACCTCTTTAAAGGCTAGTGTAAAAATTAAATGAGATTGCACACATGAAACACAGTACAGCACCTAGCACATTATGATTGCTAAAACACACACATATGTGCACGCATGCATGCACACGCACACACACATATACACTAATTTTGCTATAGAGTGTGTGTGTTTGCTGGAGAGAGACAGAGAATGCCTACACCTCCCCACCCCCCCACCAGGGGCAGGATGACCATGCTGCAATCCCTTCTCCTCCATTTTCCTAGAGGAATTTTGGGCATGCACACATGTGTGCTCAGACTGTTTTTCAAGCTGCAGGGTCTGGAACTCAAACCATGCAGCCAGCCATGTGGATTCCAGCCACCTTAACTACCACACCATCAGGTGACCCTAAACCTATTCTTAAAAATGGCAGATGGTAAAACATTATCATAGTGCTCAATTTCACTAATAACTAAAAAGCAGCAAATGAAAATTATATCTAAGATACCAAATGTCATCTATGTGTTTTCATAGATCATGAAAACAGGTATAACCTTAATGAACAGTAACCTGGAAATATCTGTCAAAATGGCAAATGCACTTACCACAATCCTATGTCCAGGAATTTACTATAAACTCACAAGTGACGTACATATTAGCTTATTCAGTGTTGTTTCTAATAGCAAACGCTTAGAAATGATATAAATGTCCACTCTACAGACCCAATTAAACAAATACAAGTACACCTACATATTAGGATAACATACAGTGGTAAAAAGAGTGTGAAAGCTCTCCATGTACTCTTGAATAATCTCTAAGATATAAAGTAAGAAGAAAGAAGGAAAAATGCACAGTACTATATAATTTGTTTAACTAGAGGAAAATGCATATATAATATATATAAATACATATACACATACATACAAATAAGTAGACATAGGAGGGAACTTCAAAAAGTTTGTAATAAAAATAGAACTAAAGTACAATTTTAATTTGGTGCAAAATATATAGAACATATATAGAAAAGCCTAAGTTTTTCATAATATGTATTTTGCATAAACTTTGTGAGGAACCTGGGTATAAGTGCATGTATTTACTTGCCTATGGATAAAATGACTGTGGAATGGTACATGAGAAACCAGAAGACTGGCTGCCATGGGGAGAGAGCAGGAAAACAAAGGTAGAGGAAGAAGCAGGCTTATTATTTTATTTATTTATTTTTTTTGGAGAGGTTTTTGCTATAGGATGCATGCACTTACCAGAAAGACAGAGAGAGACGGAGAGACAGAAAGTGAGAAATTACCCCCCCCCCGGGGGGGATGGCCACACTGCAATCCCTTCTCCATTCGCCTCTGGGGATCTTGGGCACACATGTACACATGCCTGGTGTGAGTTTAATCCACCGGGTCTAGGACTGGAACTGCAGTCAACTACACAGGAGTCCAGCAACATAGCCATTAGGCCAACTGCTGGTCCTGTAGGCTTATTATTAATGTGTTTACGCTTTTGTGCCTTCTGAGTATTTGAGCTATGTCAATGTGTTGTCTATTTTATTTATTTATTTAATTCCATTATTATTATTATTATTATCTGACCGGAAACAGATAGGGAGAAAGGGAAAGCAAGAAAGCAAGCCACTAGGTCCAGGACTCAAACTGTGGTCGGCCATCTGGGAATCCAGTGCCTTTAACCACCATGCCACCTGCCGGCCCCCTCAATATGTTACCTATTTTAAATGAATAAATAAAAACAATCCAAAATTAAAAAGTAGTCTTACTTGCATATGGTCTACCCTTCCAGCTGTCATCCGTTGGATTAGAGAGCTGGCTTTGGCCTCTCTCAGAGGCATTTTTATCCATGCTGCTTAAAGACTGGCGGTCCAGATCCACATCCTAAAAGTAAACCAAAGAGATACAAGACTCATGGTGCTTCAACCATTATTTGGCACCTGGGCAGAGATGTACCTACCTGCCATGACATTTCTGACAACCCAGTATTTTTCTAAAGGTAATACATGACATCATACTATTGGGTTGTCAGGAAAGTCAAGATGCATTTTTGCATAGAAAAGACATAGAAAAATACATCGTGACTTTTCCGACAACCTAACAGAATAATGTAATTCTATCTAAACAAAAAGCATACACTAGATAAGTGCCAGAATGTGACAGGACACACCACGATACAGTAATATAAATCTGGCATAATCATTTTTATTTATTCTAGATACAACGGGTACACAATAAAGTACAAATTTATAAATGAAATATATAGTCTTGTGTGATTGTGCATGCTTTGTGCAACGAACACTACTTGACTGCAGGAATGAAACAAAGTCTGGGAAAGAGGATTCCTAAGACTCACGCAGACTAAGGGAGCTCCCTGTGCTGGAGCTCTAAAAATATATTTTCTAGAAATACTCTCTAAAACATATGTTAATAAGGGACCAGCAGTTGGCATAATGGCTATGTCTCTGGACTCCCATGTAGTTGACTACGGTTCAAGTCCTGGACCCAGTGGCTTAAACTCACGCCGGGCTCATGTGCATGTGTGCCCAAGATCCCAAAAGGAGAATGGAGAAGAAGGAATTGCGGCGTGGCCAACCCCCCAGGGGGTGATTTCTCGCTTTCTGGCTGTCCTCTCTCTGTCTTTCTGGCAAGTGCACATGCTCTATAGCAAAAACCTCTCCAAAGAAAAGAAAAGAAAAGAAAAATACGTTAATGAACATACATTGTTTTAGATCTTATATACTTTTTTTGAGAGAGAGACTTTTGCTATAGGGTACATGTGCTCGTTTGAGAGACAGAGAAAGTGAGAAATCGCTCCCCGGGGGGATGGCTGTGCCGTCATCTCCTCTTCCATTCTCCCTCGGGATTTTGGGAACACACGCACACAAGGCTGTGTGAGTTTTAGGCCACTGAGTCTGGGACGCAAACCATGGTAGACCGTATGGTTGACCATTATGCCTCCTGCTGCCCCAGATTTTACATACTTTCTTACTTACTTCCTATCAAAAAAGTACAAACTGCAGAGGCTGATTCATCTTTTACTAAAGTATAAGGAGATAACCAAAAGAAAAAAAAACCTACCAAATGCTTTTCTGATGAATCTTCCTCCAATCCTACGGGTCTCCATGTCAGCAAACTTAGGGAATGGAAGAGAAAGAAAATGATCAATGCGGAAACTTTAAGATAGCCACTAATGATCAAAATGAGCAGTAACAAATGCATTAACACTTACACGTGAGGGATGGTTGTTTTGAAAATGTCCAACATGCAGTTGCACGTTTCATCCCAGACATCGGGACTGAATTTCTCTCCATTGGATATTACTAAATTTTCTAAGCAATTTGTACCTGATCGAGCCAGCTGTTCATTATCTGTAAAGTAAAGCAATATAATCATTAAACTTCCACTGCTGTTTTGATGTCAACCAGGTCCCAGATGCTTTATATTGTGAAGTGGATACTGCAATTGGTAGGTTTGTAGGTTTTTAAGTAATGAAGCAATGCATAATGATTTTTATGGTTTAAGTGGGCTACAAAGAGGTGAAATTATTTATCATAGTTTTATTGCTAGGGATGAAAGAAGGTCAATATTTAGGTAATTAAACTGGCTTACGTATGAGAAATGGGAAAAGACAATGAAAAATTGAATTTGACCATAATCTCTAAAAATATACTAAACTGCTACACTCTAATTTTTAAAATAAATTTTTATTTAACTTTATTTACTTATTTTAATTTGACCAGAGAGGGACAGAGTGAGAAAGAAAAAGAGAAAGTGAGAAAGCAAGCCATCAGGTCCGAGACTCAAACAACGGTCAGCCTTGTGGGAGTCCAGTGCCCTTAACCACCATGTCACCTGCTGGCCCCGCTACATTTTAATTTTGCTATCTAAACAATATTGACTTTTGTCATTTATTTTCAAACTGAATCATTTTTTGAAAAACTTGACTAAACTTTGCCTGCCCTAAGCCAGAATTATCTATGGAATCTGGAACTGATGTGCTAGCTGGGTTTTCCCCAGTACATACTAAAATAAAGACCCAGGCATTAAAACAAAAAGCCATTAATGAAGCTGTTGGTCTTGAATCCAACAGTATACTTAAAAAACATTTTACTCTAGAAAATTTTAGATATACACAAAAGCAATAAGAATAGTATTGTGTACAACATACATTTTAAAATACGAAAATAACTTCATCCCATCTTAAAGAAATAATTTTTAAACTGACTTTATATTCTTTTCTTTTCTTGTCCTAAGGCATGTGGGCTTGTGAGAGACAGACTGAGTGGTACAGAGATAGGGAAAGTGAGAAATCACCGCCCCCCTGGGGGTAGATAGCAGCAATCCCTTCTCTCCGGTTCTCATGTTGGAATTCTGGGCATGCATCACATGTGCCTGGTGTGATTTTCAAACCACTGGGCCCAGACTCACGAACCATGGAGTTGGCCACATGGGGTTGAGCATCATTTTTTTTTTTTTTAAAGAGAGATTTCTGCTATATAGGGCGTGTGTGCTCAACGGAGAGGCAGAGAAACAGAAAATAAGAAATCACCCCCTGGAGAGGATGCCCATGCTGCAATCCCTTCTCCTCCATTCTCCTCTCAGGATCTTGGGCACACACACACATCCCCCTGGTGTGAGTTGAAGCTGCAGGGTCTGGGACTCGAACTGTGGTTGACTACATAGGAGTCCAGTGATATAACCATTATGCCATCTGCTGGTCCCGAGATCCAGGACCTTAACCCATGCTATGTTTTGACCCAAACTGACTCTATCCTCTAATTTCATTAAAAATACACGTTTTTGCTAATTAAATTATACATTGTACTTCTTGTGTTAATCCATGCTTTTATATACTTTAAAGAATTAACCTCTCGTTAAGAACTATGTAAGAAAAGTCATGCCTAGAGGCTTAAGAAAATACCTTGTTTTACACACCACTGCAATTGGGCAAATACATCAGAAAGAAGAACTTCATTCAAAGCTTCATAAAATTGGGTAAACACATCACAGATGGCATAAAGTGCATGATTGCAAGTTGTTGTCATCCACTCAGATTTCTGGGAAAACAACAAAAAGATAACATTGAAAAACCACTTTCCCTCCAATGCAGTGGGTATGCTTTTAAACTACCGGTAAAACTATTCTGAAAAGGAATTTGATAGTATTTATCAACAGTCATAAAAATGTTCACATCCATTGACTTATTAACACCTCTTCCAGAAACTGACCCTAAAGAAATAATCTAAGATTTGTGGGCTAAGGTTTGTGAATAAAGATGTTTATAACAACGGCACTTAAGATAGAAAACGCAGATACAAACTAATGCCCAGCAATGTGGGCATTATATTGAGTATATCCACATGACAGAATATATATATAGAAATCACCCCCCAGGGAGGATAGCCATACTACAATCCCTTCTCCTCCATTCTCCTCTTGGGATCTTGGGCACACATACACACATGCCCAGTGTGAATTTAAGCCACCAGGTTCGGGACTTGAACTGCAGTCAACTACATGGGAGTCCAGCGACGTAGCCATTAAGCCATCTGTTGGTCCTGGGAGTTCATTTTTAAAACCTTAAGTAACTTAGACCTCTGGGTGGATGCTGACACAACCTCCAGAGCCAGAAAGAGGCCAGTCTTCCCTCCCCACACCTCAAGGCAGTGCTATATGGTCATCACTCACCTCTGACTGCTGTTCAGGGAGCTTCATGTTGTCAAAAATCCGAAACACGATTCTGAACAGGTCCTGCCACCAGTGCTTCTCGAAGGTGTGGCCATAGCTCTTCATGATCTCAAACATGACTGTGAGTCCTCTGTGGGATATAAAGCCAGGCATGGAAGAGAGAATGGTCAGGGGCGGGAGAGCACCAGATTAGGTGAGCCAGTGCCTGAGGCTCATTTCAGTGACGTGAAAGGCCACTGCACTGGTGGCATGATTATTACCTTGTCCGTACATCCAACTTGCATCTATTAATGATGCAGGAGAGCTCAAACAGGATGGGGAACCAGCCTCGGACCCAGACTCTGTCACCAGGAGCTACATTCATGTCATCACTTGTGTATTCTTGTAGCACCTAGAAGGAAAGTTCTATCTTAGAGGCAGACTAAGCGAGCGAAAGGAAGGAACAGCAAGGAAACTGTATGGATTAAGACCTCACCCAACCCCTCCTACAATTATCCATTCAGTAAGGGTACAGAGGGGAATCAGAGACAGAGACATTTGTCCCTGTGGGTTTTAGAAGTTGAATAGGGCAGACCACAGGAGCCCAGGTAGCAGGCGGTGTCACATTAACAAGAGCACCAAAAGGTCAATGCTGTTAGCAAAATATCCATATGATTCAATGCCTTAGGTCTTTTCAGAATGCTATTGTAATACATACTATTTAAAAATAAAAACGGTACCATCACTTGCCACCACTATTTACTGAGTGCTTGCTATGGATCAGGGACCTCTTTATATGGATTATCTGTTCTCACAAAAATCCCAAGAGGCACACAGAAACAATGTTCCCATTTTACACATAAGTAAAGTGAGACAGGAAAGGCTCAAGTAAGCTGCCCAAGGTCATGTGGTCAGGAGATGGCAGTCTTCAGAGTCTGGATGTGAAGCCCTACTCTGTCCTATCTCAGTAATTCTGACCTCTGCTCTGTACCCACTGGTACAGAATTTCTTCATCAATTCTGGTTATCTACCTGTAAGCAATTTTCCCCTGTACTTTAGTTAACCCTCCTGCAATTACCTGATACGGGGATTAAATGAATCTGCACACAGAAAATACCTACAACGATATCTGATACTAAGTGCTAAATCAACATTGACTGTCATTATCATCACTTTTTTTTGTTGTTGTTTTAAATTTACTGTTGGTCATTGGGAAGACAGAGAGACAGGGAAAGTAAGAAAATACTCCTTAGAGGGAATGACCATGCCATAATCTACTCTCTTCCATTCTCCTTGGGATTTGGGGCCACATGCATACGTATGCAGTGTCTTTTTCAAGCCACTAGGTCTAAGACCTGAAATGCACTGTCAGCCATGTGGGATTCAGCACCTTAAGCACCACGCCACCTGCCAGCCCAGCACATCTTTTTCGTTGTCACTGTTAATAAAGGGAGTGTGCACTTTGCCAAAGAGAGACAGAGGAACGAAAGAAAGCACCCCATGGGACATGGTCACAGTGCAATCCCTTCTCCAGTTCTCTTTCCTTTTAGGATTGTGGACCTGCATGGACATGCAAGTGATGTGTTTCTCAAGCCACCAGGACCCGGGCTCAAACAGGCAGTCACTCATGTGGGATCCAGAGGCCTTAACCCCCACACCAGAGGATGGCTCTACTGTCACATCTTAACGAGCTGTTGTAGAGACAAGACATATAATCTTAGAGGTTTACAGATCTCCAAAGAATTTAGGAAAAGATCTGTATAGGCCATTATAGTTTCAATGTGTTTGTTTCCACGCAATCTGGGCATTTTGAGATTCTGTCATTTAAGTGAGCAGGCCTCATTAGACAGTAAGACATAACAGAGGGAACCAGCAGTTAGTGTAATGGCTATGTCGCTGGACTCCCATGTAGTTGACCGTGGTTCGTGTCCTGGACCCACTGGCTTAAAACTCACGCCAGGCGCATGTGCGTTCATGCCCAAGATCCCGAGAGGAGAATGGAGGCGAAGGGATTGTGGTGTGACCATCCCCCCTGGGGGGGTGATTTCTCGCTTTCTGTCTCTCTCTGTCTGGCGAGCGCATGCGCCCTATAGCAAAAAAAACTCTCACACACACACACACAAAATGACATAATAGAAATCCTCCATTTTCAGGAGAAAACAAAAGATAATTATTAAGAATGATTTTTTAGCCATATCACAATGGCATATTTTGCTTCCTAAATGGGAGAACTTGTTTTCTTTCAAATAGAAAGTTCTAGCTGCTGCTGCTGCTATTTCTTCTTCTTCTTCTTCTTCTTCTTTTTTTTTTTTTTTAAGTTTTTGCTATAGGGCATGTGTACTGTCCAGAGAGAGACTGAGTGAGAGAGAAAGAAAGGGAGAAATCACCCCTCAGGGACGATAGCCATATCACAATCCCTTCTCCTCCATTCTCCGTAGGGTTCTGGGCATGCACACACAAGCACCTGGTGTGTTTTTCAAACTGCTAGGTCCGGGACTTGAATCATGCAACTGACCATGTTGGATACAGCTGCCTTAACCTCCATGCCATCTGCTGGCCCAAGATGTAGCTTCTTGAGCTTTGCCAAAATATAAAAGCTAGAATACTATTATATTCTTCAAAGCCAATTTGTAGAATACTGTATAAGAGTTCAGTAGGAATAAAATAATCCCATATATATATATATATATATATAAAATAATGAAAGGTATTAACACGTGCAATGGCAGCATTTTGAAATAAACACTTAGAGTAGGGCAAATACGCATTTCCAAAAGACTGGTAAGCTCTCTGCCAGGAGCAAGGGTTTTTGCCCTGCTCACTGCCCGTGAATGAGGAGAGGATGAAGGTACCCGAGGCCTCTCCGAGACGTATTTCCCACAGAAGCGGATGAGGCGGATAGCTTCCATGCTGGTGTCTGGGAAGGCAGCATTGCAGGCAAACTCCGACAAGCACTTCACAGCATCCTGGAAGGAATCGATGGCTGCAGGGAAGTGGTGCTGGAAAATTGTTGCTGGGGAAACACAAGGCACATTTGTTTTTAAAACACTGTGCTTTTTAAAAATAAAATAAAATAATTTGCTATGGAGTGAGATGTATTTTTTATGAGACCAGGATTTAGAAATGAGGATTAAACAAGTACACACCCACACATACAGGTTGGAGACAATGACCTCTGTGGAAATCTAAGAGAAACATGTATCTCTGGAACTCAGCTTTTCTTATTATGTTATTCAGGAATGAATGTATTTGAGTACAGGTGGGGCTAAACGAATTTCCTGAGCTCAAGCAGTAAGGTAAAGGTCCAAATATCCATTCACTCAAGAAATATTAAGTGCCAACTACATTCAAAGATGACTCCATGATTATAACTTCCATGGAACCCAAGTAGACATCCTGGTCTGTGGTCACAGGCTGGACCAGGAACCCCAAAAGGCCCAGTGGAGGGATACTGAACTCGCTCAGGGCTGGACTGGGAGTGTAAATTTTGGCTCTACCACTTCCTGACTATGTGGCTTTACTTTTCTGTGCCTCAGTATTCTCTTCAGTAAAATGAGGGAAACCATAGTCCGTTCCCATCGTCCATAGCAGTTTCATCCTATAAAGATGCTGTGAACACTGAATTAAAGAATAAACCATCGCTCCTGGTGGAAATTTGGAGTTAGGTTCCTGTGAATTCCAGGACCCATTTTCATCAACTGATCAATACATAATCTTGGGGGGTCAGCAGGTGATGTGGTGTTAAAGGCACTGGAATCCTACATGGTTGACTGTGGTTCAAGTCCTGGACCTGGTGGCTTACTTTCTCGCTTTCCCTTTCTCTCTGCCTCTCTCTAGTCAACTTAAGAAATAACAACAAGTAGAATTAAATAAATAAATAATTCTTTTAAATAAAACCATAATCCTGGGTGTGTTTCTGCTAAAAACACATTCTTTAACACATCCTATGGATTCACTGAATCGAATTCAGCCAACAACACATCTAATAAGCATTTTCTCGTAGGAATGCTAGCCAGCCCTCAGCACTATGCTCAGGGCCATTTTAAACAAAATCACCAACAAACACATGAAAGACCTGGCACTCAACAGGCTGCAGCATGGACACTTGTTTATGGTATGAGAGTGAAACAAGAAGGCGATGTCACCTGGTTTCACCTCAGCTGGGAATGTGCGCTTGGGCAACCCAAGTTTTCCGCTGCTCTGTGCATTCAGGCGTTGGCAAACCACCACGAAAACACGAGTACTGGTTTTAGAGCTACACACATTTTAATGAGTAGATGGATTCGCAGCTAGAAAATCTGCTAATAAGGAGGATCAACTATGTTTGTCTCATAGGGCTACTGTGAGGATTAACATGTGCTGGGTCTGGGGACACCCCTGGCATGTGTGATATTGCCGCAGAGCTAAGGTAAGGAAGCCACTACAGGTAGTGAAACCGTAAGTGGTTCCTGTCCAGACTTGCAATGGGCCATTAGTCTAGAGGGAATGGAGGCACTTACTGACAATGTGGCCCGTGGTCTGAAAGGCCAGCTCCACGATGTTCCCATCATGGTCAGAGGCTGCCTGGTGGAACACAGCAAAGATGTTCTTCCAGCCTGAGCGGATATTGGCTGCCTGGGAATTCACCATCTGGGCAATGCAGCGAATCACCATGTCTCGGATGGTTGGAGACCTGCAGGAGGAATGGGATGGCCATCAGCTGAACTTCAGAGTGAGAAGAGAACACAGCTCAGCCCTCAGAAGTGGCACCTACAAAAATCACTTTTTGGGGACCAGCAAGTGGTGTGGTGGTTAAGGCACTGGACACACCCACATGGCTGACCACAGTTCAAGTCCCAGACCTGGTGGCTTGCTTTCTCCCTTTCCCTTGCTCTCCTTCTCTCTGTCAAATTAAAAATAAATGAATAAATAAAATTAAATAAATAATTCTTTTAAAAAATCACTTTTTAAAGCATGCCGGAGCGGATATTGGCTGCCTGGGAATTCACCATCTGGGCAATGCAGCGAATCACCATGTCTCGGATGGTTGGAGACCTGCAGGAGGAATGGGATGGCCATCAGCTGAACTTCAGAGTGAGAAGAGAACACAGCTCAGCCCTCAGAAGTGGCACCTACAAAAATCACTTTTTGGGGACCAGCAAGTGGTGTGGTGGTTAAGGCACTGGACACACCCACATGGCTGACCACAGTTCAAGTCCCAGACCTGGTGGCTTGCTTTCTCCCTTTCCCTTGCTCTCCTTCTCTCTGTCAAATTAAAAATAAATGAATAAATAAAATTAAATAAATAATTCTTTTAAAAAATCACTTTTTAAAGCATACAGTGACCTACATTCATTTAGGCTCTACCCCCTTCTCTCTTTTCCCATTCTGAGCCCAGCATGAAGCCTTGAACTAGAGTCAAATCTTGGAGTCATCAAACCATTAACTAAAGGACGAAAAGCCGATCCTGGGGACAGCAGAACAAAGGACTGACCAAGCTGGGGTCTACACTGAGAGGGCGGATGGTCTGATTCTGTTGTGCTATGTTAATGTTTCATAGCTGTAGCTGAAGACACCGCTGGTCCTGTTTTTTGGCCCACAACATTTCAACTAACATAATTCTGTCTCCCAGAGATAAACATTATTAAATTCTAAGTGTGTATCCTTTTAGATTTTTGGGCAGAGATACGATAAAACACATATGCGTGGATTAGAATACACACATATAACAATGAGATATTTTAAACATAATGATTACAAAACAAAACCCAAAAACAGAAAAAAATGGCCTATTTTCTGAAACAGCTGCAGGGTTAAACACGGTATCATCTGACTGCTTGTGAATATTAGCATATGGGTCTTATAACTCATTACAGTATCTATAATTATAGTGGAGTTCTATTACCTACCTCGCTCAGAAAGAAGCAAAGCTATACAAACCTACTGCTTCTATCACACCAGGTTTGGTAGTCATTAGAACACTCTTGGGTTTGCAGATTTGACTTTCAAATTTCACCTGGCTTAGGATAACACTCACATTTGTCTGCTGTACCCATACTAATCGGCAATAGGAAAGACCATATAGAGAATGCAAGGAGAAAGTTAAAGCAGAGTTAAAAATGGACTAAAACTCCACAAAGTAATTGTGTCACCTGCAGATAACTGCTGTATACCTAGGTAACTTTGATACCTAATAACAAGCCATGGTTGTGTCCTCATAGGGAATAAAGCAACTTACTGGCAAGAACTATTAATAAAACTTTTTTTGCCTCATTGTTAAAAGTAATACAAAATGGGCCAGCAGGCAGCATGGTGGTTAAGGCACCGGATTCCACATGGCAGACTCGGTGGTTTGAGTCCCAACCTGGAGACTTGGGCCATCTCCCTGGGGATTGATTTCTCACTTTTCCTCACTTTCTGTCTCTTACCTATCTCTTTCTGGTGAGCACATGTGTCTTATGGCAGAAATCTAAAAAGTTAAAAGAAATTCCTTTACATGATGGTATTTCACATAAAGAGATATATAAATATCACCATCTTTATTATACTATTAGTCCAATTCTATAACCTGCCTTTTCACTCAACTATTAAACATTTCCCACGTTACACACTTGGCGAACATTTTAAACAGCCACACAATATCCTATGTTGTGGAGGTGCCAATGTTACTTTAATTGTTGTATATTTAGGGTATTTCTGTTTGTGTGTGTTCTTTTTTTTTTTTTTTTTTTACTATTTTGTGTGATTCACAATGTTTTATTATATTTCAAATGAACTTCACATGGGAGTTCATTTTATAGAAGCACAGAATTACTGAATTGAAAGGCATACAAATACTAAGGTTCTTGATACTTATTGCCAAAATACTTTTTATTTTTATTATTTTTTAAAGAATTATTTGTTTATTTAATTCCACTTGCTGTTATTTTTTTTTAAATTTGACCAGAGAGAGAGAGAAAGGGAAAGTGAGAAAGCAAGCTGCCAGATGTGGAATTTGAACCGCTGTTGGCCATGTGGGAATCCAATGTCTTTAACTACCACGACACCTGCTGGCACCAATACTTTTTACTTTTAAATGCCAGAGGGGGAAAGGAGGGAAGAAGGCAATGAGAGAAGGAGGGAGGGCAGGGGAGAGAGGAAAAACCCCCCAATAGGGCATGCTCATGCTGCAATCCTTTTTCCTGCATTCTTTCTTCCCATCAAGATTTTGGGTACACACATACAGGCACCCAGTGTGTTTTTCGTCGTTAGGGCTAGGATTTGAACTGTGGTCAGCCATGTGGCATCCAGCTCTCTTAACTGCTTCACGACAGGGCCTGCTCTGCCAAAATACCTTTTAAAATGTTAGCTAGCAAGTTAAACTTCCATTGACAGTGTCTGAGAGTGGTTGACAATATTCTAAACTCACACCACCCTTTTTCAAAAACTGAGTGAGCAACAGAAGGCCCAATAGGGAAGGCCTGGTATTAGATGTTGGGATTCTAGTGCTATCAGGCGTGGACATGTTGGTTAGTCCCGTGAAGCCCCAGGCTCTGCAGGCACTCTCAGTGCCATTCTCAAAGGCAGGAAACCACTGTCTGCATCTGCATCAGAGGCAACGTAAGACTGTGGGCATGTAGGACCAGCAAGTTAGCGTAATTGCTGTCACTGGACTCCCATGTAGTTGACCACAGTTCAAGTCCTGGACCTGGTGGCTTAAACTCACGCCGGGCATGTGTGCGTGCATACCCAAGATCCCGAGAGGAGGATGGAGAAGGGATTGCGGCATGGCCATACCCCCTGGTGGGTGATTTCTTGCTTTCTGTCTCTCTGTCTTTCTGGCAAGCGCATGCGCCCTATAGCAAAAATCTCTCAAAAAAAAAAAAAGAAAAAAAAAGACTGTGGGCATGGCACTTCTCTACTAGTTCACCGGAAATGATGCCATATAGTGTGATTCACACTCCCGTTTATTCTATTTGCGTCCACGATCAAGGGAGGAATTAGTGAATAGTGTAGTCTGTGGTGAGAAGGCTTGTTAGGCTCCCAAAGAGGAGTAGAACCCAGATTCCAGAGCAGTGCACATACCTGTTTTTCTTCATAATATGCTCAAAGGGCCTTAGAAAGTCTTTCTGGAAACGGAAGTTCGCTAATTCACCCTTTTCAAGAAACTTCATGGAGAGCTGCCTTAATGAGTCAACAGCAAAGATAGCCACATCTTCACTGGGATTACAGCCAACCTGGGCAGGAACAAGAAGTGAGGTGAAACAGGTGTGGTCCGACTGTGGATGCGGGGCTCTAACAGTGAGGTGGGCAGTCTCCCTTCAAAACAAGCTCCCTGGGAAAATATCCACGGAGAAAGGAAATGCCATTTCTTGACTGCAATCTGTCCTATTTTATTTATGTACAATGATGAAAGATTAGTGGTATACATTTATTATAAAGTGCTTTCAAAATGTGCTATTTTGTTTCACTTAAAAATATATAAAATACATATAACACTAAATTTACCATCTTAACATTCATTTTTTACTTTGTTGGGGGTGGGGGACTGGTGGGGGAGAAGGAGACAGAGACAGGGAATGTTTGTTTATTTATTTTTGGACAAAGTCTCACTGTGTCACAATTCTGTTGCCTCAGCCTCCCAATTAGCTAGGGCCACAAGTGTGTGCATCTGCACCTAGAGTGTTCAGGTCAGCCTGGGAACTGAACTTCCAGCCTCCCATGCAGTTGGGGTGCCACTTAACCATCATTATTATTTTTTTTAGAGAGATTTTTGCTATAGAGCATGTGTGCTTGCTAGAAACACACATAGAGAGAAAACACTCCCCAAAGCGGATGGCCATTCCCTTCTCCTCCATTCTCCTCTCAGGATTTCAGGAATGCACACACACACACACACCTGCTGTGAGTTTTAAGCCGCCGGGACTGGGACTTGAGCCACGGTCAACCATGTGGAAGTCCAGCACCCCAACCACTATGCCACCTGCTGGCCCCATCTTAATAATTTTTGAGGAAACAGTCCAATAGGGTACATTTACACAATTGTGCAACCAATCTGAGAACTCTTTTTACCTTGGAAAACTAAAATTCTTTGCTCATGAACCAGCTCTTAGATGCTATCCAAATACATACGAGGTGTCAAAAGACTTTACAGTCTTTGGAAAGTCTCTCTGTACTTTCCCAATACCTGTCATCTAAAGCAAATGATTATAAATGAGTATCACTGGCCTTGAAAAATTCCACAGTAACACTGAGGTTTTTTGCCGGGACAAGCAGTTGGCATAATGGCTATGTTGCTGAACTGCCATGTAGTCGACCACGGTTCAAGTCCTGGCCCAGTGGCTTAAACTCACACCGGGTGTGTGTGCGTGTGTGCCGAGAGAATGGAGAAGGGATTGCAGCGTGGCCCTACCCCCCTGGGGGGTGATTTCTTGTTTTCTGTCTCCCTATCTTTCTGGTGAGCACACGTGTCCTACAGCAAAAACTTCTCAAAACAAAACAAAACAAAACAAAAATGTATTTGCCCCTGCTTTACCCACTTTTAGGAGCTGTGGTTATGGCTATATTCAGTTGGCACTTTTTAGACTTTTCCTCCAGAATTTCTAAAGCAGAAGAATTACCCTGCCAATGGAGCTGGAGGCATCTTGTAGCAGCCCACTCCAAGCGAGCAGTTTCACTGGTCTGACCTAGAAATGTTTTATTTTAACAAAAGCAATGAAGTGATATCATTTATAATAATGAAAAATTGGAAACATCAGTAGGAAAATGGTTATATAATGGTATGTTCATATACACAGAATACTATTTGTCAGATGCAGAGAAAGAAAAGACCCAGTCCCTGTGGTGCAGCAGGTCGCAGGCCAGAATGAGCAGCTGGAAGCCACGTGTTGACCACAGTTTGAATCCCCTTCCTGACTGGCCAGAACCCTCTGGAAGTGTGTGTACATGCCTAGGAGCCCAGTGAGCCAGGAAACTGGATGGGGGAAAGGGACTGCAGTGTGGCCAGGCCCTGCGGAGAGTGCTTTTTCTTTCTCTGTCTCTGAGAAATAAACTTTTAACAAAAAGAAGAATAAACTCCAACTTAAAAACAAAGGAAATTCCGACACCTTCTACATGGATGAACCTTTAGGATGCTATGCTGAATGAGATAAACGAGTTACGAAAGAACAAATACTGTGATTCCACTCATAAGAGAAACCTAGTGTGGTCAAGTCCGTGGAGATCAGAAGCAGAAGGGTGGCTGCAGGAGCTGGGAGGAGTGAGGGTGCTGCTGAAAAGGGTACACAGTCCTGGGAGAAGACGAGAGTCCCGGAGACCTGCTGCACGATGTGAACGTTGTGAGTGATTCCAGTTCACTCCTAGCCGCTGTCAATGTTAGACCACAGAACTGACCTGGGCTTACTTGATTTTAACAAAGCGGTGGCAAAGGAAGTCAGAACAGAGGCAGCAGACACAGGAACAACACAGAGCATAACTTAACCTTTGGCCATGAAGGAGGCATCTTGGGATTTCAGTGTTTCTGTACCAACATGTCTGTCCAAGGACTGTAATGACCTTTGGTGGTAACATCTACCCTGGATGTGGAATATTACAGTATTTTCAATGCCAGTGGATTTTTAATTGATTCTAGACGAATTCTAACAATACATAAGAATGATTTTAGTCCTATCGATCTGTCCTTGAATCTGCAGAGGAAACACATTTTAGACACCTAGAAAACAGGGTCAATTTTTTATCACTTAGTTTTATTCTTCTCCTCAAAATTTTGCTACAGAGATGTATGTATTTGCTGGAGAAAGACAGAGAAGAAGGGAAAGTGAGAAAACATCCCCCAAAGAGGAAGGTCATACCAAAATCTCTTTTCTCAGGATTTTTTAGTTATACATACACATGTGCCCAGTGTGTTTTTCTTTTTCTTTTTTTTTTTTTGAGAGGTTTTCGCTATAGGGCGCGTGCGCTCGCCAGACAGACAGAGAGAGACAGAAAGACAGAAAGTGAGAAATCACCCCCCAGGGGGGATGGTCACGCCACAATCCCTTCTCCTCCATTCTCCTCTTGGGATCTTAGGCACACACACACATGCGCCCAGTGTGAGGTTTAAGCCACCGGGTCCGGGATGCGAACCGCGGTCGACTACGTGGGAGTCCAATGACATAGCCATTACGCTAACTGCTGGTTCCCTGTTTTTCTTTTTTTTAGAGAGATTTTTTGCTATAGGGTGTGTGTGCTTGCCAGAGACAGAAAGACAAAGCAAGAAATCACCCCCCCAGGGGATGGCCACAGTATAGTCCCTTCTCCATTTTCCTCTTGGGATCTTGGGCACGCACACACACATGCCCAGTGTGAGGTTTAAGTCACTGGGTCCAGTACTTGAACCACAGTCGACTATGTGAGAGTCCAGCAACGTAACCATTAACCAGGTATGGTTTTCAAGCTACCAGATACAGGACTCAGACCTGTAGTTGGCTATGCACAATCTAGCTGCTTTAACTACCATGCAATGGCTGGCCCTATAACTTCTTTTTTTAAAAGACAGTGTCTTGCCATGGCACACTCCTCTAGCCTCCTCCAGTTGCTGAAATTACAAGTGTATGCCACCATGCCTGGCCTTTAGGTAAAGTCAGTGCTTGAACCCAGGCCTCCCCACATGGTCCCAGCCTGTGAAGCAGTCTCAGCAGTGTGTACCATCGTGTCTGGACTACTTATCACTTCTCTTTTAAAATTAGTTGCCATCATCATCATCTTCCTCACCATCATTTTGACAGTGATGGAGTGTTTTTAAATTAGAAGGGTTACCTTATTGAAGTGGTCTCCAATCACATGCCATATTCGGGACCACTGCAGTCGGATCCGATTCATGTTGTAGTATGAGATCTCCACAATCTTCTGCAAGCTGAACATGCGAGGATGGTGGGGGGACGCCAGTTCATCCATGGACACAGCACATAGCCAGCGGACAAAGTCAACTAGAGCCGAGACCCAACAACACAAGTGATGCCTTGTTAGTAATGACCAGACGTTGCAACGTGATGCTTCCACAGATGCCACAGGTGTGTCAGTACGTACCTATTGCATTTCCATCCAATCTAGTAGATCCGGTAAAAATCCTAGGAAGACAATCCCAGACACAATAGAATAAATAGGAGATTTGGAAATTGAAGTTTCTCAAATACTCAGAAAAGGCAGAGAGGAAACATTTCAGATTTGGCACTTCACTAAAATAACTGATGGGGCATCTCAAGTGCAGAACTGCTCGGCAGTTTATGGTGATAGTAGAAATGCCAACTGAAAGAGAATGTGATATGACACAGAGGGGGCGGAGAGTAAGAGTCAAAACGTGATAGCACGTGACGTGAAGTCAGTGAGAATGGCAGCCTGAGGACCTCCGAAAAGCTGCGCCTCTGTAACTACAACAAGACCACTGACAAACAACAGTCAAAGCTAACTTTCCCAGGACTGAATTCTGGAAATTAACCAGAGGCCTAAGAAAATTTGAGGAGTTTCAAGAAAAATGGTTGAAACTTGGTCTAAACAGTGAGGACTATGATGTTATTGAACTTCACCCATTTCCACTTCAGTTCCACAGGAAGTCTTAAAATCAACAGCTTAGGGACCAGCAGTTAGCGTAATGGCTATGTCGCTTGACTCCCACATAGTCAACTGCAGTTCAAGTCCCGGACCCAGCAGCTTAAACTCATGCTGGGTGCCTGTGTCCCCAAGATCCCAAGAGGAGAATGAAGGAGAAGGGATTGCAGCGTGGCCATCCCCCCTGGGGGGTGATCTCTTGCTTTCTGTCTCTCTCTGTCTTTCTGGAGAGTGCACGCGCCCTATAGTGAAAACCTCTCAAAAAAAACCAAAAACCAAAAAACAAAAAACCAAATCAAACCAAACCAAACAACCCAACAGCTTAAAAAAATAAGAACTGCAGGGACCAGCAGTTGGTGTAATGGCTATGTCGCTGGACTCCCATGTAGTCAACCACGGTTCGAGTCCCAGACCTGGTGGTTTAAACTCACACTGGGCGAATGTGCGTGCATACCCAAGATCCCGAGAGGAGAATGGAGTAGAAGGGACTGCGGCATGGCCATCCCCTCTTGGGGGTGATTTCTCACTTTCTGTCTCTCTGTCTGTCTCTTTCTGGCAAGCACATGTGCCCTATAGCAAAAGTCTCAAAAAAAAGAAAAAGAAAAAAGAACTGTATGGGACCAGCAGATGCCATAATGGTTATGTTGCTGGACTTCCACATAGTGGAAGTTGACTGCAGTTTGCGTCCCAGACCTGGTGGCTTAAAACTCATGCCAGGCACATGTTTGGGCATGCCCAGGATCCCAAAAGGAGAAGGGATTGAGGTGTGGCTATCCCCCTTGGGGGGCTATTTCTTACTTTCTGTCTTTCTGTCTGTCCCTCTCTCCCTCTGGTGAGCACACACACCCTTATAGCAAAAATCTCTCAAAAATAACTAACTTTGAAACCAGCAGCCTAGTAGTCACCAGAGGAAGCCGAACAGTTTGGAGGTTCCTCCCAAACACTGTTGTTTGTCCTGACTCAGTGCAAACAACCTTTCCTTCATATAATATTTTGAACATACCCCCCATTCATGTGTTGAGCCAACTGTAACAAGATGAAGATTATAAACATGATTATGGTGCTAAAGGAAGGGGCCTCCTGAGAAGAGATCAGTAAATGGGTGGTGGAGGGGGGTCTGTGACTGAGTCCTGGAGGGGTTTATAGGACAGGAAATGAGACAGGCAGAGGACCTCAGGCCACACTCTGCCTTGCTCAAAGTTCTGCTCCCCACCATTTTGTGATGCCTTTCAGCTTTCCAACCACTGCAACTGTGAGTCAAATAAACCTCATTTATTTTTTAAATTTTGTCAGAGGGTACATGAACTTGCTGGAGACAGAGAAAGAGAGAGACCGAGACAGAGATGCAGAGGGAGAAGGTTGAAAAGCATCCCCATGGGGCATGGTCACATCGCAATCTCTCCCTCCTTTTCGTGATTTTGGGCACACATGCTCATGTGCTTGGCATGTTTCTCAAGCCACTGGATCCAGGACTTGAACTGCACAGTTACCTATGTAGGATCCTGCCACCTTCATCTCCAGGTCACGGGCTGGCTTTAAGTCTCTATTTCTATAAATTGTCCAGTCTTGGATATTTATTTTAGCAATGTAATAGTGGACTAAGACACTCTGGGAGTTCTCTGTTTTTTTGTTTGTTTGCTTTTTTTTGTTTGTTTTTCTTCTCTTTTCTTTGTTTTCTTTTTTTTTTTTTTTTTTAACAGGTTTTTGTTATAGGGTGCGTGTGCTCACCAGAAAGACAGAGAGACAGAAAGCGAGAAATAACCCCCCAGGAGGGATGACCACGCTGCAGTCCCTTCTCTCCCATTCTCCTCTCAGGATCTTGGGCACGCATGCACACGTGCCAGGCATGAGTTTAAGCTACTGGGCCCGGGACTTGAACCTCAGTCAATTACATGGGAGTCCAGCGATGTAGCCATTACACCATCTGCTGGTCCATTTTTTCCTTTTCTTTTAAGTAAGAAAGCGAGTGCCTGTGCATTGGTGGGGAAAGGAAATAGGCATTTCTGCCAGAGTCTTTCTCTTGTCCACTACCTGGCTAAGGCAGAAAACAGAAAAAAGGTAAGTGTGGGTAATAGAAGAAAAAAAAATTATTTCCTAAGTCTAAACCAAACTGAACAAAGTGAGGAAAAGCATATCACAGACAATACCTTGGTTTGAGAGAAACAGAGAGGCGACAGTGGCAGGTAATCAAAACGAGGAGGTAAAGAGTAAAATACCACGAGGATTGTTCGGAGAGCAACACTAGTTATGCCAAACATTCTGCACTGCTAACATTCCAGAACTGTCTGTATCTGTCTGAACTGATTAGACTGGTCATTAACAAAATGAAGAGTGATCCATTTGACATTCATTTAATGATACACTTGCAGAGTTTGTGGATTTTATGAAAAATCCTATTTTAAGCACTGATATCTAATGAAAGCCTTCAAGTAAGAATACTTCTCTGTATTCTAGATGTTTAGGTCAAGCTTCAAGTAAATATAATAGAAAGGTTCTAAGGAAAAAGAAATGGAAACAACCCATTTGGGCAACTCTTACTCATGGGTAGGCTTTAAATACTAAACAACACTTGAGATTTCTTTTGTTTTTTTTTTTTGAATATTTTATTTTGTTTGTTTTTACTGAGGAAGGGAGAGAGCTCTTTTTTTTTTTTTTTTTGGAGAGGTTTTTTGCTACCGGGCGCATGCGCTCTCGCCAGACAGACAGAGAGAGACATAGAGACAGAAAGCGAGAAAT
>NW_006159507.1:2712887-2717350 GCF_000334495.1 Tupaia belangeri chinensis
CGCTCGCCAGACAGACAGAGACACAGAGACAGAAAGCGAGAAATCACCCCCCAAGAGGGGATGGTCACGCCGCAATCCCTTCTCCTCCATTCTCCTCTCGGGATCTTGGGCACGCAGGCACACGCGCCCGGCGTGAGTTTTAAGCCACCGGGTCCGGGATGCGAACCGCGGTTGACTACGTGGGAGTCCAGCGACATAGCCATTACGCCAACTGCTGGTTCCCAACACTTGAGATTTCTTTGAAAGTAATTTCTATTGGGGAAATAAGGTACTTTAGAACACAGGCAAAAGCAAATACTCTTGTTTTTGTCATAATTTGTCACTAGCTAAAGTTACACTTTTTTTAAAAGGTCCTAATGCAACTCAAGGTCAAAGTTCAAATGAATATAAACTTAAGAGCTGTGGATCACGTCTGCCACTTTCGAACTTTTTTGGCTTGAGTAATTGGGAGCTGACAACACAACTGTCAAATAAATGAGGAATCATCGATGCTCAGTAACTACACAGAAGATGCCAAACCCCTGGGTACTCCAGCCTCACAGGGAGTAAAAACCTTACCTGTCCACAGCTACAACCACACTCTGTGAGCTGGTCTCACCAACGGATTCCTGGAAGCTGGCCATCTGTCTTTTATCCACACCACCGCTGACCAAGTTACCTGAAACACAATGCATATTATCAGTAGCGGTTACAAAAAAAGTAAAGTATTTGGGACCAGCAGTTGGTGTAATGGCTATGTTACTGGAATCCCATGCAGTTGACCATGGTTCAAGTCCCAGACCCGGTGGCTTAAACTTACACCGGGCGTGTGTGCATATGTCCCAAAAGGAGAATGGAGGAGAAGGGATTGCGGCGTGGCCTTCCCCCGGGGGGTGATTTCTCATTTTCTGTCTCTCTGTCTCTCTCTTTCTGGTGAGCACATGCGCCCTATAGCAAAAACCTCTCCAAAAAAAAAAAAAAAAAAGTATTTAAAACAAAGTATCTTGTTACATCAATATATAGAGACAAGAGATATAAATGAAAACGGTTCTACAGGCCAAAAACCTTCAAAAAACAAAAATAAAACAGAAACAAAAACCTCAAACCCACAGACAACAGAAAAAAATTAAACTTATGTTTTGGCATTTAAAATGTAGCCTTATATAAGCTCTCTTGTTTGTATCGACCACCTCCCTTGCTGCACAGTCTTTTACATTTTTATGACATTAAAGGCCTATATTTAGGAAAACTAACTTGCTCTTGAGTCAATGTCCCCAAATCCAGAGCTTTCAGAACAGGTAATGGCTCACACCTGCTGTGTCTGTGTACTTTACAGGACTTTACTCCATGCATCCTCACAACACCCTAAGAACTAAGTGCTACGACAGCCCCGAAGTTCCCCAGAGTCCATGCTTTGAACAGCTTATACTGTGCCACCCCAGCCTCTGGATGTGGGACCCAGGGGCCTGTTCTCTGTAAGTCTGTGGCCTGGGCTTGAATGCCACCTGTCACCTCTTTGCAGTCCAATATTACTCAAGTCACTTCACCTCTGTGCTTTCGTTTTCTTAATTACAAAATGAGCAAGGTTACAGTCCTTATTTCATAGGATTGTTGCAAGGATTAAATGAATTAAAATGATATAAACTGGGTGCTTGGTATGTGGCCTGGCACATTTACCTGACTTGTTTACCATTATTATGTGACATTAGTGACAGAAGAGTCTTTCAATACACTGCATACCCAGAAGTTATTCCACTAGCAGAATACTATTTAATGAAAGTCCCCAAATGAACATGAAGGAGATGTTAAAATCTATTCTTTAAACTCTAGAGACAAACAGATATGCCCATCTAATGTCAGGCATTAGAGCTATAACCTTTTTCTTTTTTTAAAAAAGAATGATCTAGTTAATTGTATTCATTTATTATTATTCTTCAATTTGACCAAAGACAGAGAGAGAGAGAAAGTCACCAGCTCTGGGATTTAAACCACAGTCAACCACATGGGAGTCCAGCACCCCAACCACCATGCCACCTGCTGGCCCCAGAGCTGAAACCTTTTTAAAGCACATGGTTTTGTCTCCCAAATAGTTATAGGTACAAAAAAAAAAAAAAAAAAAGGGCTGTACCCTGTTGATTTTGGTAAAATAGACATTTTACTCAAGAGTTTAATCACAAGAGAGTTGAAGCAGCATGTCCACTTGCATTCATAAACATACTGGCCACTGGCACGTAAGGAAGAGACAGCTGTCATAACAGCTCTGATGAGACAAGGAAGGTTTCATCCCAGTTAACTTACAATTCCATGGCGGCCAGCTGTGGAGTCTGGTGTCTTACCGAGGCCAAGGCCCATGAACTCGTCCCCTGCCAGTGTGTGGCCCTTCAGGCTGCCTTCTCTTTCACGGCCAGCCCCCGACAGGTAGCGGGTTTTCACACCAGTTCCTATCAGCTGCGCGAGCTCCAGCTGGCTGATACACTTCAAGATCTATGGGAAGGAGGTGTGAAAAAACGAGTTTCCACATCACAGCTTGGAAAAGAATACTGGAATCTCAAACAAGATTTTTAAAAATCCTTTGAGGTGAGAGCAAGCAAGACTTCAAGGTGAAGATTCTCCTCTTGGGACTCTGGGCACGCACACACACACCTGGCATGAGTCCAAAGCCACCAGGTCCAGGACTCAAACTGCAGTAAACTATGTGGGAGTCCAGTGATGTAATCATTATGCCACCTGATGGTCCCCACTAGTTGTTTCTAATCCAGTCTTCCCCCAGAACAACTGAGACTGTGAGGAATGTTCTTTGAGACACATCTTTGTACCCATATAGCTATTTCCTTAGGTCAGAATCTAGGCTATTGTTCAGTTAGATCAGAATGTGATCTCGCTGGCACTTTCCCTAATGGTTCACTGTACATGCTAACCAATTATTTAAAGGTACAATAAGAGAAAGCAGGCTCCTGGCTTTGACAGAAATCTACATGCTGGCGGTAAGAGCATCTGTGAACTTGTCCCACCTTTAAGGGCCTCAGAGAGGCTGACTTTCAGACACATAAGATAAGGCTAGGCTTGGGTTAGGCTTGATTTCAAGAAGAATGGAACTGACCAAGAAAGAATAACACTGAATAAAAGGAATGCTGGGGGTCATCAGAACAGAGAAAAGAGCACTGAGAGACACACCTCATGCCAGGAATTCCCAAGGTAGTTGCCATCAGTGTGAGCCACTGTAATAAGCGTTTTTATGGTGTCGATGTTCTTCTGCTTCATTTCTGTGATGCTGGAGCTGGCTGTCAGTAGAGAGAAGCGAGCGAGAGCCTGAACATAGGCATCTCGTTCCAGCTGTAATGGAAGCCCGAGAGAAGACACTGTGACTCTTCCCTTAGTGTGGCCATTTTCACACCTGCGGGCTGCTGCACTGGGCTTCTCCAATACCTTTTTTGCACGTATCTGCAGGCGTTCTGCACACTAACATGCTAGTCATCTCTCCTGCTGCTGGAACATTCCACTGAGGCTCCCTACACAGCACTACATGTTTGAAAACTAGCCCTCTTCTTTCCAACTGACCTCAAGCAAACTTACTCTATTTTCTCTGCTGAATGATAAGATTGTCACATAAATTCTAATATCTGCCAAGAACACTGCAAGGTGGGATATTTTCTCAAGTTTAAAAATGAGAAAACAAATGGTGTCTGAGAGAGAAGCTGGCTGGGCCAATGTCACATGGCTAGAAAAGCAAGAGAACTGGGTTTTAAAACCTAGATTTTTCTGACTTCAAAGCCTGTGTTCTTAGTACAAAAGAAAATGTGTAACTGTAAAATGAATGGGAACAGAAGAATAAATTTTTCAAAATAAATGGGTGAAAATTCTTAGTGACTTAGAAAGTGATGCATGGTACTGACAATCTCCTGATAGTTTGAGAATTATATTTCATTTATTCACTTTAATTTTTCAAGATTCAAAAGATTTAGTAATATATTCATTTTGTACTCAACTCTTAATATTTGCTTCCCCAGAGAGAAACTAGTAAAATACATGAAACTGTAACAAAAACTGACTGAAGGAAAAAATATTTTTAAACGCCAATGCAGGCAAGTAAGGCAGACAGATAATGAGGACTCTGTCAAATCCAATCAAGCAGCTCAGACCCCAGCTATCCTTAAAGAAGGTTTTAATTCAAATCTCCAGCTTCTCTCCTAACGAGAAAGCAATGGAACCCCAGTGGCTTTAAGGATGTAGTTTGCTAAGACTTGATGAAATGGAAATTTCTGAGTTCCCAATGGAAGTTTCTGAGTTTTACCAAATCTAGAAGAGCACAGCCTGCCAGTACTGGAGCATGGCTGGCCTAGACCCACCTGCATTCCGAAGATGCAAGCAATTCGGATTGCACAGCGGATGCCTTCCAAACACAGGGAGGCCACTTCAGTGTCGTCGCAGTTCTGCAGTCCAATGCTGTAAGCAGCCAACAGTGGTGTCCACACCAGCTGTCAAGG
>NW_006159507.1:2717834-2758725 GCF_000334495.1 Tupaia belangeri chinensis
GGGAAAGAGCACTTAGAAGCCACACTTAGGGGGACAGCCAGTATGCCAAACTCACTGCTAGTTTGATTTCAATCTATTCCTTTATTAAATATAATAGCTACCCCAAGCCATGGTCAAAGGTATCACTCTAGATGTGCTATTTACTAAACAAATGGTTCAAAGGAAGGGCGGACAAGATGGGGCTAGTGTACCACAACTGCATCAACCATGCCCACGGCTGACATCACTAATAGGTCACAGAAGAGCCCATATCCTGCTAGGAATCTGTATGGGGCTCGAGAATCCTTTTACACAGTGCCTCAGGTTGCTATTACCACCCACAGGTTGGCATGCAAAATAAAACCTACATGCGACTTAACATTCTATAACTTAGTTTACTGAAATATTCCTAATCAAAATATTGAGATTTTATTTTCTTTCTTATTTTTTTGGTAAATTCCTTGGAAATAAAAGGTCACAAAAATCTAAAATGAATCACCTAACAGGATATTGACAGTTACTATAAAAACATCTTAAGAGAAAAGTGATAAGCCATGTATTAGGTAGTCAGAAAAGTCATAATGCATTTTTGCACAAAAAAATAAGACATGACTTTTCCAATGACTCAATACATAGAACATATATATTTTTGAGACATTTTAAAAATAGAGTGACCTCGGGCTATCATCTTTTCTCCACCTACTCTTATCTCATAAACTAACTCTGAGGACACTGAAGTAACATGTTCCCCCCAGTCACTTTATCTTTTGCAGAATAGTTATTAATTCATTCAATAACATCGGCAGCCCTCACAACCCTAATTTTTTGCCTCTATTTTACAGAAGAGAGAGGTTGAGTAAAACGATCAACCTCAGGTACCTACAAAGTGGCTAAGCCAGCACTCAAGCCCAGGCACTCCTCAGCCTCCGAGGACCTGGATTAAGGCATGTGGTACCACGCCAGGCTCCTGGTAGGACGAGGAACGAACTCCAAGCCTCGCATGTCGTCTCGGCCCGTGGAGTACAGCCTCTTAGCAACAGGGACCTCTACGGCTGGGTCCACAGCAGACATTCCGACGGCAGAGACCACACCCACGTGTTCCGACTGCAGAGTCCACAGGTGGTGCTGGCACGGCCCCACCATCATCAAAGGATGTCCAGACAGGACTGGCCTTGGTTAACTGTGCAAGCAGAAGCTCCAGACCTGGCCTTGCCTCTCTGTAACCTCTTCACCACTGCAATCTCACCAGTCAGCTCCTAGCCAGAACCTCCAGGACCGGGCCCAGCCATGTGCTCTCTAACCTCCCGGGATACTCACTTTGAACATCGGTCGCACGTGGTCCAAGTGGGTGGCGCTGGTAAACGGTGCTTTGGCGTGGCTCACGGCTTCCATTAGAGCTTTCGCTGTTTTGGCCATTTGTTCCATCTCCAAATTGTAGAGAAGCCGTCTCTGCTTCTCACTAGCTACACCTACAAAGAAGTGAGAGTGGGACCACAGCAGTGAGCTCACTGAGGGCTTGCCATGTTCCAGGAGCCGTGTCAAAAGACTCTTACTGGTTAACTCGTAAATCCTCTATCCTCCCCTCGTGAGTTTGTTACAAATATTACCATTTTAGAGATGGGAAAAATGAGGCAGAGCGGTTAAGTAACTTGCCTGGGGTCATACAGCTAGTAAGTACTAGGTCAGGGAAGTCACGATATATCTTTTTATGCTTTACTACGCAAAAATGTGTCATGACTTTTCCAATGACCCAATAACAGCGCTGGGACTTGATCCAAGGCAGTGTGGCTCTACTGTGGACTAAACCACTACCCTCTACTGCCTCTGAATCAGAGAAACTGACAGCTTCCCAGTGCCTCAGCTAATGGGATTCTAATCAAGGTTGGCACAATCACCACTGGAATTAAAGCAAAGCTTGAAGGAACATTTTTGGAGGTAATTTAGATGATTTATTTTAAATTTCCTCTTGCTCCTAATCACAACTTCAGCAAGACGGTGGTATTTTGAAAGAACCAGCATAATTATAATAATTAATATAATCACATTTCCTGTTCAGATATCTAGATATGCAAATTAAATGCATCACCAGAGTACTTAATCATGCATTCTGACACACTCAAAATGAGAACAGAATTTGCCATTAGACCTTACTCTGCTTAGTGGATTTGGTTGCGATTGTATGTTCTTTTGTTTCTTTCATTGCAATTTTCTTGCCTTCTATCTCTTCATAGATGCTTGAGAGATATTCCTCTGGTAGATCTTTACTATCATTGATCCCACGGTTCATTTTAATATATTGCTCTTTTGTCATTTTATTTTTTACCTGAAATTTTAAAATATTAAAAGCCATTTTAAAAACATCTAATTGCCCAAATAAAGCTACTTGTTTAGCTATTAATACTACACTATATCAATTATTAAAATATTTTACCTGAGGACTATGCAAGTCTGTAGTTAGCATGATAATGGAGTATGCTAGGACATACGCAGTGTCGGCACTTGCAAACAGAGTTTGCCTGGAAGAAAAGATTCCGGATATAAAGAACCTCTGTGGCAATGAGGTTTGGAAGCTGCAATGCTAATGGAGACACATGTCACTAAAAGCAAGCTGACTGCTTCCCGTGACACCAAGGCAGTCAGAGCTTCCATGCTTTCATCACCACTGGACGATTGTCAACGACCAGAGTGTGCACAAAGCTCATCGCGAATGTGTGCCAGGGGCCAAGAAGTGGCGAGGTGGTTAAGGTGCTGGACTCCTACGTGGCCAGCCACAAATCCAGTCCCATATCTGGCAACTTGAGAAAGTCACGCTGGGTGCATGTGCAGACATGTCTGGAATCTCAAGAAGAAAGTGGATTGTAGCATGGCCATCCCCCCGGGTGGTGATTTCTCACTTTTCCTCTCTCTGTCTCCTTTCATCTCTCTCCAGCAAGCACATGCATCATCTTATGGCAAAAAAAGTGGGGGGAAAAAGAGTGTATCAGACCCTAGGCTTCTTGAATGAAGCAATTTCAAGTTAATTTTTTTAAAACAGAAGTTTTTGCTATAGTCAAATGCTTGCATTCGACTGAGAGACAGAGAGAGACAGAGAGACAGAAAGCGAGAAATCACCCCCCAGGGGGGATGGCCATGCTACAATCCCTTCTCCATTCTCCTCTCGGGATCTTGGGCAAGCACACACATGTGCCTGGCATGAGTTTAAGCCACCAGATCTGGGACTTGAACTGCAGTTGACTACATGGGAGTTCAGCAACATAGCCATTGTGCTAACTGCTGGTCTCCCTCAAGTTAATTTTTTAAAAAGACCCTGAGAAGCATACAGGGCTAAGATTAGGGTACATCAAGGGAACAGGACTGTCAGAAGACAGTCAGGCCCCAACTCAGGGTAACTGCCCAACCCCAAGAGTGGTGCCTCCTTATGGTCTGCCTCAGGTGCCCCACCCTAGTCCTGTTCTGACAGCATCTACTTTGTGCCATGCACCGTGGTAGGCACCAGATATAAATACAACTAACACTGCTGTTACTCACGCTTTATGTCACCCATTATAATATTTCACAGCAGAAATACAGAGGAAGATATTTATGTTATTCTAAATGATATGCTAGTGAAGTCTCACTTTTTTGCCTTGGGCAGGAAGAGGAAGACAAAGACACGAAGATGCACAGTCTCACAATATGTGAGGCCGATGTCAGAAAAATTCACCTGCTGGGACCGGCAGGTGGCATGGTGGTTAAGGGCGCTGGACTCCCTTATGGCCGACCATAGTTTGAGTCCCAAATCTGGTAGCGTGTTTTCTCACTTTCCTTCCCTCCTCATCCCTCCCTCTCTCTCTCACTTTGTCCCTCTCTGGTCAAATTAAAATAAGTGAGTAAATAAGATTTAAAAAAAAAAAGAACTATTTTAAAAAAATGAAAAAATTTCTGTCCAAACTGCCCCCAATATAAAGGGAGAAATTATGAAGACTACAAGAAGTCTACATTGTAATATCAGAGATTTAATTGGTCATGTATTTACTGACTAAGGAATACAGACCAAGGCCTCCCGGTACACAGAGAAGATAAGTTCAAAGTCGCTGATATCTATTTATGTCTTCACAGAGAGTTCCAATGTCCTCCAGGTGAAAGTGGCCAGACGTGCCTCTGCTGATCACGCCATTCCTGGGGGCCAGCCCGCCACACACTCAAGGGGTTAGGACCAGTTAACAGGAACCAAAGAAGCTCGGAGAAAACTGCTGTCAATGTTGCATGGAACAACTCCCACACCATGTTCCCAGTCTGTTTAGACAGCCTCAACTGTTGAAGCAGACACTCCATGTTCAAGCCTGCCTATGGTACTTCCTCACTGATTAATTTTGACAAGGTTGCTCAATCTCCCAGAACCAGGGCCAGCAGGTGGCATGGTGGTTAAGGCTCTGGACACTTCCACATGGCCAACACTTCCACATGGTTTGAGTCCTGGACCGGGTGACTTGCTTTCTCACTTTTCTTCTCTCTAGTCAAATGAAAATGATTGAATGAATAAATAAAATAAAAAAAAAAATTATTTTTAAAAAAGTCTCCCAGAAACTCATTTTCTTTACCTGTAGCCCAGGGACAGTAGTCACAAACTCACCATCAATGAGAGGAAATGCACGTAAGAGGCAAGCATGGCTGGCACACAAGAGGTGTTCAACAAAGGCTAGTCCCCTTTTTTATTTACAAATCTCATCAAAAAAAAAGGCCCCAAGAAAAAACTGCATAATTTGGCCTAATTATTTACATAGCCATTTCTGTAAACTGCTCCTCATATATAATCAAAGAAAAGCTGGAACCCTGAGATCACCCCAGTATGTTACAGAAGGGAGCCATTCTTGACTAGGGAAGAGGTGCTCAGTTGCCTTCTCTCAACTCAAAACCACTCTTTATTTTTAGTGAGATTTTTGTAATAGAGTTCGTGCACTCGCTGGAGACACAGAGAGACAGAGAGAGAGAGAGAGAGAGAAAGTAAGAAAACACCTCCTGGGAGGATAGCAATCCCTTCTCCTCTCAGGATTTTGGGCACACATGTACACGTGCCCAGTGTGAGTTCCAAGCCACTGGGTATGGGACTCGAACTGTGGTCAACCAATTTGTGGGAGTCTAGCACCTTAACTGGTCTGGACTACTACTTATTGGCCCCAAAACTATTCTTTTATAGTAGTTAATAGCATGGGCTTGAGCTGTGTGATCCTGGACAATTCACTTCATCTCTCTGGTCCTAAATTCCTTATCTGTAGCATGGGGACACAACTGGGGTTGCTGTGAGATCTTACACGAGAGAGTTCCTTACCACAGTACCTGGCACGGAAAGAGCAATGCTTTTAGATGCTTGGCACAGATTTAGAAAGGTTAAAACCCAACCCCAACCAACACAGATGTGCTGAGGTGCCCAGAAGAGAGTGTGGAAGGGACTGGTGTGGCGCTCACCCTTGGTTGCACTCTATGTATCTTGCAGCAAACTTCTCCATTAACCGGTCAATCTTCTGGGCTTCTCCGGGTAGGCGGAAACCTTCTAGGAAGGTCCGCAGGGCCGAGACAAACTCCTTCTCACAGAAGTCGAGTTGGTCCACGTAGGCATACATCACCTCCTTGTTGAACCTTGTGCTGTCTCCCAGAAAATCGCCCACTTGGGTCTGAAACACACACATTCACTCACATCTAGCAATATTCAAACAGGAACCCACAGCGAGACACCAGCCAAATGGGGAAAGGCCAGAATGCCTGGGCTTGAAATGCCCAGATCAGGCCGGCCTGCTAGAAAACCCAAGAACTACCTGAGCTGCCCACTGACCCAGCCAGTCCAGATTCAGCCCATCCTGCCTTGGATGGAGGAAGGGAGGAAGTGCAAAAGACTAGAAGACGGAGGGGATGATGGGGCACTTTCAGGGGATGCACATCCAGGACAGTTTCCAGCAATCGAGGGACCCTTTTAAGTCTGACTCTGTTCCACCAAAAACTCAATCACCTGTCAGGAGGCTAGCTTATCCCCATCATCAAAGGCATTATGGGACACTAGTTAGAGATAAGCACGACTGCTGTAACCAGGGGGTGGACAATTAACTCTGCACTCAAGGTCACCAAGCTCAAGGTCACAGCTGGTAAGGACACAGAATCACCTGGTAAAACTCACATGTGAGTGCTAACCCCCCCATCTTACAGAATCGAGGCGCTCCTCCTGGTGCAGGAACTGGGCAATGTCTTCAACTGATGTTCCCAGCATGCCCTGCTCCTGAAGAAACTGGATCCCCCTCTTCGGTTTCTTGTTGAATCTGTTTCAATAAGACATAGGACACAAGTCGCTTATTTGAAAATCTGGAGGACAGAAAAGGTTGTTATTTGAGGTAAATTGCAATAGAATACAATGAACAGGTCATCGCATTAAGCCAGTAAACTCTGTCCTGGTAGCTTTTCTGAATTTCTGAGTCAGCTGTAGCAGATTCTGGGGGCAGCATTCCCCCCTCCCCATCCATTTCCCTTTCTCTAGAGAACACCAGGGGGTTAGCTGAGGACAGAACCACCTGGAATAAAATCTGCATGTCCCTGCCTTCATTAAATAAAGTATGGCCATGTGATAAAGTTCCAGCCAAGGAGACGAACAGAAGTGGTATGTGTACTTCTAGAAAAGACCCTTAAAAGAAGCAGGATTCAGGCTGACCTTGTTTCATTGTGCTTCACTTCAATGTGCTTTGGAGACAGTTCATTTTTTTTTTTTTTTTTTAAGAATTGTTTCATTTAACTTCATTTATTTATTTATTTTAGCCAGAGAGGGACAGAGTGAGAGAGAGAAAAAGTGAGAAAGCACGCCTCCAGGTCTGGGGCTCAAGTCATGGTTGACCATGTGGGAGTCGGGTGCCCTTAACCACCATAACACCTGTTAGCCCTGCATTTTTTTTTTTTTTGAGAGATTTTTGCTATAAGATGTGTATGCTTGCCAGAGAGACAGAGACAGAGACAGAGAAATCATTCCCCAGGGGATTGGCCATGCTGCAATTCCTTCTCCTCCATTTCTTGGGCACGCATCCACATGCACCCACTGTGAGTTTTAAGTCACTGGATTTGGGACTTGAACTGCAGTTGGCCATGTGAGAGTCCAGCACCATAACCACCAAGCCACCTGCTGGCCCTGAAGATACAGCATTTTTACACATTGAAGGTTTGTAGCAGCCCAGTGTTGGGGAAGTCTGTTGGTGTCACTGTTCCCGTTTTTGCTACTTTGTGTCTATCTCATTGCCACAGTTCTCACAACTCCTGAAACTCTTCCATTATCACTGTATCTCTTCTGTGATCTGTGATTAGTGGTCTCTGATGTTACCATTGGAACTGTTCTTAGAAAGGTTAAAACCCAACCCCAACCAACACAGATGTGCTGAGGTGCCCAGAAGAGAGTGTGGAAGGGACTGGTGTGGCGCTCACCCTTGGTTGCACTCTATGTATCTTGCAGCAAACTTCTCCATTAACCGGTCAATCTTCTGGGCTTCTCCGGGTAGGCGGAAACCTTCTAGGAAGGTCCGCAGGGCCGAGACAAACTCCTTCTCACAGAAGTCGAGTTGGTCCACGTAGGCATACATCACCTCCTTGTTGAACCTTGTGCTGTCTCCCAGAAAATCGCCCACTTGGGTCTGAAACACACACATTCACTCACATCTAGCAATATTCAAACAGGAACCCACAGCGAGACACCAGCCAAATGGGGAAAGGCCAGAATGCCTGGGCTTGAAATGCCCAGATCAGGCCGGCCTGCTAGAAAACCCAAGAACTACCTGAGCTGCCCACTGACCCAGCCAGTCCAGATTCAGCCCATCCTGCCTTGGATGGAGGAAGGGAGGAAGTGCAAAAGACTAGAAGACGGAGGGGATGATGGGGCACTTTCAGGGGATGCACATCCAGGACAGTTTCCAGCAATCGAGGGACCCTTTTAAGTCTGACTCTGTTCCACCAAAAACTCAATCACCTGTCAGGAGGCTAGCTTATCCCCATCATCAAAGGCATTATGGGACACTAGTTAGAGATAAGCACGACTGCTGTAACCAGGGGGTGGACAATTAACTCTGCACTCAAGGTCACCAAGCTCAAGGTCACAGCTGGTAAGGACACAGAATCACCTGGTAAAACTCACATGTGAGTGCTAACCCCCCCATCTTACAGAATCGAGGCGCTCCTCCTGGTGCAGGAACTGGGCAATGTCTTCAACTGATGTTCCCAGCATGCCCTGCTCCTGAAGAAACTGGATCCCCCTCTTCGGTTTCTTGTTGAATCTGTTTCAATAAGACATAGGACACAAGTCGCTTATTTGAAAATCTGGAGGACAGAAAAGGTTGTTATTTGAGGTAAATTGCAATAGAATACAATGAACAGGTCATCGCATTAAGCCAGTAAACTCTGTCCTGGTAGCTTTTCTGAATTTCTGAGTCAGCTGTAGCAGATTCTGGGGGCAGCATTCCCCCCTCCCCATCCATTTCCCTTTCTCTAGAGAACACCAGGGGGTTAGCTGAGGACAGAACCACCTGGAATAAAATCTGCATGTCCCTGCCTTCATTAAATAAAGTATGGCCATGTGATAAAGTTCCAGCCAAGGAGACGAACAGAAGTGGTATGTGTACTTCTAGAAAAGACCCTTAAAAGAAGCAGGATTCAGGCTGACCTTGTTTCATTGTGCTTCACTTCAATGTGCTTTGGAGACAGTTCATTTTTTTTTTTTTTTTTTAAGAATTGTTTCATTTAACTTCATTTATTTATTTATTTTAGCCAGAGAGGGACAGAGTGAGAGAGAGAAAAAGTGAGAAAGCACGCCTCCAGGTCTGGGGCTCAAGTCATGGTTGACCATGTGGGAGTCGGGTGCCCTTAACCACCATAACACCTGTTAGCCCTGCATTTTTTTTTTTTTTGAGAGATTTTTGCTATAAGATGTGTATGCTTGCCAGAGAGACAGAGACAGAGACAGAGAAATCATTCCCCAGGGGATTGGCCATGCTGCAATTCCTTCTCCTCCATTTCTTGGGCACGCATCCACATGCACCCACTGTGAGTTTTAAGTCACTGGATTTGGGACTTGAACTGCAGTTGGCCATGTGAGAGTCCAGCACCATAACCACCAAGCCACCTGCTGGCCCTGAAGATACAGCATTTTTACACATTGAAGGTTTGTAGCAGCCCAGTGTTGGGGAAGTCTGTTGGTGTCACTGTTCCCGTTTTTGCTACTTTGTGTCTATCTCATTGCCACAGTTCTCACAACTCCTGAAACTCTTCCATTATCACTGTATCTCTTCTGTGATCTGTGATTAGTGGTCTCTGATGTTACCATTGGAACTGTTCTGGGACATCAGAAACTGTATCCACATAAGATGACACACTTAATTGATAAAAGTGTGTTTTAAAAAATTTTTTAGAGATTTTTGTTATAGAGCACACGTGCTTGCTGGAGAGACAGAAAGTGACAAATCACCCCCCCAGGGGAGATGGCCACAGCTGCAATCCCTTCTCCTCCATTCTTTTCTCAGGATTTTGGGCAAGCATGCACACGTGTGCAACGTGAATTTTAAGCTGCTGGGTCTGGGACTCGAACTAGAGTCAAAAATGTGGGAGTACAGCGATGTAACTATTATGCCATTACGACCAACTATCTGCTGGTCCCAACAAATATATGTGCTTTAACTGTTCTACTAATGAGCCATTCCCGTTTTTTTCCCATTGATTCCATGGAGCAGAACAGGAAACCTAGAAGGATTTTAGGCATGGGAGTGACAAGGGCTGATTTATGTTTTTAAAAGATTACTTTAGTTGCTGTGGAGAGAATACCCCAGAGAAAGGTGAGTGTTGAGAGTAGAAATGAAAAGATCAATGCCATGATGAATAAGTGAGTACTGTACCTTTAACTTCTACAACTGTCATTATGTATTGAATTTACTAAATTAACCATTCACAAGTTGGACAGGATATGTGATAATGTGTATACTTATCTGTGCAAAAGGCTGGAAAGAAATAAAGATTTACCAATGATTGTGGTGATAATAATGTGGTTAGACTAGCAGAATGTCCTTATTTTTCAAAGATGTATGGCTAAATTACCATAATGGCTACAAATTACTTTCAAATGATTCATTAAGATACATACATAGATAAAACAAATACGGTATAAATTAATTTCTCTGTATGTTGAAATTCTTCATTAGACAGAGTCGGAAAAAATGTTACTAATGGCAGTTGCCTCCAGGCAGTTAATTCCATGAGTGAATTTTACATTCTTGCTTTATACTTCTCTATATTTTCTACACTGGTATGTGGGGAGTGGCCAGACCTGGACAAGGCACTAGGGACCTTTAAAGTAGATGTGGTCTTTTTTTTTTTTTTTTTTTTTGAGAGGTTTTTGCTATAGGGCGCGTGCGCTCGCCAGACAGACAGAGAGAGACAGAGACAGAAAGCGAGAAATCACCCCCCAGGGGGGATGGTCACGCCGCAATCCCTTTTCCTCCATTCTCCTCTCAGGATCTTGGGCACGCACGCACATGCGCCAGGCATGAGTTTTAAGCCACTGGGTCCGGGACGCGAACCGCGGTAGACTACGTGGGAGTCCAGCGACATAGCCATTACGCTAACTGCTGGTTCCCAAAGTAGATGTGGTCTTTGTGCTGACGCTGCAGGGCCAGCGGAAGCTCTAACAAAGATATCATCTACTATTGCACTGCAGGGGAGTATAAATTAAAGGAAGCTGAGTGTCAGCCAGAGAAGGCCAGGGAACCTTGTTCAGAGCCATGAGACTCAAGAACCACGGGACACAGATGCTCCACAGCTCGACAACAGAAAATGCCTGGCTTTCCCTTCAGCTTCTCCCTCCCCTACTGCTACATAAAAGAATAGACCTGGGAACAGCTCAGGGCTGTGGCTTTCTCCAAGACAAACACCTGGTCCGCCTGATGCCTGCTTTTCTCTACTTGTCAGTCAGTCTGTCTGTTCCTTCTCAATCCACCGCCTGCTTCCACTCAGGGTTCCACATCCCTCCCCTTCTCAGGCTGAGGCACTGGTGTAATCTTTTTCATCAGAAAAGGAACAAAGGTCACATGGACCAAGCCAAGGTATTAGTTGTCTCCCTCTCACATGTGCACACAAGCACACACCCGCTCTGCCCGGCTCACTCAGGCTCAGCTGCAAATGCCTTCATCAGCCTTTCCAATAGGCATATCCCTTCAGGAGCCAGTGCCAGGTTCCTAGAGATGTGCCTCTCGCCGAGAGCGCTGGAGACCCTGCCAGAGCACAGCCACACTCACAGCTCGATGCCGTGCTCAATGATTTCCTTTTGTTGCTTGATGACCTCAAACTGCTCCGGGTCATCCTGGACGGCTGTCTGGGTCCCTGAGGACACTGTGGACTCCATGGACGTCACGCTGCTCCGTCTCGCCATGTCGAGGCCTTTCCCATCCCCCATCTCCTGATCGATGAGCCGCTCCTGACCTGAGTGACATAAAAGCACAGGAGACCAAATAAGAAGGGACATGGACAGGGCTGAGCCAGCGCCACTCCACAGACACCCGCCCCCAGACGTACAGAAGCAACAGCTTGTCCTGGAGGGATCACAGGCTAGAAACCTTCCGATCACTCGGATAGTTTACTTAAAAACTACTGTTTCATGGAACTGGATGAGCTAGTTCTCCAATTAACATGAAAAGAGTAAAAATGTAAAAATTATTAAGAGACTTAAAGTAGAAAGGGCTTGCCCTACTAAATGTTAAAACCTATTCTTCGACTGTGATCATTTGAAAAGTGTGGTCAGCATAAGAATTAGTATTTGTCCAAATCAAAAGAATCAAATCACGATACAGACCTAGGTACACAGGAGGATTTGGGATATCATACAGGTGACGCTTCAAATCAGTGAGGGAAGGAGACACCACCACTTACACCATTAGCACTGGCTCTCCTTTAGGAAAATGGACGTTCAAGCACAACTCCCCACTATTCTCCAAAAGTTCCAAATGGATTAGAGGGTAGAACCTTTAAAATACTATAGGTGTTTAGCAAACTAAAGTGTTTTGCTTGATTCTAAGACAAGATGACTTTTCCTAACGGTCGGAAGTAGTCCATTTTGAAGAGGGGCAGGCAACGCTCTCTCACCAAGGCTGGTCTGGTGGTTGGGGTTCACGTACAGGTCTTTGCTCCATTCTACCATGCACTTGAGGATGGACACCAGGCACTCCAGGCCTTTCTTCCTCAGACTGAGCTCCTAAAGGATGAAAGTGACACAATACAGAGACTTAACCAAAAAACTAAGAGCTCTTAACAGGCATCATGAGGGCTCTGAGGCAACACTGTGAGAATATGAGAATTGCTGATATTCGGTGTTATTAAAGATGAAGCCCATGGAAAAGTCAGTAGGTGACTTGAGTATTAGGGGCACACTGCAAAAGCCCTGGATTTCTCTAAAGGTGTTTATTACAAACATCCCAGCAGTAACTAAGGGGATGTGTTTTCTAAAATGAACCATGTAACTTGATTGGGTTTTTCCATTTTTTTTTTTCCTGAGAGGTTTTTGCTATAGGGCATGTGCACTTGCCAGAAAAAGATAGAGAGAGAGAGAGAGACAGAAAGTGAAAAATCACTTCCTGGGGGGAGTAGCCACGCCACAATCCCTTCTCCTCCATTCTCCTCTCACGATCTTGGGCATGCATGCACACGTCTGGCATGAGTTTAAGTCACCAAGTCTGGGACTTGAACCCTGGTCGACTACATGGGAGTGTGTCTGTCTCTCCAAAAAAAAAAAAAAAAAAAAAGAAAAAGAAAAAGAAATGAAAAGGACTAAATTAAAAAAAAGAAGAAGAAAAAGAAAAAGAACTCAGCATCACAAGGTCCCCACACAGTACTTCTCTGCAGTGCTTACCATCACGTATAATGGCAGGAATCATGTCCGAGTCATCTCACAGCATACACATGTGTGTGTGTTTGCTGCTGTACCCCCAGCACTGACAGCACTGCTCAGCATGTGGTGGAGCAGAACTAAGCGGACATTAAACACAGCTGAACATTCTTGGGGTTTTACCTGCAGAGGTGTCATCCCCAGCTCGTGTCCACTTCTTCCCTGAGCAATTTTTGATAAATCATTTACAAGGCGCTCAAAAATGTTAGCAGCATTTAAATCACAGTCGTAGTTGACATAAATATCCACAACACACTGGGCATCTGGGAAAATAACACAGAAGTATTAGAAATTCTGATCAAATATAGACAGTGATTGTGCTTCTGATTAAAGAAAATTTCTTTGCCAAAATATTTCCCCAATGAACCGCTAGCTCAGGTGGCCATGACTGAGGAAATGCATGTCAAGTGCTGGGAGGCTGGTGGTGGCTAGAGGGAGAGCTGTCTTCAGGCCTGCCTCTGTATTAACTGAAGTCTCGGGCAGTTCATTTTCTCTCCCTGTCCTCACCCACAGGGTGTCTTGTGCCCTGCTGTGGTAGCACAAGCTGCTGGCTGGGCGCTACAGCCTGGGGCCACACGGGAAGTTTGGATTCGATCCCTGGTCCAGTGCAAAGGCCAGGCGTGGTGATGTGCTCCAGGAATCTGTGATGTGGGGAGGCAGAGGCAGGAGGACTGCCAGCTTGAGGCTGACCTGGCAACACAGCAAGAGACCCTGTTTAAAAAAGAGCCAGGTTGCCAGATGGTGGCATGGTGATTAAGGCGCTGGACTCCCTCATGGCTGACAGCAGTTAAAGTCCTGGACCTGGCAACTTGAAAATCATCCTGGATGGCTGTGTGTACGTGTGTGTGTCCACAATCTGAGGAGAAGGGATTGCAGCATGGCAATCCCTCTGGGGGTGGATTTCTCACTCTCCTTTTGTCAAGCACACATCCCTCATGGAAAAAAAAATCTTAAAAAAAAAAGAGTCAGGCATGGTAGCATGCATCTATAGTCTGAGTTGGAAGGCTGAGGCAGGAAGATCTCAGGATGAGCCCTGTCCTAAAAAAAAAAAAAGAAAGAAAGAAAGAAAAAGAGAAGCTATCAATTGCCCACTCTACCTCTTAATAAATTGCTCAGATAGAATTAGTTTGAAGGCACACAACTATCCAATGTAAGGTAAATCCTAATTTACCTCAACACCCAGTCAAGGGCTGGGAACCCCAACACCTGGGCCCCATGGTTCACAAACAATGATGAGCTTGTATGCTGGGTGATCAAGTATCTCAACTTGCCAGAACTGGGTGAAGGGTTCTGGGATATGGGACTTCTAGGGCTAACACCAGAAATCCCTGGGGAAATTAGTGTGAGGTGGTCCTTCTCCAAAAAAAGAAAGGTACAAGACTAGTGAGTAGGCTCCAATTAGCCTTTTACAGAATGATTTTCCTAACACTTCATTGAGGGTCTTAATCTGGGCTTTGGAAAAAAAGTTCATCCAGAGCATCTCTGAGTCAGTCCAATGGATGAGCCTCAGGGTCAGAGTACCTGCGCAGATCCTCGTCAGCGTCTGGATGACCATCCATCTGTGCTCAAAAGAACTTGTTGATGTTTCTAAAATGTTCAGGAAAATCTCTTTGAAAAAGACCTATATGACATGAAGACAAAAGAGGACACCAATTAACAGTTCCAATTAAGAATCAAAAGCTCCCTTCTTTAGAGGCCAGGCAGATCCCACTGTAAGGAAAGTAGCTGGGACAGAAGGAAAAGAACCCTGGCCTTGGGGAGGCCGCAGCTAGCAGTGGATACTCAGCTCCCGCCCAGAGCTGCTATGTGGAAATCTGGATTTTCATAAAATATAACTTCTTAAATTTGACAATTAATTCAAATTGTTTCAAGCAATTAACAGTTCAAACAGATAATGTACCAAACAAACGCAGATCACATGATTTAAACCTCTGGTCAAAATGAAAGGTGTGTAAGATTTGGAGCGGTAACATTTTATAAAAAAGTGCTATTCTCTCACTCATTCAAAAAATTCCTCTTTGGGGGCTAGTAAGTAGCGTGGTAGTGATGGCTCTGGACTCCTATGGGGTCAACTGTAGCTCAAGTCTTGGACCTGGTGGCTTGCTTTCTCACTTTCCCTCTCTCCCTCTGTCTCTCTCTGGTGAGTGCATATGCCCTATAGCAAAAATTAAATTAATAATAATAAACAAAATAAATAATTCTTAGAAAAAAAAAATTCCTTGGGGCTGATGGCGTGGTGGTTAAGGGTGCAGGACTCCCACGTGGCTGATTGCAGTTTGAGTCCTAGACCTGGTGGCTTGCTTTCTCACTTCTCCCAACGCCCCCCCTCTCTCACTCTGACCTGCTCTAGTCAAAATAAAAATAAATAAATAAATAAAGTGGGGCTGGCAGATGTCATGGTGGTAAAGGGCACTGGATTCCCACATGGCTGACCATGGTTCAAGTCCTGGACTTGGCAGCTTGCTTTCTTACTTTCCCTCTTAAAAACAAACAAATAAGGTTAAATAAAATAATTCTTTAAAAACAAACAAATAACTAAATAAGTAAAAAAAATATATATTTTTAAAATTCCTCTTTGGGGTGTCAGAAAATAGACTGTAACTGGTGACTAAGCCATCAACCATTAACCCATCTGGTACGAATGTTGTCAAAGACAAAAAATTTAATACAAGTTGGAGTCCATACCTCTATCTGCATTTTCAAGTGCATTTTAAAGTTTGAAAGAAGAGTAAGAAAAATGGCGAGGGAGAGCTCGAAGACATCAGGCACTGAAGAGACGCCATTTTTGGACAAGGCCACACAGAGATATTGCTTGATTGCGTTGATGAACATCTCGTGGGTCCTGAAGACGGGCCCAGCGTTTTGTAACACAGAGAGGAGCAGCTGCAGGGAAACCACCTTGGAACGCAGCTCATGGGATCTGGCAACAAAAACGGAAAATGATGGCAGCAGAAAAAGAAAATGTGTGAAGGCTATGTTTCCTGAGAAGGCCTTGCTCCTCTACCAGTGAGCCAAGTTTTTTGAGAAGCCCATGAGTTCAGAATGTGCAAAAGCACCTAAAGTCAGGAGGAGGAGGACAGATGGCATGAGGGGGCCTCCTGGAAGCTGCAGGCTCCCATTCTTTGTGTCTCTCCCCACCAAAAAGTACCGAACACATGAAGGGCAAAATCAATGCCACCAGACTCCAGGGAGTTGGTTTTACAACTGAACTGATAAACTCAATGACTTGACACCAATCGTGTGAAGATGAGACATCAGTCCCAGTTTTTTTTTTTTTTTTTTGATTGCCAGAGGATACATGCACTCACTAGAGAGAGACAGAGAGATTGGGTGGTGAGGGAAAGCACCCCTCGGTGAGACCACAGTCCTTTTCCTTCCACTTCTCCATCCCTTCAGGATTTTGGGCATGCATGTACATGTACCTGGTGTATTCTTTCAAGTCACTCAGGCTGGAACTCGAGCCATGACTGGCCACACAAGGTCCAGCTCCCAATGCTTAGCACTGAGCAGTGATACAGGAATGGCCCTATAAAACTCAAGGCAAGGCCATGTGCTCAAGACACCTATGCCGATTCATTAACCAATCAGGGGATTTTCTGAATTCCCATTTTTCTTTCTTTCATTTATTTTTCTAAGGTTTGCTAGAGAGAAAGTGAGAAATCACCAACCCCAGGGGGGATGGCCATGCTATAATCCCTTCTCCTCCATTCTTTTCTCAGAGTTTTGGGCATGCATGCACATTTGCCTGGTGTGATTTCAAGCCACTGGGTCCAGGACTTGAACTGTGGTCAACGATGTAGAAATCCACTACATTAACCACCACATCACCACTGGCCTCCTAATTTCCCAGTTTTCAAATGAGGTCTGGCAACTCAACTCAGCCAGCTGAGTCAAGATCTGAATGCATCTCTGATTGTTTTTACCATATATAAATGTTGGTCGGTGGGGATACAGAGACCATTCAATATGAAAGGACTATACGGTCCACATGAGTATGAAAGGCTGCCAAATCAGCCTGAATAAATTCCTGCCCTCCCTCCAACATGAAGACTGGGCACTGGGACTTCTTGGAACAGAGGAGGGTGAACTAGGCTACCACGAGCTCCCACAACATAGGGCGGTGACAATCAAGAACTGCTGTTGGCTTACTTCGGATCTGGGGGGCCTTCACCGAGGGGCTTCATGGACAACTTGCACAGGGAACGGAACACAAGGAAGGCATCCTTCTGCAGAATGTGAGAGAACCTAGCGGCCACTGGATGTCCATGTGTGTCAGATTCCTAAGATTAGAAGCAAACGAAATGAAATAAAATTGAAGGAATGAAACAGAAGAGTGACACTTTTCAAAAATAAGAAATGTAATAATCTCAAGAACATTTAAATTCTTGTATTTATTCAACAAGGAGGTTAGGAATGAGGGGAAGGAACAATATGGCAAAATAGGGGGAGTTATTACAGTAGTTTCAAAACCTTATGCTTCCTCCTTCAAAAAGCTGGTATAGGTGGCTTAAAATGATGAATGATTAATAGCTAAGCCATAAAAAACCTAAAGCAAACATAATTGGTAAAAAAGGTGTTTCTAAGAATACTGTTACAGAATAAATGAGAAAAAAATGATAGGCATTTAAAAATAAATGTTTTTACCTTAAAAAAGTACACCGCATTTAAAAATAAAATAAATATTTGTAACATATAACATGAATTAGTATTCTCAACATAAAATAGAGCAAATTAGCTAAAAAATAAAGGAGATAAAACTAAATGACCTCACTTCATGCTAATCATCAAAGCAGGCTCTTTTCCTATAAGAGTAACAAAGATCCAATAAATGCTAAGACCCAGTCTTAATGAGGGTTAGCCTAACGCTGGGCAGGGATTTGAGTGGTAGCTTCCAGGAAGGCTAATTTGGTGTTAGAGAGCAAAAACCTTAGTTTCCAACTCAGGGTCCAGCAATACCACTTGCAAAAATTCATCCCTAAGGAAAAACTAGTGATGTGCACAAGATCTATCTGTAAGGATGTTGGTTACAGAACTGTTCCCTGTGATAAAACTGAAACAACCTAAAAATCTAAGATGGAATCGCTGCATAGACTGTGGTAATCCCTACGGAATTTTATATGGCTATTAAAAAATTTGGTTATGGGACTAGCCGATGGTGTAATGGTTACATTACTGGACATCCACATAGTGGACCGTGGTTTGAGTCCCGGACCTGGTGGCTTAAAACTCATGCCGAGCGCATGTATGTGTGTGCCCAAAATCCCAAGAGGAGAACAGAGGAGGAGGGATTGTGGCGCGGTCACACACACACACACACACACACACACACACACCACCGGGAGTGATTTCTCGTTTTCTGTCTCTCTGTGTCTCTGGTGAGTGCATGTGCACTACAGCAAAAAATCTCTCAAAAGAAAAAAAATATTTGAGCTACATCTACACGCACTACGGAAAGATGGCCACGATGTAGGGCTGAGTGAACAAGTGAAGCAAGTCACAGCCGGGCCTATGAGACATGATCTATTATGGATTTCTGTAAATTAAAGATTTATTTTGGGAACCAGCAGTTAGTGTAATGGCTATGTCGCTGGACTCCCACGTAGTTGACCGCGGTTCGCGTCCCGGACCCGGTGGCTTAAAACTCATGCCAGGCGTGTGTGCGTGTGTGCCCAAGATCCCGGGAGGAGAATGGAGGAGAAGGGATTGCGGCGTGACCATCCCCCCTGGGGGGTGATTTCTCGCTTTCTGTCTCTATGTCTCTCTCTGTCTGTCTGGCGAGCGCACACGCCCTATAGTGAAAAAAAAAAAAAAAAAAAAACCTCTCAAAAAAAAAAAAAAAGATTTATTTTCAATTTTATTTATCATTATCCTTCAATTTTGACCAGAGACGGACAGAAAGGGGGAGTGAGAAAGCAAGTCGCCAGGTCCAGGACTTGAACCAGTGTTGGTCATATGGGAGTCCGGGGCCTCAACCACCACACCACCTGCTGTCCCCTATCAGTGCATTTTTAGTGGGAATGATTAACTTCAAGGGGACAAAAATTAGTTCTTGGAGGTGGGTGTAAAAATATATATATTTTTTTTATGTAAAAAACGTAGATATACAGTATACAGATATCCAACTTATTGGTGGCTTTAAAAAGTCATAGGGGAGGACAATGATGATTGGGGAAAAAGTCTTAAAAAGGTTCCTGAGGGCAGAAAGGATACTGAAAAAGGTTGGGAAACACTGGTGGAGGAAATCCAGAAAGTGAGGTCTGGAGAGTTGGTCCTGTCGAATTACTTCCTGTTTGAATGTGTATATATACAATGTTTGAGAGAACAATAGTTAATTAAAAAAAATTGAGGCAGATTTACCTATGGGCTGAAGGGATATCCACAACATACGTTAAGTTTAAAAAGATGGCTGCAACACAGCACGCATATTGCTCTGCTCTATTTTAATGAGAAATTTATAAGAGGGAAAAAAATCTTGAAGGATTAAGTGAAATGCTAACAAGGACTATCTGGATTATGGATACATTCCCATATACATGGACTTCCTAACACAGAAAAGGAAAAATAGTTCCCTATATTTAAATTTTAAGATATATATTTTCCTATTTAAAAATAAAATATAACTGAACTAGCAAGTGGCATGGAGGTTAAGGCACAACATCTCACGTGGCCAGCTGTGTGGTTTGAGCCTCGGACACAGTGGGCATGTGTGCGTAGGTGTCCAAAATCCCAAGAAGAGATTGACAGAGAAAGGACTATGGTGTAGCTATGCCCTCAGGGGGTGATTTTTTCACTGCCCTTCAAGTTCACAAGTGAATGCGCTCTACAAAAAAACTAAACTGTTCTATTAAAAATGTGTACCATTTGAGACCAGCAGTTGGCGTAATGGTTATGTCGCTGGACTCCCATGTAGTTGACCATGGTTTGAGTCCTGGACCTGGTGGCTTAAACTCACGCAGGGTGTGTGTGCATGTGTGCCCAAGATCCCTAGAAGAGAATGGAGGAGAAGGGACTGTGGTGTGGCCATCCCCTGGGGGGTGATTTTTCGCTTTTTGTTTCCGTTTCTCTCTCTTTCTGGCGCCCTATAGCAAAAACCTCTCCAAAAAAAAAAAAGTGTATCATTTAAGACAAATGTATGGGATCAGCAGGTGGCATGGTGGTTAAGGCACTGGATTCCCACATGGCTGACCACAGTTGAGTTCCAGACCTGGTGGCTTGCTTTCTGTCTCTCACTGTCTCTCTTTGGTGAATACGTGTGACCTATAGCAAATTAAATAATAATAATAAATAAAATTAAATAATTATTTAATTAAAAAAAAAGATAATCGCATTACCTTGAAAGAATACACTAAGGGGAACCAGCAGTTAGCGTAATGGCTATGTCGCTGGACTCCCACGTAGTCGACCGTGGTTTGTGTCCCGGACCCGGTGGCTTAAAACTCACGCCGGGCGCGTGTGCGTGCGTGCACAAGATCCTGAGAGGAGAATGGAGGAGAAGGGATTGCGGCGTGGCCATCCCCCCTGGGGGGTGATTTCTCGCTTTCTGTCTCTTTGTCTCTCTCTGTCTGTCTGGCGAGCGCATGCGTCCTACAGTGAAAATCTCTCCAAAAAAAAAAAAAAAAAGAATACACTAAGTAAACGGTTAAATGACAAATGTGTATAACTAGCATTAGGACTTTCCAAGAACTGAACCTGCTAACACAGACTATCAGGCCAAGACCGTGTGACTAATAACTGAAAAGAGCTTGCTTACTTTACTTACTTCTTTTGATAGAGATTTAGTTCTATATCAGCCAAAAGGTAAAAATGAGAATGAATCTGCATAAGATACCACCAACATACCAGATTATCTGCTGAAGACAAGGACTGCCTGTCGTCCGCTATGCCATTGGTCTGTGAGTTTTCATCCATTCCGGGGGGAACAGCACCTTCCTGGTCCTCCAGCTCCCTGAGGACCCTCTCAGGTTCTGTCAGACCATGTTTTTCTGCTGCTTCTTAAAACACAAGTGCACATATCACTGCCAAATTAGTACTTGTCCTAAAGGGCTGCCTGACGCCAGAAATTAGCTACTCACATAACTACCCTCCTGTTGCTTTTCCCCTTTTCCTGGGCCACACAGTAGAAAGGCAGGGTCGGGGCCGGCAGGTGGCGTGGTGGTTAAGGGCACTGGACTCCTACATGGCGGATCACGGTTTGAGTCCTAGACCTGCAACTTACTTTCTCACTTTCCCTCTCTCTCTCTCTTGTTCTGTTCCTCTCCAGTCAAATTAAAATAAATAAAGTTAAGTAAAATAATTCTTTTTTGTTTTTTTAGAGGCAGGGTCAACAGTGAGTTTAAGCTTTATGTGTGACTATTAGCACCGCCCCTCTGCAGGGGCCACGGCAACGCACAGCTCACAACAGGACCTCATTTATATTACGATTCATGGCAATGGTATCTCCAAAATCATGTGATACTGCAGTCCTGCCCGCTCTGTCCAGTTGCTAAGCATACAAAGCACCGATTTCTTTTTACAGGGCCATTAATACAGGAATTAGAGAAGAATAAGTTATGACAGAAAAGCTTCAGTTACAGGGAACCAGCAGTTAGCGTAATGGCTGTCACTGGACTCCCATGTAGTTGACTGCGGTTTGTGTCCCGGACCCGGTGGCTTAAAAGTCATGCCGGGCGCATGTGTGTGTGTGTGCCCAAGATCCCAAGAGGAGAATGGAGAAGGGACTGCGGCGTGAGCACCCCTGGGGGGTGATTTCTCGCTTTCTGTCTCGTCTCTCTCGGCCTGGCGAGCACATGCGCCCTATAAGCGAAAAACCTCTCCAAAAAAAAAAAAAAAAAGAAAAGCTTCAGTTACAGAGAAAAATGTACAGCGAGGCTCCCTGGCAGCCATGTAAAAAACAGAGAGAATTAAAAGAAAGAACTGAATAGATTTCATTATTTAGCATAAAAAAGCACATCTGATCATGAGCAGAACAGTGAAAATCGAAGTGGAATTTATCACGTGGATCTATATATGTATAAAAGACACTGAACAACTTAATAAGTATAATCCTCAATACCAGATTTTTTTTTTTTTTTTGAGACGCTTTTGCTATAGGGTATGTGCGCTTGCCAGAAGGACAGAGAGAGACAGAGAGACAGAAAGTGAGAAATCACCCCCCAGGGGGATGGCCATGCTTCAATCCCTTCTCCATTTTCCTCTCGGGAAATTGAGCAAGCATGCACATGTGCCCAGTGTGAGTTTAAGCCACTAGGTACAGGACTCGAACTTGGTCAGTTACATGGGAGTTCAATGACATAGCTGCTATGCCAACTGCTAGTCCCGACCAGTTTTGTTTTTTTTAATTATTTCCTTTATTTTATTTATCATTGTTATTTTTTAATTTGACCAGAGTGAGACACAAAGAAAGAGAGAGAGAAAGTGAGAAAGCAAGTTGCCAGGTCCAGGATTTGAACTGTGGTCAGTCATGTGGGCAGTGCCTTTAACCACCATGCCACCTTCCGGCCCCCTCAATACCGGCTTTACAAAGCATATAATTATTCAATAAACATTTATCTAGTGCCTATTACGTGCTAGGCTCTATGGTAAGGGTTGGGAGAAACAGCAGTGAACAAGACAGACATTCATTCTTTATGTGAGGACTTCCTGTATAGACCCCTGAAATAAATGTAAAGGTCTGAATTAAAGTATACGGTTTTAAAGACATTACGAAGAGTTAAATAAGTGATGGAATCTATATATTGCTTGTAGTACCCTAGCTTGACAAAATGATAGAGCTCAGAGAAACAGCTTTCAAATAATGACCTCAGAAAGAAATTAATTTTAAAATCATGTCCCAACATGAGCATGTACATCTAAATAACTGAAACATGTTTCAGGAAACAGTACTTAGTATTGCTTTAAATGGTATAATCAGAGTGTCTGTATTCTATCATTTCACTTCAGTTTCTTTCATTAAAAAATGCTGATAGCGGGGCCAGCAGGTGGTATATAGTTAAGGGTGCTGGCCTCCCACATGGCCAAATGCTGTTTAAGTCCCAGACCTAGTGGCTTGCTTTCTCACTTTCTCTCTCTGTCCATCTCTGCTCAAATTAAAATAATAAATAAAATAAATAAATAATGTTAAATAAAATAATTCTTAAAATAAAAAGTGCTGACAGCAATCCACTACATTTTTGATTTCTCGACCAATGAACAATGTGCTGGCGCCAGAACCAAGTGCTTGACACTTAGCCACTCACCTGAGATTTGGGGCAAAAACAGACAAAAATCATCAATAGTCCTGAGCTATACCAGTTTAATTCCACAGACATACTACCATGAAGCTGAGGAAGTCATGAATGCAGTCTAACAAAAATGAATAAAGCCTTCACCACATCAATGGGCGGCCACGGAAATTCGGCAGTAATGAACACAGATTTCTCAGGGCTCACAGATTTCTCATGGACAAACCAGAACGCCCTCTGCCCCCACCTAGGTTACACCTGGTGTAACCCTGTGTGGCTCCCACCCTAACAGTCAGGCTGTGTTTCCTGAGCCTAACCAATAAGAATAAAATCAGTCCCTATAAACAAGTCTTTCTAAATCCTAGATGAAAGACGAGCAGAGGTCAGCCAGGTGGCGTGATGGTTACAGCAGCTGGATCATACATGGCAAACTGTGCAGTTCAAGGCCGGACCCAGCAGCGTGAAACATGCCAGGCGACTGTGTGTGCGTGCGTACCCAAAATCCCAAGAGAAGAATGGACGAAAAGGAACTGTGGCATGGCCATTCCCCCTAAAAGATACTCTCATTTTTCTTCTCTCTGTCTCTCTCTGGCAAGTACATGTGCCCTACAGAGAATTTAAAAAAAAAAAAAAAGATAAGCAGACATGGACAGCTCAATTTTCCTGAGTTCCCTGGGGTGTCTAGGAAGGGAAGAGGAACTCCAGCACTTACATATTTGGCCAAGGGCTTGTTTGGAGGAATGAGATAGGAGGAAAGGCTGGGTTGGTTCTTACCTTTAATTGCAGAAGTGACCACGTCTTCTAAGATGTCCTTCACCACCTCCTGGGCTCCGTCATCTGTCCCTGCAAACAACCAAATACACGAATGGCATTTCCAGGGAAAACAGAGGAAGGGGGAGAAGGAGGTTATGGCAATGTCTCTCTAGAGTCACATTTCAGAAGGCGAAGGGTGCAAATGAGCACTCCCCGAGGCCAAAGACAACTCCCGTGAAACCTGGGAACCCCTCTGACTGGTACTCTCTCCCTTCCATCCCAGGTGCGTGGCCCTCTGTGTCACCTCAACTTGGAGGCAGGAGCCAGCTTTTAGCCAGCTGTGGTTTCTTTTCCCTGTGTCTTTGCCTTGGGAGTCCAGCGGGCCTGGTAAGTGACATGCCTCCAGCTGCTTTGCTGTCCCCACATTGTGAACTCAGAATTCACCTGAGATCATTAATGGGAGACTGGGGAATCTGTAGCATTTTCAACACAATTATCCTATAAAATGTGAACCGGCGGAGGTTCAGCATCTCACCTTTTTTTCCCTTTCTCCAGAAACCTAGGTCTAAAAAAAAGAAAGAGTTTAAAAATAGTTATTAACTAGACTTTTAGAAGCATTACTGATTTATGAAACATCACACTGACCAAAAAGCCATCACCTTCAGCAAAACCACAGTAACTCTTCTAACTGACTTACTGAAGACTTTCAACCCAGACACGATTTTTATGAGTTCTGTGCTTGGTCTATAAGGTCCTGAAGAACAGCACGGAGTACTTTCATTTCCATCTAGCAATTCATACACGGTAACCATCTAAATGGCTGAGAAATAGTCACATAATAATAAGCTTTTCTTAGAGGGCAAAAAAGATCCTGAATGGAAATTAGAAAATTCCCCAGTTATGGTCACAATCTCCTAAACTCATTTCTTCATCTAAAAAGGGTAATTTAGACTAGACCAATGCTATCCAAACTTTCAGTCATTCTCATAACATTTTCCTAATTTTTTGCCATAGTCATGTGCCATTTTTTAATGAGGTTCTGTAACTCACCTTAAAAAACCTCACAGAATATGTTTTGATGTTTATTATATTTTCTGAATGCATGTTAAACCAAATATACAACTATTAAAATGAAACCACTCTCTAAGAACGACCTACCGTACAACTCTCTGACCTATACCACGACTTGATGACTAGATACTCTAAGTTCCTGTCTAGTTCCAGCCTTCTCTGATGCCACCATTTAGTAAAATTATGGTCATGATTTTCAGCCCGTACAGCACATTCCCAAGTACATGACACTCAGCACCTTGCTCACATTCAAGACATCATCATTGGATATCATTTCGCTGCTGAATGATGAGAGGGGCCACAGGCTCAGCGAGTTAGGCCAGAGGCTACGAAGCAGTGGCTGGTGGGGACGCCTGGTCTACAGGTGTGTTATCTAGCTATGCATTGCTTTTGAAGACTTTGGATACATTGCCAACATTTAAAAACTGAGAGTCTGCTTGTAAGAACCAGAAACCCATTTAAAAAACAAAGTACATGGTAACACTAGGCTACCACTAGCTGGAACCCAGAGAAGATGCCCTCTTCGGCCAGCATGTGAACTCTGCAGATGCTCTGCGGCTTCAGCCCCACCACTCCCACTGTCTCCCTTTCACTGAGGCCAGTCACCATCGCGACTGGACTGCACGGCGGCTACCAGGCAGTAAGAAGGACAGTAACAGGTCTGCCAAGGTGGGGAAGATGGAAGAAGGACTGGGTGGGGTCTTGTAAGAACATCAGAGATGGGGCGAGAAAGTGGTGTGACAGTTAAAGTGCTAGATTCCCACGTGGCTGACTACAGTTTGAGTCCCAGACCCGGTGGCTTAAAAATCACACCAGACACATACATGCCTGCCCAGAATCCTGAGAGGAGGTGTGACCATCCCTCCTGTGGGGTGAGTTCTCACTTTCCCTCTCTTTGGAAAGTGCACACATACTATGACAAAAACCTAAAAATCAGAAGGGAAATGGTCCTTTGTGGAATAAATTCAGCACGATGATTAAGACGAGTGCTCTGGAGCCAATGTGCTTGGTCCAGGTCCCTGATTTGTCACTGCCCAACACAGAGTCTTAGGTTCTTTAACTCCCCCAAGCCTCAGTTCCCTAACCAGGAAGTAAGGGCGTTATGAGACCTACATAAGATAGTATGTGTCGAGCATTTAAAATGGTGCCTGAAAGCAGTGAGCATTCCCACATTCACTTGTATTAGGTCCGTGTGTCTGATATGTAGTGTGTGTGTCACAGCATCTCCGATGCCCTCATGAGAGAAGGCTGCTCGTTCCTGTTGTCTGCCTGGCCCTGGAGAGTAATCTATAATGACTTTTCCCCCAACTAAATGTACTGAAAGTAATTTTAGTTAAAGTCTTCACTATCTTTCATTCCTAAGGGGGAAAAAAATGTCCATTTCAACATGTATCTTTTCCCTTTGTGTAGTTAAAATTTAAGGAGCTTCAGGATCACTGTTCTTTGAGGGATCCAAGTAAAGAACTTATTTTCCCTAACAGGCTGGTAGGGGTACTGGCTGGATCCCAAACCACACCTGTGCAAAACTAAACTATCCTCGGGCTAGGAAAGGCTGGGAGAGCCAGGAAGTCCTAAATCAGACACAAGGCTCCTGGAAACAGAGCTACTGAGAAATACCCAAGTAAAGGCCTGAAGCAGCAGGACTCCTTGCAGTCAGTGTAGACTGCACCCCTCACAGGAGTGACCTGCACCTCTTAGAAGAGGCTTTTCTCAATGTTATGACAATCGCTAATGCAAGGGAACTTCAAAATGTCCACGTCTGCTGTGTTTAAGTTTCAAGTATGCTGTGAAAATGACAACCCAATCGAATCAAATACTGGAAAGGTGCAAAGACTATACTTCAAAACCACTGGTTCTGCTGGTTCCCTGGGGATGTCACCACAAGACCCTACCTGTTTCATAGACTCTGACCCCAAGCAAAACAAGATTGGTCTCCTTGGGTAGGTTCAGACAGGAGAGACCCTCACCATGCATGGCTTGCTCTGGTGTGGCAAGGCAAGGTCAGTTACGTAACTCCTATCCTTCTCCCTCACTAACAGCACCCTCATTTTGTTTTGGAAGGGAATATATCTATATTTCCCAGCCTTCCTTATAGAAAGGATGGTCATGTGACCAAATCCTAGAGTCAATGAGAAGTAAGCAGTTATTAAGGATGGAGCTGGCTTCCAGAATGGCTCCTCTTTAGAAAGAAGACTGACTCAGCTGGAAGGAAATTCTGTGGTCTATCCACTTCCTCCTTCTTCCTGCTGGAACAAAATGGCAGCGTTCTGAACCCTGAAGATTGAAGTCAGATGCTAAGAGTAATGGGAAAAAGGAGTCGGACACAATGCCTTCCCAAGACCCTGGCCTACGTCTAATTAAGTACGAATGACTGGTGACTGGAGAGGTGGGTGCTAGCACACTCACTAATGCATTCGATCAACAAACCGAGTGCCTGAGTCTGCCACTGTCACAGGCATTTGGAACACATCACTGTCTAAAAAATAAAGATCTTTATCCTCATGGCGCTTATATCCTAGCTGGGAGATAATAAATAAAAAGAGTGAGATGGGAGTCGAAGAGGCAAATATAAACACATGGTGACGATGAAGTATGACACACTTGTTTCATGGAAACTAGGACCTGGTTGTGCTCAATGGACAAACACTCAATCACACACAGGAGTACTAAAGGAAAACAACCAGAGAACACAGCTTTTTTCTTTTCTTTCTGCTAGAGGGCACATGTGCTCGTTGGTGTCAGAGGGGGTTCCTGTCTGGGGGAATGGTCGTGATGCAAGCCTTCTCCTTCACCTTTCTCTCCCTTCAGGATTTTAGGCACGCATGCACACACATCTGGTGCACTGCTCAAGGTGCTGGGTCTAGGACTCAAACTGTGTAACTGACCATGTGAGATCTGACTTCCTTTTTTTCTTTTTTTGAGAGGTTTTTGCTATAGGGCATGTGCATTTGCCAGAAAGATAGAGAGAGAAAGACAGACAGAAAGTGAGAAATCACCCCCAGGGAGTATGGCCACACACATGCCCAGCATGAGCTTAAGCCACCAGGTCCGGGACTCGAACTGTGGTCGACTACATGGGAGTCCAATGACATAGCCATTATGCCAACTGCTGGTCCCGAGACTATTGTTTCTTTTTGCCAATAAAGAATAAAATTCCCTGGGACCAGCAGTTAGTGTAATGGCTATTTTGTAGTCGACCGCGGTTTGCGTCCTGGACCCAGTGGCTTAAACTCACGCCGGGCGCGTGTACATGCATGCCCAAGATCCTGAGAGGAGAATGGAGGAGAAGGGATTGCGGCGTGGCCATCCCCCGGGGGGTGATTTCTCACTTTCTGTCTTCTCTGTCTGTCTGGCGAGCGCACATGCCCTATAGTGAAAACCTCTCAAAAAAAAAGAATAAAATTCCCAAAGCTGAGGGTTTGCTAGCATGGAGAACAGCCAGGCTTACTTAACCGCCCCTCCCCCCCACACACACACAGTTTCCACCACTTTCACATCTGGTTACCATCCGAATATTTGCTATTTTTCTTTAAGCAACTCGTTTTTAAAATTAAAATTTATTCAAAAGAAAATAACAGAGCCAGTTCCACAAATATAAACCTCTATGTATTCTTGATGCTGGGAGCTAAAAGGTCAGAATCTTTTTTTTTTTTTTTTTTTCAAAGAAGTATTTTATTTAACTTTATTTATTTAAATTTGACCAGAGGACAGAGTGAGTGAGTGAGAGAGAGAAATGAGAAAGCAAGCCTCCAGGCCTGGTACTTGAACTGCAGTCGGCCATGTGGGTGCCCAGTGCCCTTAACTACCACACCACCTGCTGGTCCCCAAAAGGTAATCTTAAAAGCAATCTTTTTAAAAGAAAATGACTGTGAATGAAGGAGACCAGAGAGTAAAAGAGAAGCTGATGCATTTGTTCATGTCTGGAGACTGCAAAGCATACGGCCCTGAAGATCTGGAAGAGAGAAAGAACAGCCTAAAGAAATGGCTTGAGAAGAAGCACATCCCCACCACTGAATAGAGATTCGCATAGAACTCTTTATGTGGCTGGGGTCCTGACTACAGACCCACCCTACAGTCCAGAAAACTGTGGGAGCTCTAACAGATTATTCTGTCACATGCTCAGGGTCTCATTCCAGGACACCTTGCAAATTCCCAATGAGAAGCCAAAATCTGTGGACTCACTGAAATAAACTTCATTTTTTTTCCTTGATATAATGTTCTCAATGTAAATTCATCCTAAACAGGACTTCAAAGACCAAGAAAAAAAAAAAAAAGAAAAGAAAAGGAAGAAAATGAGAAATGCTATGGAGTACAGGGTTTCTTTTGGGGGTGATTAAATGTTCTAAAGTCGACTGTGGTAACAACTGCACAACCCCGTGAATATAATATGAAGTATGGAATTCTCTGAGCTAGCCCCATAGTGCAGTGGTTAAGCCCTGTGCATTGGGAGGTAGATCCCCCAAGGCTTACATGGTTCAAATCTCAGCCCCAGCAGCTTGAAGGATGCACCAGGCACATGTACATGCATGCCCAAAACCTGACTAGATGCAGAAATGGAGGAAAAAGGACTGTGGTATGACCATGCCCTACTGGTTGTGTATGCATCCTCTGTATTTTAAATGAGTAAATTTATGTATGTGAACCATATCTCTAGAAAGCATCTTAGGCATGGCAGTTAAGGTGGTTGGATCCTACAGGGCTTACTGAGCAATTCGAGTTTGGACCCGGTAACTTGAAAATCATGCTGGGCACATGTGTGTGAATGCCCAAAATCCCAAGAGGAGAATGGAGGAGAAAGGATTGTAGTATGGCCATCCCCCTGGGAGATAATCTCTGTTTCCATGTTTTTTTTTCTCTCTTTGGTAAGCATACATGCCACATAACAAAACTGGAAAGCAAATAAACGAACAGCCAAAAACAAACAAACCAACAAACAAAAACTAGACAAGAACAGCTGGGAACTCAGGAGAGTTGTGACTGGATAAATGAATGGGGTTCTCTACAGAAGTCTGGCTGGCACCCTTTACAACTTTTCAAAGAATAATCTGATCTACTTCTTGGATAGTCTGATAAGACAGACAAATTCATTGCTGATTAATTAATTTGACATGAAAAACCACTAAGAGGAAAGGGATGCTCAGAACTGTAGGTGAACTCATATCAATGCAAATTACATGCCCAGGCAATTATCCCAGGAAGGCTGTGGGAAAGGTTTTCATTAATTAAACGGGAAACTGTAAAGTTGATTTACTGAGCACAGTGCCCGGCACAGTGAGAGCCCAGTTAGGGGTGGCTATGCAATGATTACTACAGGACAGGGTCTGTAGGAGAACTCTATGAATATACTCAAGTTCGCACGCTTAGTAATAAGAAAACACAGTAAAACCAGTAGCCCCCAGAGGTGCCAGAGCCCAGGGCTCTCAGTGGGCCTCAACGGCCTGGTCTCCAGCCCTGAGCAACATCTTTGTTGGGTGGCACCCCCCACAACCTCCTTGTAGCCTGTCCTTCCTCTTTGGCTTCTGGGGCTGTTAACTCTCTTTTCCGGAGGACTCATTTTTTCCTTTAGAGCCAAAAGCTGCAAACTGGGGGCCATTCATTCTTTTTAAAGGTGATGGCACACCTCTGTTCTGACCCATTATTTGCAGGACTGCAGTTTGATTCTTGCAGGCAATCTGAGTCCCACATTTCTAGGAGAAGCCTAACAGGATGTACCAACCACTGGCATCAAATTCCATAGCAATACACTACCTGCCAATCATTCTGTCACCTCTGCAAAATATATCTAGAAATCACATTCCTCCCTTTCATTCAAAAATTGTCTTCACTGCATTGTTTCCGTTTGTGTCAGGCACCATTCTAGGTCCTGAGAATATAGTGGTAAGCAGAGCAGACCACACAGGCCTCAGACGGGAACAAGTAAACATAAGTACTTCAGGAAATTCAGGTTGAGAAGAGATATGAAAATGTAAAAGAGAATGACAGGACATCACAATGACGTGGTGGGGAGCTTGGTGATGATCTTGGAAGATCTTTTAGTCTGAACTGAAAGAACTGAAGATGAGGGGCAATATGGGGGTTAGAAAGGGATAGTAAGTTCAAAGGCACCGAGGCAGGAAGAAGCATGGCACTTTGAAGAACCAAACACCAGCCCAGAGGGTGGCACAGTAATGCAGTACTCTGTGATGTTGGGCCCACACAGGAATGTCTCAGGTTCCTGTCCCAGGACCTCCCTGTGTGTGCTGGGCACACATGCGTGCATACTCATGATCAAGACTGGCTGATGCTGGATCGTGGTGTGCAGACCTTGTTGGGAGTGCCTGTCTCTCACAGAAGAAATAAACTTAAAAAGAAGAAGCAGGTGGCGTGGTGGTTAAGGTGCTGGACTCCCATATGACCAAATGCGGTTCAAGTCCCAGATCTTGTTGCTTTAAATTCACGCTGGGTACATGTGCATGTGTGCCCAAAATCCTGAGAGGAGAATGAAGGATTGAGGCATGGCCATCCCCCTCCACCACCCGGGGGTGATTTCTCACTTTCTCTTTGTTTTTTCTGGCAAGTGCACATGCCCTATGGCAAAAAAATCTCTCTTAAAATTAAAAAAAAAAAAAATGGACCAGAAACAATGCCGGTATATGGTACAGAAAACAAAAGAAGAATGTGAGGAGGAGACAGAGTGGAGAGGGATCAGGTCACACAGGGCCTTGTGAGCCCTGGGGGTGAAGCATGTATGGATTTCACTCTGAATGGAACAGGATAGGGAATTACCCAAAGGGTTATGTAGAAAAGGGTCATGATCTAATTCATGCTTTTAAATGATCACTTTGGCTGCTACATATAAACAGGCCATAGTGGAAGCACTTTCATGCAGCTCAGAGACAACTGCTTTTATATCTGCACAGCTACGCTTACTGCAACGTGCTTAAATATTAATACTTATCAGCTGACTACAGCTTGATAAAGGTTACAGTAAAAACCTAGTCCTTGTCCTGAAGAGTTACAAAGGCAAAATGACATCAGACACAGAGGGTGGGCCAGTTTCTCAGCGCCTTCCTTAAACACACAGCAGCAGAAATGAGCAGCTGGCAACTCCATGCTCATCCCAAGACACGCAATTCTTGGTGACGACTTTCTCTTTCATCTTTTCCTCGACTAAACAGATACAGAACAACATTTTAGCAACAACCCTTGGTCTGTTCCAGGGTATACCATGCACACTGGTGAAGTACAAAGGTTCAGAGCTGCTCAAATGGGTGCACCCTCGCAGGGACCATGCTACCAACAGAAACCCCAGTCAGAGTGACTGAAGGAGAGAGACCAATCATAAAGATGGACCAATGATTTTGCATTGAACTGCCAGTTTGAGTGAAAATTATTTGACAGAAATACTTAGTGAAAGGAAAATTCCTAAAAAAAAAAAAAAAAAAAAAAAAGAATTTTGACTTTGGTTCATAGAAACTGCCCAGAAAAAGAAGCAAACATTTAGAAATAATCTTAGGATAACCTAATACAAGATTTCATGCCTAATATTTCATTTACTTTACAATTATAAGGTGTAGGATTTCTTTTCATCTAAAAAGGCCAATAAAAACAAATGATGTACTTGGTCACCAAGGAGGAAAATAAAGCCCTCCATCTGTCCATCCATCTACCCAGCCACCCGCCTCTGGTTCGTCTACCATGTCTATGAGTGGCTCCACTTGCCAAGGCACTAGCAAGGCGAGGAAATCCAGTGTGAGCATGAGTGAGCCCTGGTTCTCCTCTGGATAAGACAGAGGCTGAATGACAAGTAAATGATTAACTACTGGGAGGGAACTGAACCCCTAGCACTGAGGCTGACACATCAAAGTAGTAGCTGCTTCTTATGGATGGACACATTCCAGGAACTATTTAGGGAAAACCGTGCAGCTGACAATGGGACTCTAATTAGACATCATGGCTCACTGGTCTTGTTCCACAAGAGGAAAGCAAAGGGGAAACGAAGGGCAAGGCCCAGAAATAGACAAGCTGCCATCAGAGGTCTCCTTTAAATGTTACCAGACACTGCCTCCTTCTGGCCCCAGCTAATGAAGCTTTCTTCTCACACTTGGAAAGGGAAAGACAAACTGCAACCAGCTGTACCTGACAGGGAGAGTCTTCTCTCCGTTGTTGTATCTCCGTTTTCTGAGCTTACTCTTCCAGAACCACTATTGGCATGTTCACCGTTGGTTAAATCTGTTTTCTCAGGAGTAGCTGGTTTGCTTTGAGCTGGACTTGGCTTCAAACGGCTGAATTTTGGAGATCCTGCTACAGTCTGAAGCACAGGGGACTGGGGTTTTGACTGGATCGGTTTTTCCAATTCTCTAGCCTCCTGCAACTAAAAGGCAACAAAAAAGGAATTCGATCTAAACGGTTCCAGCATTTTGGTAAGGAATAAAAACTGCATTAGCCTACTGCTTAATAAATTTTCAACTACGACCAGCCATGGTGGTGTAACAGGTAGAGTACTGCTGTGTGGTACTGGAGTGAGGGACTTAGGTTCAGATCCTGGGCCAACCTGAACATGCGGGGCATGCCTGTGTGCAGCTGGGAGCCTGTCTGGCTGGGAGGCTGGGGAGAAGACCTTGGCAAGGGTACAGTCTCAGTTTCTCAATAAATTAAAAATAAATTCCAATGAGAAAAATCAAAATAAAAACTTTAAGAAGAAATAAATTTCCATGACAAACCCAAAGCAAATTCTGAAAGCAAACTTTGAAACCCACGCAAAATTCTCCAATTTCAAAAATAAGAACAAAGGCACAGTGTAGAGAATTCGCAGGGGGAAGAGACAAACTTTAAAACACTAGAGAGCCTTGCAGGGGCGCCGAGGCCACACGTGAAAGTGCTCAGATAGGATGTGTCCTGCCCAGCGGCTGAGCAAGGCTACTCACCACCTGGTTTTCCATGCGGGTGAAAATGACGTTCAGCATCTGAGTAAGGGTAGCCTTGGCAGTGGTTTGATTGATGAGATTTTTGCTGGCCAAATAGATATTGTAGCACGTCCTCACTGTCTGCAGGATAGTGCCCTCGTGGATTTCAATGTGAGGGGAAGTCACTGCGGTCAGAAGAGCCTAAAACAGAGATTGGAAACCTTGACCTTCACCAACCTCCACCTTCTTCCTGTCCTCTAGAAGTCAAACTTTTCTAGAAGATTTGGCTTTATTCATTTATTTATTTATTTATTAAATAAATTTTAAGATGGCTTTGCACACTAAACTGTATGATCAGTACCAAGAGCTACCTGCTGTTCTGAGTTTAAAAGTAACTACCAACTCCATGAAATTCAAATTATTTGAAATAATTCAGTTGTCATGAAATAGGCTTTCTATTGACTCACTTTTTAAAAAGTCAAAGTTCTGAATGTTAATACTGATCAAAAACCCTAAAATAAAAGATGCAAATATAGCTCCCAGGAGGAAAAATCCTCCAGCTTGATCTGACCCATATTAATCACAAATACACATTTCAATGGGTGGTCAGTTTTCCAGCTCCCTGAGGTTGTCAGAGTTTTGAGAAAGGTATTGCTAACCTGGAGCCATCTCTCACCAGGTAACAGATGTAGGACTTAAGCTTTGGAAGCCTGACTTCCCCATCCTCATAAGCAGACGGTATCACCCATGCCAAACCATTCCTGATAGTGGACATAGGAAAGTGAAACGGAAGGACAAGAAAACAGGGGCAAGTTGGGGATAAGAGCAACAATGAAAATTTGCTCAGAAACTGCAGACTGGGAATCCAGAATTTCAGGGGTGAGGGGGCAGCTGATTGAATTCACACACAATTTTGGTGTTACTAGTGGAACTGTTTCCTTTGAAAACACACCTGGTTCCACTCTCCTTGTCTTAGTCCATACTAATAAATTCTGACACTTAACAAAGAGTTAGGTGCTGCTTACATTTTTCAGTTCCAGCTCAGCACCACCTGAAACAACTAACATATGGCAAATTGGAAATAAAAATTCCCAAAGGAAACTGGTTTTCTCATTTAAAAACCAGACCAGGCAACTAAACGGAAATACCTTAATTATTTGCAACTGAACCCCTTCATCAGTCTGAGGACCTTGAAAACAATTGCAAATGGTTTCAACGATTCTGTCGATCAACCGCTTCCCGGGGGCTCCACTGTCCGGGGCATTGCCAGTGATGTGCCCATATGCAATGAGTTTCTAAACACAGAAAGAACAGAGGTTAGAAACGTTCCCCTCCAGAATTGAGGCTGCCCACAACAGCAGAAGGCAGGCCGTGAGCATGGCCTTTACCCACTGGCTCCTACAGATTCCTCTGCTCCCAGGAGCCAGGCAGGCACAACCACCTGAGTGGAGCCTTTGTCCAGGTTCCCGACAGCAAAATATCCTCACAACAGTGACAGTGTTGATGAAAAAGGCAAGGTATAGAACACTACCCAGTGTGAGAAAGCAGGGATTAAAAAACGACATCCTAGAGACAGAGTAGATTAGTGGCTGTCTAGAGCTTGGGTAGGGGTAGAGAGACACAGGATGCGACTGTTAATGAGAACATAAAAACAGTCTAAAATTAGATTGTGGGAATAGTTGCACTGAACTGTCAATATACTAAAAAAATCACCGAACTGTACGCTTCAAACGGGTGAACGGTGTCCATAATGAATATATTTTGATAAGGCTGTCAAAATACCGAATACATAGACATATATATATGTGTGTGTGTGTGTGTGTGTATATATATACATATATGTATATACACACACACACATGCATATATGTTCTCCCTTTAAATACAATGATACCTAAGAAACTTACAATAACATGTATTGCTTGAGGGAGAACTGAAGAGCCACGGGTCAGGCAAGACTAAGGGCACCCTCTCAGTCTCTTTGAATGTTAAATGTGTCAGTATATTTTCTATTCCAAAATTTAAGTAAAAGTGATAACTGCATTCTGGACCTAACAATACATTATTAAACAATGTGTGTCACCCACATGGCTGCAGAGACGAGTGGCTGCTTATGCCATATTCCTCCCGTCAGGTTACAGATCTGTTTTGACAAGGGCCGCCTTTCAGAGGCCGCTTACCTGTGCCATCTCACTCACACATGGATTTCAACATGGAGAATGTAAGAGCTGGAAGGGACCTCAAAGGCCAAGGGCAGGATGGTTTGCTGCCCGATAGATCCAGAATCACCTGAGAGAGCTCATTAAAAATACAGACTTCTGGGACCAGCATATGGAATAATGGTTACATTGCTGGACTCCCATGTAGTCAACCGCAGTTCAAACCCTGGACCCGGCAGCTGAAAACGCATGCCTAGTGCATATGTGTGCATGCCTAAAATCCTGAGAGGAGAAAGAAGAAGGGATTGCGGCGTGGCCACGCCCCCAGGAGGTGATTTCTCGCTTTCTGGCTTTCTGTCTCTCTAGTGAGTGCATGCACCCTATAGCAACAATCTCTCTAAAAATAAATAAAAAATCGAAAATGCTGATCTTCTCTTTATTCTTTCTGTTTTCTGGCTGGTTACATTATTGTCACTTCCTGCACAAAGTGGACATGAGCTCCTGAGGTTACCCACAGAGCTGCCACCACTGCGCCAGGGAGACCATCCATCTTGCAGAGGCCTGATGCCACTTCTCAATGACTTCTCCCCATTTTATTAGCTATGAAAGCATCACCATTCAATAAGCAAGAAGAAAAACAGATTGAGAGAGGCTGAAAGCAGAAATATGATCCTGCTGGATCAAGTGGCTGAGTGAGCAGAAGGGGGTCTACACACACTCTGCTACTCCAGTGCAACCCTGGGATCTCAGACAGGTGTGAAGGGTGACGGACGGGCTGGCTAGGATGCCCTTGACCTGACTGACCCTCCCCCTACATACACCTGCTGTATGTACTGGCTTTCTACAAGCAGGGCCAGGAAGTGGTGCATGAGCTCTGGGTTCTGACTGCTTACTCTCACTCCTAACAGTCTTGAGTCTGTTTTGATAATGGGGTATGGAGTGGGCCACTCTCCAAGCTCTGAACAGTCAATCTTGAAAAGCAGGTGTCATGGGACCCAAAACTGATGCTGTAAAGCAACAACGGGGATGAATTACCAGAGGTTTCACTGAAGTACAAAAAAGGATGAGATGTAGTTTCCGTTTTACAGATTCCTTAAAGAGCATACCCTTTAATTCTGAAGAGGTTAATTATGATTTCACCCTTTCCCCCTCCCCCAGTCTGTGCAGTAAGACAGGGCTAGAGAGGAAAGTATGGTCCTTCTGCTTCTGCCTTTTCATGTTTCTCTGTGACAGTTCTGGGCACTGGGGACTGATGTGATCCTTTTTCTTACAGTTTATATTTTTCAGGGGGGCACATCCAAGCCAGTCCTGACTGGGCCCTGTAGGGACCCTCTAACACGCCATCTCTTTCTTTCTTTCTTTCTTTCTTTCTTTCTTTCTTTCTTTCTTTCTTTCTTTCTTTCTTTCTTTCTTTCTCTTTCTCTCTCTCTCTCTCTCTCTCCCTCCCTTCCTTTTTTTTGAGAGGTTTTTACTATAGGGTGCGTGCGCTCACCAGACAGAGAGAAACATAGACAGAAAGCAAGAAATCACCCCCCAGGGGGGATGGTCACACCGCAATCCCTTCTCCTCCATTCTCCTCTCGGGATCTTGGGCACGCACGCACACGCGCCCAGCATGAGTTTTAAGCCACTGGGTCCGGGACGCGAACCACCGTCGACTACGTGGGAGTCCAGCGACATAGCCATTACGCTAACTGCTGGTTCCCCATGCCATCTCTGTCTGCTTTCCCCCAGATAGATGGTCCTGATTTATTCCTTGCTGATGTAATGAGGAGATGGGAACAGGGTCAGAGGACGGAGGCCTTTGGGCAGCTGGCCCACTGATACATGTGTTGAGAGGGGACTGCATGGGGATGATGTGGCAGGAGAGGAAGATGAGAAAAATACAATGCATTGTAACAGGCCTTCACAGGACTCACTGCACAGGAAAATATATGTAATTGGTTTCTTTGTGCAAACTAGAACACAGAAACTGGAGTCAGTTATCTTTATTCCAAATGATCAACTACCTAGAATTCTACTTTTTATTTTGTCCCTTTAATAAGCTGGATGAATATATTTGGTAAAAATTAACACATCTTCTACCTCACTAGTCTACTTTTCTTCTAAAGTAAGTTCCAATTCTTTTGTCCAAAAGATAAAAATCCAGTCACCTATGACCAGAGAAACAGAGGCATGTGTCCTAGGAATCTTATACAAGGGTGTTCACTGTAACCCTGTGTATAAATGCCTCTCTAAGGGGAAAGGAAAAGAAAATTGGACATAATATGCCAGGTATCAGTCAAAAGTAAGGCACAAGATCTGCATGGAGCAATACAGCTGGATCTTAAAAACACTACTGAATGTAAAAAGCAAGCTGCAGAAAAAATTGTTTATTGAAAAAGAAAAAAAGAGAGAAAAAATTATCCTAAATAAGCAACTGGGTTTGGAGCTGGTGGACCAAAGGACTTTTGCCTTATTTATGAAGTTATAAAGACTTTTAAAGAATGGGGGACCAGCTGTTAGTGTAATGGCTATGTTGCCGGACTCCCATGTAGTTGACTGCAGTTCGAGTCCCGGACCCAGTGGCTTAAACTCATGCTGAGCACGTGTGTATTCGTGCCCAAGATCCCAAGGAGGGTAGAGGAGAAGGGACTGTGGCGTGGCCATCCCCTTGGGGGGGGTGATTTCTCACTTTCTGTCTCTTTGGCAAGTGCACACGCCCTGTAGCAAAAACCTCTCAGAAAAAAAAAAAAAAAAAAAAAAAAAAAAAAGAATGTAGTCACAGATAATTCATGGGATTACAAATTGATTTTAAGATGTGTATTAAAAAAATCCAAGGTTTCTGGAAATAAGAGCTAACAGGTAACACTTGCGGTATGAACAAGATGGCTTAACTAGAACAATGGTTTCCTACAGGCTGTATCAGAATATATGAAGAAATGATTATAATTCTACTTTTTATTATGCCTTTTAAAAATTCTTTTACATGTTTTATAATGTATATACTTTAGTAACAATAGTACATGTCTATAATTTTAAATTACAGAAAAATGAATACACTGAGAGGATAGTTTAAAAAAAAAAAAGTTTCTATTATTAAAATGTAACCATAAAAACTTTGGTAACCACTCACTAGCTTAGGTAAGACTGACCCAACCACCTTTCCCCAAGCCCTGATCCTGGGAAGTATGTAGCAGGCCAAGGGCTGAAGAAAAGGAATACAGAGATCTTTACCAATTGATAGAAACAATCAACAGGGAAGTTTCTAGGCTTCTCCCAGTGGAGTAAGGGGATCTAGCCTAACTGTTCATGGCAAACTGAACCCTAGCTAGCACCTCTTCTACTCCTAACATCTCTTGAAGCTCAGGGAATGACAGGGTACAGAGTGAACATGTCTGCAGCTGGCTTCAATTCTGCCCAAACCAGACTTGACCCCTAGATGCTGGTTCTCCCTTTCCTAGACAGAAGCTGCTTCACCATATTGGGAAAAGCTAGTCAAACCGGCTTGGCAAGGGCAGCCAGCAAAAAAATAAAGGGAGTACCCAGCTGCTTTCCAGGGGCATAAAAAAAAAAAAAAAAAAAAAAGCATTTTGCATACTAAACAAAAAAATCCGAGTGCACCTACTGAACCCAGAAAGCTTCCGTTCTGAAATGAGAGAGAACCATGCACTGTAAGCCCAAGGTCATTTCCACCTGAAATCATACTCATACATCCATGTAGTTCCAGAAACAGACTGTTCTACCGTGAAGAGGCCAGAGCGCAAGGTGACAGTTAAGAGCGGAGGATGGTAATCTTTTCCATAAAGAACCACATACTAAATATTCAGGCTTTGCAGTTTGTATGCGGGAGCTACAAAAAGTCCATGGAATTGAACCGGGGCACAGCACTTAAGTACTATGCAGACAGAGGTGCACCCCATATGTCTGACTGCAATTTAAATCCTGACCGTGGTAGCCTGAAAAACATGCGAGGCATATGTGTGTATGCCCAGGATCCTGACAGAGTGGAGAACTGCAGAGAAAAAAGACTGCAGCATGACCAGTCCCCGTTGTGAGATGCACACATGTGTGCAATTCTGTTGTGCGAGCACACATACACCTTTTGGCAAAAAAAAATAAATACAAAAAAACCCCACAAAAAACAAAAAAACCCTATGAGTTTATTTTGGTGCAAAATAATCTGAAACTCAGGTAAGGATTTTTCACAATATGCACGTCCCATGAGCTTTCTGAAGACCCCGTGGATGATCTCCTTCACAACTACTCAATTTGACAAGAGCAGCAAGAAGCAGCCACATCAATACATAAACAAATGGACATGGCCGTGCTCCAGGTGGGAAGCTCAGGTGCCCTCTCCTCCTGTTCCTATGTTCAAGCCTAACTCTCAATGTGAGGAGGTGGCAGGCCAGATTTGGCTCAAGGAACACGGCTAATGACCCCTGGCTAAGAACACAGACATGGGGTCAGGAAGCCACAGACACGCACCTAATCTCATCACTTCCTTACCAAGAGACCTTGGACCAGAGTGGTCGCCCTATTCTCTAAGGTTCAGATCCCTCGATTCTTTCTTTTTTTTTTTTTTGGAGAGGTTTTCACTGTAGGGCGCGTGCGCTCGCCAGACAGACAGAGAGAGACATAGAGACAGAAAGTGAGAAATCACCCCCCAGGGGGGATGGCCACACCGCAATCCCTTCTCCTCCATTCTCCTCTCGGGATCTTGGGCACGCACGCACACGCGCCCGGCGTGAGTTTTAAGCCGCCGGGTCCGGGACACGAACCGCGGTCGACTACGTGGGAGTCCAGCGACATAGCCATTACGCTAACTGCTGGTCCCCAATGGGTGTTAAAAATAAACTAATCTGGGAACCAGCAGTTAGCGTAATGGCTATGTCGCTGGACTCCCACGTAGTCGACCGCGGGT
>NW_006159507.1:2759203-2763516 GCF_000334495.1 Tupaia belangeri chinensis
GTCATTTTGGTTAATTACTGGAAGATGGCAGTTCCTGCCAAAAGGAAAGGCCAGATCCCTCAATTCTAAAAGGAGGACAAGAGTAAGTGCCTCAGAAGGTTTTCAAGATTAAATAAGATAAAATGAATGAAGCACTTGGCCCAGCTCAGGCTGAGAGCCTGTCTGAGTCTGTTTTGCACTGCTAACAGAAACACCCAAGACTGGGTGAATTTCAGAGAATAGAGGGTTTATTTTGAAAACAGGGGTTTATTTAAGAGAATACAAAAAAAAATTTTTTTTTAATTAAAAAAAAAAAAAAAAGAGAATAGGGATTTATTTTGATCCACAATCCTGGCAGCTATTTCTTTCTTTCTTTTTTTTTTTTTTTGGAGAGGTTTTTTTTTGCCATAGGGCACATGCGCGCGCTTGCCAGAGAGACAGAGAGATAGAAAGCGAGAAATCATCCCCCAGGGGGAAATGAATAGCCACGCCACAATCCCTTCTCCTCTGTTCTCCTCTTGGGATCTTGGGCACGCACGCCCAGCGTGAGTTTAAGGCACCAGGTCTGGGATTCAAACCACGGTTGACTACATGGGAGTCCAGCGACATAGCCATTATGCTAATTGCTGGTCCCATGGCAGCTATTTCTGAAGGTGTAGGCTTGACATTAGGTCGGACTGTAACATGGCCTTTGGAGAAAGCACAGAGGAGGGTAGGTGCGTGCAGAGAAAGACACTTCTGACAGTCCTCTTGTTTGTAACAACCAGCTCTCTCATGTGAGTTGGAACTGAGTCTGAGAAGAGACATCACTCATCTATCCACGAGACCGTTGCCTCTTGATGCAATCGGCAAGGCTCAATCAATACTCACTAGGCCTCCCCACCTCCCAATATCAAATTCCAAAACATGAAACTCTGGGAGACGAACCATCATCCAAACCCTGAGAGCCCAGGGTGTGAACCATTGTTCTTAGTGCACCAATACTGTAGCTATCACCACAAAAAAAAAGAAAAAAAAAAAAAAAGAATTCTTGGCTCATTATATGTTCCACATAGGACACTCTGTACAGGATTTACTGAATGAGAAAATGTTTTTTCATTTGGAAAAGCTGCTTCTGTGAAGAACTGTCATCGGTTCTTGAGTATATATATCAAAGAAAAGAGATTAACAGAGCAAATATTACATTAGAGATGCCAAAAATGTGGCACGTTGTTGCCATTTGACAGTCCTCTGCTCTGGCAGATATAACCAGTCAATCGTGGTACTCTTTCTGAAGAAACCTATTAATAGATGAGCCTTCAGATACCTTTTCAACACAACTTTAAGCAATCAGAATATAAAATCTATTCATCATTTCTGTTTCTTTCTTTTTTTTTTTTGTAGAGGTTTTGCTATAGGGCTCGTGTGCTCGCCAGACAGAGACAGGCAGAGAGAGAGAGAAAGCGAGAAATCACCCCCCAGAGGGGATGGCCACACTGCAATCCCTTCTCCTCCATTCTCCTCTCAGGATCTTGGGCGTGCACACACATGGCCTGGCCTGAGTTTTAAGCCACTGGGTCCAGGACTTGAACCGCAGTTGACTACATGGGAGTCCAGCAACATAGCCATTAGGCTAACTGCTGGTCCCTATCATTCCTGTTTCAAAAAGTACTGGTGAACCCTTCAGTGAATCTCTGTAATACACTTAAAAATGTATTCAACTTTTCTCATTGATGAGGTCAAGAATTAAAGTCCTGGGACCAGCAGATGATATAACTGTTACGTCAATGGACTCCCATATGGCTGACCACAGTTCAAGTCCCAGACTTGGAGGCTTGAAATTCATGCCAGACGCGTGTGCATGCATGCCCAAAATGCCGAGAGAAGGGACTGAGGCATGGCCATCCTCCCCTGGGGTGTGGTTTCTTGTTTTCTGTCTCTCCAGCAAAAGCATGTGCCCTATAGCAAATATCTCTCTTTAAAAAAAAAAAAAAAAGAATTAAAGTTCTTTGAGATAAAACCATAAACCTCTGAAGCAGGACTTGAGAAAAGAGAGCTCTACCAGGAATTAAGAAAACGGTTTCTGTCTCAGTACCGTACGTGTTGGACAAGTCACCCCAACTTCTACTCCTGCTTCTTTGGCAGTAAAAGGTACCTTATAACAAGCTTATTTCTGGTTCTAAATACAGTTGATCCTCATTATTTGGAGATTCTGCATTTGCAAATGCTCCTACTCAGTATAATGTATTTGGAAGCCCCAAATCCATCCTTCTGGAACTTTTGTGGTCATCTGAGGACAAGTGCAGAGCAGTAAAAAACTGCATCGCTTGACTCTCATGTTTCCAGTGAGGTTGAGCAAGGAGATGCTCTGCCTTCTTGTTTCAGTGCTCCTACTGCAACAAGTGTTCTTCATGCTGCATCTGTCACATTTTTGTCCTTTTTGTTGATTTTGCTGTTAAAATGTCCCTCACATGTGTGCTGAAGTTGCTTTCTAGCGCTCCTAAGGGCAAGAAGGCAATGGTGTGCCTTATGGAGCCGTCACGTATGTGAGATAAACTGTCCAGGCAGGTGTTACAGTGATGCTGGCCCTGAGTCCATCGACGATGAAGCAAGCATACATATTAAGCGAGGTGTCTGTATTCAGAATAACACGAAGAACAGGTTATATACTGACCAGCTGACACCAGTGTCGGGAGCACAGGCTCACAGACTTCTAACCCTGTACCTCCTTGAGGAGCAGCGATTCAGTGCTTGCTAATTCAGTGTTCCTGGGATTTCACAGAACAAATGAAACTACCAGAAATAAGGAGCTGCAACTGTATCTACTAAATTTCTCTACTTGATATCATGAATTTAATACCATTGAGAAAGGGACTGCATGAAGGTACTTTATGTGCCCATGTGAATCAAATACTCCAACTAATGGTCAAAGTTTCTTTTAGCAAAACATCCCTAAGAAAGATCAACAAGTGAAATATTCTAGGGAAACAAATTCTTGTTTCAGCTAAAGAGCTCAGACTTCTCTCTCTCCCTCACGAGACCTCACCTCAGGGATGTTCTGAGCACCAGGGTGTAAGGAGAGCTGGAGAAATCCCCCCTTTACACTGTCGAGTTTTAACACAGTACCTGTAAGCAGTCGAGGGATGTGCTGACCACCCGGGGGGACTTAGACTGGCAGGCTAGCTCGAACGGAAGGAAATACTTGTCGGCTTCAATGAAGTTTGCCTTTGGTGGTGCAGCAGCGCCAAGCCTAGGGAAAAAGCAGGAGAGGGCTGATGGGAAAATAAAGCTTCCTTTTCCTACTCCTTATTCTAACTTCCCATTCCACTTGCAACCATTCAATGAAAGTGTATACAAACTATACCTGGGCTTTAGACAATTTAAAACTGAACACAGGACCAGCTGGTGGCATAGTGGTTAAGGTGCTGGACTCCCATATGGCCAACTGCAGAGTCCCAGACCCAGTGGCTTCAAACTCACACAGGGGGCATATGCATGCATGCCCAAAATCCCAAGAAGAGAATGAAGAAGAAGGGACTGCAGCATGACCAACCCCCCTGGGGGTGATTTCTCACTTCTGTTCTCTCTGTCTCTCTGGCAAGCGCACACATGCACCCTATACCAAAAATATCTCAAAAAAAAAAAAAAAGTTGAATACATGCATCAGGGAAAAATCACCACAATGCCTTCTGCAGAGAGCAAGGTCCCTGATTAGCATGCTAAATCAACAGCGTTCTGGACTGCATCTGGGTGCCAGTCAAGTCAGAACTCTCTGAGATGTGACCAACTGCCTTCATTACTAAGACGATCAGGAGCAGCCACGGAGCAGCAAGCTGTCGTCAAGGCTCCGTAAGGAAGCAGGGCAAGGGGACAAGGGCTGTGATACAACATGAACTCAGTTTCCAGTCCCCCTTCCTCCAAGTGTGGAAGTACTGAGGCGGCACCTGCTGACCTAGCGCAGCCCACACAGAGCTCTGCGCATGCCCAGTGCTGTGCAAGGACAGTGCGTGCCGGTCCTCGGGGACAGGGCCACACTGAAGAGGGGACACACACAGTGAAAGGTGCCCAGAGCCGCTGCCCCCTCCCTTCGTGTTGTGTTTCAGCAAGGACAAAGTGCTGAAGCTTACCTCTGCTTTTCTATCTCTGCTTTTATTTCATCTGGTGAGGAAGGAAAAAAACGCACGTTAGAGGTATGCAACATTAATGGAAAAGAAAACTTTACTCAAAGGTGTTAGGAAACCATTAAAAACATTTATGAGATTTTTTTTTCAAATACAGAAATACTGACATGATGTGAAAGAATCATACCTTCAGTAATAGTAACAGACACATGGCAGGTGTGTGTGCTCGGCATT
>NW_006159507.1:2763530-2764109 GCF_000334495.1 Tupaia belangeri chinensis
CACTCTGCTCCTATGAGGCTGGTCCTATAATTATCTCCATCTTATCTAAAGCAGGGTTTCTCAACCCCAGCACTATTAACACTGGGGACGGGTGATTCTTTGTTATGGGACCGTCATGTGCACTACACAGTGTTAAGCAGCATCCCAGACTTCTGCACACTCGATGCCAGTAGCAGCCACCACTTCCTGCAGAACCAAAAATGTCTCTAGCATTGCCAAGTGTCCCCGGAGCCAAACTGCCCTGAATGAGAATCAACGACTTCCACGAGAAACCAGGGCACAGAAAGGTTAGGTAACCTGTTACACATCAGGATCTGGGGAACCATTATTTGAACCCAGGCATCTGGGCTTTAGAGTCCATGCTACCTATTCCCAGCTCTGCAGAATGGACGTTAGTGATAGCTAACATGAGACCACGGTAACCCAGTATCTCAACTGTGTGAAAACACACACAGAAGACTGGAACAAACGTAACGAACACTGAAACGAATATTACACAAAAGTAAAAGCCATCTTCCCCTTTTTCACAGTCTGATAAGCATATAGACTTTTTTTTTTAACAAAAAGTTTATTATGAAA
>NW_006159508.1:0-13116 GCF_000334495.1 Tupaia belangeri chinensis
AAAAAATAATTCTTAAAAAAAAAAAAAAGTGCCAGAAAGTGTTAAAACAAAATGATGAGGCTGTATCAAAGGGCCACAGAACCTGAAACCCATCCCAATGGCTACACTGAAGCAGAGTGAGTCACAAAATACGTCACATAATATTGGATTATAACTCCAAAAGTATATAACAGCCATAAATCTATATTGATATTCATAAGACAACTGAATAAAAAAATGGAGGCAAAGATACAAATCTCTACAGAAAAATTCCAAGGAGTGAAAGTGAAGATACCTACTCCCTGCCTCAGAAAGGTGATGCTTAACTCTCCAACCTCTGAGTGTGGGGCTTCCTTCCAAAGAATACAGCATGGAAAGATGAAGGAAGGTAGCTTTATGTATAGAACCTTGGTAAACACTACCCCAACCAGGTGGTCAAGGTTAATATCATGAGTGATAAGACATGTTAACAGCATGGATGTTCACCCTCCCCCAAATCTATAACCCAAGTGCTGTGGTTTGAATATGTTCCCCAAAAACTCATGTGTTGAGATTTTGTTTCTATTATAATATTAAAGAGAGTGGAGAATTGCTCTGACCATGGTATTAAAAGATGGAGCCTTTGGAAGGTGATTAAGATTAGATGAGGTCGTCACAGTGGGGCCTCCATGACTGAAACCTGGTAGCTTTATTAGTAGTAGTTAAATTAGAACAGGCAGGAGACACAGACACAAACGCCCAAGCTCTTGCCACGTGACGCCCTGTGCCCTCTTGCAGAGGAATCCTACAGAGTCTCCACCAACACAAAGACTAGATGCATCCTCTTGACCATAGACCTCCAAAACTATAAGTTAAACAAATGTTTATTCCTTATGAATTATCCAATATGGCATGCAATTGTTAGTGACAGAAAAGTGGACTAAAACACCAGGTCTAAACATGAGGAAAACAACAGGCAAATCAGAATCGAGAAGCACTACAAAACACAGACCAGCACACTTTACAACTGTCAAAGTCATCTGAAAGGAAAGTCTGTGAAACTGTCACAGACCCAAAATTCCGTTTATGGAGACATGAAGACAAAATGTAACATGGTATCTTGGATAGGAACCTGGGACACAAAAGAAGTATTAATAAAAACCAGTGAAATCCAAATAAACTGTAGAGTTTAGTTAAAGAAGTACACCAATGTTGGTGCTTAGTTGTGATGAATATACCATGGTATTATAAGATGTTAACAAAATGAGAAAAGGGTTACAAGTTTCTGTGACGTTTTGTAAATCTAAAATCATTCTAAAATAAGGGTTTTTTTAATCTTAAAGAGTTAAATAATAAAGTGAACATTTTAAAATGTTATAAAGTTTAAGGTCAGTTTAAACAAAACAGGTATCTCTCTTCCAAAAGAGCTGATCTTATCATGCAAATGAATAATTTCTGCAAACAATGTTGCTAAAAAGCTAGATCCCTTTACTGCTAGAAAAAATAAAATAAGATTAGTTTCTATACTTTTCCTCTAAACCCCACCAAAATAAGCTAAATTATATCTTTAAAATATTTTCCCTGGGACCAGCAGTTGGTGTAATGGGTATGTTGCTTGACTTCCATGTAGCAAACTGAGATTCAAGTCTTGGACCAGGTGGCTTAAACTCATGCCGGGAGTGCCCAAGATCCTGAAAGGAGAATGGACTACAGCGGAGAAGGGATTGCAGCGTGGTCATCCCCCTTGTGGGGTGATTTCTCACTTTTTGTGTCTCTTTCTCTGTCTTTCTGGCAAGTGCACACGCCCTATAGCAAAAACCTCTCCAAAAATACATAAATAAAAATATTTTCTCTAAAATTGTATTAAACAGTGTATTTAAATTTCAGTTTTTAATATCACTTTTATAAAAGCAACAAGTTATGTTACAGAAATATTCTCTAAATTTTAATTTAAATATTGCATCATAACATGATAGAAACAGCTAAAGAAACTCAACACAAACAATTCAAACTTACTGTAAAAATAGCAACTCTGCCCAGTAATTAACAGAAACCTCCAATTTTGGTTTCTGAAAGAAAAAGAAGTTTGTCAAAACTCATGTAACCACAGTTTACTGGAGGGAAAATAACCTTAACATTCCAGATCAAAACATCTTACATGATTAGCAGATTCCAGTACTGTTACTGAATAAACATCATGGCACTAACTAGAAACATGAGACCCAAAAGAAAAATATTAACACAATGACTATGAAATTAAAATGACAGACTTATTTTCATGATAGGGAGCATGTGTACATGCACACCCAAGAAAGAGAAACACCCTCAATGGAGTTGGTCAAACTATAGTCCCTTACTCCACTTCAGCCTTTCAGTTCATCAGGATCTTGGATACATATACCCAGGGCCACGTATCTGAACCTGATGGCCATGTATCCGAACCTGATGGCCATGCGGCTTCTAGCACTACTACCTACTATGCCAGAGAAGCCAGGTTTGACTTACTGGTCAAGCCAAGTAACATTCAGAAAGTAAAGATAACTGTGTGTGTGGTCTGTTTCATGGCCTGCTCTTCCATGAATTTATATGCTCTGCTCAATGCTCTTTGAAGGTTTGGAGTTTGAGTCTTAATTGGTGGAAGAAATGGTGGTAGAGCATTGGGTGGGAACAGGCAAAGCAAGAAACAAAGAAGGGAAAGAACAAGTTTTAGTAATGGCATCTACTATCTAGATTTCCTATCACTCAGCACCTTCCATGTTTTCTTCCTTCCATCCATTTTGTCACCTCAGAAGAATGACACAAAGGAAGAAGAGTATCAACCCTCCAGAGTAGGGACAGAGGCAGATCCTAAGTCACTGATTCCTCTGAGGCACTGAAAGGAATACAAGAATCCAAACAGTATTTTACAGAAGTACAGGTATTACCTGTATCTCCAGTAAGAACTGAGGACAGGGCTGGCAGGTGGCATGGTGGTTAAGGGCACTGAACTCCCACATGGCCAACCATGGTCCGAGTCCCAGACCTGGCAGTTTGCTTTCTCACTCTCTCTCTCTGGTCAAATTAAAATAATAACAAGAAGAATAGTAAAAATAAATAAATAAATAAAGGTAAATATAATTCTTTTAAAAAAATTGTGTGAAATCTCTCACTATGCCTATTTATCCAATTATTCTTACCTGTTTTGGTTAGAAAATGTTCTGTAACTTGTAACACTAAACCTCAATGCCATAGCTTCCACTTATAAGGAGTCTTCAAAAGTTCATGGAAAATTAATATTATGAAAAAATACTGTGCATGGATTTCAAAATTTTGTACCAAGTTTGCTCATTATTTATTTCCATTTTCCCACAAACTTTCTGGAGGCCCTTATATATGTGTACTTATAGACTTTCATATCATATTTCATTCATTCACTGTAATACGGTTTGTCAGAGGAAAAACTGAAACCATGAATCATGAGCTTCTTAGATATTATTAACCATCATGAGGAGGAAGTTACAGAACAGCTTTTCTTCCTTTGGAAACTCGGGCAAAAGATATCTCTCCTCTTAATGCTCCCTTCGTTGAATTCTCACTGTGTGTGCTTTCCTTCTTGACCTTGTGTCCCCATTGGCTCCTTCAACTCTGCTAGTCTTCCACTTCCCAAGAAACGGGGGACAGTAGGGCTTTCTACGTGAATATATCATCTTAATCAATGTGTCCAAAAATCTAACTCTTGCTTCATCATGCTTCACTCCATTTTCCCATCTCTCTAGGTCATTTATGCTCAAAACATCCCATCATCAATCTAATTTACATCATTACCATTCACCTTGGTCTGGTGTAGCATATCCCAGATAATTAATTATTCCATATAATCTTAAATATCAAACTAAATATCACCCTATGCCATACCCATCTATCCCTTACAGGAGGTAAGAAGTGGGCCCTGCCATCACGTAGTTCACTATGTTTCCTTTAACACTTTTTTTTTTTTTTTTGAGAGAGAGAGATTTTCGCTATAGGGCGCATGTGCTCGCCAGACAGACAGAGAGAGAGACATTAGAGACAGAAAGCGAGAAATCACCCCCCAGGGGGGATGGTCATGCTGCAATCCCTTCTCCTCCAGTCTCCTCTCGGGATCTTGGGCACGCACGCACACGCGCCCGGCCTGAGTTCCTTTAACTCTCTTTCAATGGTCCCCTTGTTTCTATCATGTTTAATTTATACCCGAGATAGCTTCAAGTCATATTCTGTTTTCACCTACCTCTCTATGGCAGAACTCAGAAAACAATGGGTTCTATAGTTAACACTAAGTTCAAATCCTGGCTGCACCATTCATTAGATGTCTCATCTTGGGTCTGTTCTTAACGTGTTTTTTTGTGCCTCGGTTTCCATATCAATAAAATGGCTGTGCAGGAGGATGAACCTAAGAATCCCCAAAACGTCCTTTCCTAAAATCATGCCTGGTGTACAGTCTACACTTTCCAGATGCTGCTCCAGCAAGTCTTCATCGGCAATTTATTAATGCATCACCTACAATCCCTTCTACATCTTCTATTTAAATCTAAAACCATATTTTCAAAGAATTATTTCGTTTAACTTTATTTATTTATTTTCAAATTTTTGACCAGAAAGGGACAGAGCAAGAGAGCGAGAGAGCGAGAGTGTGTGTGTGAGAGAGAAGGAAAGTGAGAAAGCAAGCTGCCAGGTCTAGTATTTGAACTGTGGTCAGCATGTGGGAGTCGAGCACCCTTAATTATCACGCCACCTGCCGGCCCCAATCTAAAACCATTTTTAAGACCCAGCTTTCATTCTACTCTTCTAAAAAGACTTACTTGGCCAGGGACTGCAATCATATTCTAGTATTATGAACTTTTACTGGGAATCACATAATTCAATACTTAATCATAAAATGCTCCATATTATTTAATGTTGTAGCCAAGCTGCTTACTACTTCCCCAAATCAAGTCAGCTACCTTCCTGAGTAGAGGGATCATATCTGTTCCTGCTCTGAGTCAGCTGTGGTTAAAGTTCAGTAATACCACACTAAGAGAAGGATAGGAATGAAGTGATTTGGTACTGAAGGAAGTTTAAGACCAAACTCAACAACAGACTACAGAAGATCTCAAAATCTCCTCTTCTCTTCTAAATCACTTTTAGTGTGGATTCTTGCAGTCAAGATTCTTTCTTGAACCACTCCAAGAAAAAGGTTTTACAGACAGTAACTGCTGTCTCCTAACTAGACTCAATGATCTTCTAACCTATACCCTCTAGTTCTCTACTCTGACTCAGTTTTACAACCTAACACTTTCTGTGTCTAGAAACAGTGAAAGACGAAATACCATGTAAAGACACCAGTACAGCCATCTGTAAGACAAAACAGTCCTCAGAAAAAAACTCACCCTGTGAACACCTGGGCCTTGACCTCTAACCTTGACCCCAGAGCCTCCAGAAGTGTGAGAAAATAAACTTCTTTGTCTAAGCAATTCGGTCTGTGGTACTATGTTATGGAAGCCCCCTGTCCTTCTCCTAGAGGAAGATTACAGATTTTTAGGGCAATGGAACTATTCAGTATGACACGACAATGATGGATACGTGGGTCAAAATCCACGAGTGTGCAATAAAGTGTGAACCTTAATGTAAATTGTGAACTGCAGTTAATAACAGCATATCAATACTGGTTTGCAATTTTAACAAATGTATCACACTAATGCAAAAATGGAAAATGGAAAACCAGACTTGGTGCACTCACCAGCAGGGAGGGGAAGGGGAAGTTTAAGGATGAGGGTGGGAAGCACAGGGTGACAGAGAACTGGATCTCTGAAACCTAGGAATTGGTGATGGTTCAGCTTGAGCAGGGAAATAGGTCAAGGGCTCACTCAAAATGACACATTCAAACAGAGACCCCTAGTTAAAGCTAAAGCCCTGAGTATGCCTATACCTTCAGTACAGCAGAACCCAAGAATAGGAGGATAACAAGGTCTCTCAGTTCTTGTCTTTAGATAGGAGGGGAAAAAAGCCCTTTAAGAATTCAAAACCTCGGGGTTGGGGGTGGCGTGGCCCTTATGGTGCTGGGCTCCCACAGAGTCGACCACAGTTCAAATTCCACACCTGGCAGCTTAAAAATCACATCAGGCGGGACCAGCAGTTAGTGTTATGACTATGTTGCTGGACTCCCACATAGTCAACCGTGTTTCGAGTCCCGGACCCGGTGGCTTAAAACTCACGCCGGGCGTGTGTGCGTGCATGCCCAAGATCCCGAGAGGAGAATGGAGGAGAAGGGATTGCGGCGTGGCCATCTCCCCTGGGGGGTGACTTCTCGCTTTCTGTATCTATGTCTCTCTCTGTCTGTCTGGCGAGCGCACGCACCCTATAGCGAAAACCTCTCAAAAAAAAAAAAAAATCACATCAGGCATATGTGTGTGTATGTGTGTGTGCATGCACACACGTGCACCTAAAATCCTAGGAGATGAATGGAGAAGAGGTTGTAGTGTGGCCATCCCCTGTGGGGGTGATTTCTCCCGTTCCCTCTCACTGTCTTTGCCTGTCTCTCTGGTGAGCACACATGCCCTAAGGCAAAACTCTCTTTAAAAAAAATTCAAAACCTTAGGGCCAGCAGGTGGCATTATAGTTATAGTGCTGAACTCTCACATGGCAGAGCACAGTTCGAGTCCTAGACCTGGTGGCTTAAAAACCACACTGTGTGTGTGTGTGTGTGTGTGTGTGTGCGTGCGCACACACACCTAAAACACCAGGAGGAAAATGGAGGAAAAGGGATTGCAGAGTGGTCATCTCCCTGGGGGGTGAGTTCTCACTTTCTCTCTCCCTGTGTCTCTTTATCTCTCTGGCGAGCTCACGCACTTTATGGCAAAAACCTTAAAGAAAAAAAAGGAATTCAAAGTGAAGAACTCAATGCTCATCTTGGTTTGAGGTTCCAATTTGTATTATACAGAGGGTGTGGGCAATTCCAAACGAAAAATAAATAAATAAATAAATGAAAATTAGTCCCAGATCAAGAAGATTCATGATGTTCCTGCAAGAAACAAAAGCAAAACTATTTTAGAAGACTGCTGTGCCCTTGGGTCACAAAGACTCTTTGGGGGGGGGGGGGTGGTAAAAATTAAAATAGGGCTGCCCCTGTGGCCTAGCTCTATGGGTTAAAGGAGTCACAGGGCTGACTGTGGTTCAAAGCCCTGCCCCAGTGGCTTGAAAAACATGCTGGGCACGTGTGTATGTGTACCCCAAAATCCTGACAAAATGGAGAAGAGATTGTGGCATGACTCGCTTATTCTCTCTCCTGAGTATACATGCCCTCTGGTAATAAAAAATTAAATCCAAAAACAAGAGCGCTCAAGACCTGGGGGTAAGAAACAATAGAGAAAGATATACCATTCACAATTTCTCAGGACCCATGCAATATGCTACTCTTCACATTAAAAGGAAACAATACTTTCACTTAAATCTTCTCCTAGATACATTGTCTATTGTGAAACTGCAATACATCATAGACAAAACAAAAACTAAAATTCTATCAGAAAACAATTAAATTGAGAAAAGACTTCCCAACAAAAGTAACCAGAAGACAACAAAGTATCTTCAAAGTGCCACACCACCAACCTGAGCTCTACCTCACACTAAATTATTATTTAAATGTAAAGAGAAGGTAAAAACATTTTTTGGGGAAAAGACTGAGTTCAGCTTGAAGAAGAGGAGGGAGAGAAGGGAGAGGAGGGGGAAGAGGGAAAGGAGAGGAAGAGGAGGAAAAAGTCCTATCAAATTCTTCTTCAATACTTAAGAAAAGTGAACCAAGAATGAAGGAATAAGATGCCAACAGAAGCAAAGAAACTGAAAGTACCTATCTGTGTAAAAAAGGATGATAAAGACAAATATAGGACATTTAAGAAGAGTCTAAAATTCAAATAGGAAACAATAAGAAACAAAAAGACAACAAATAAATTAAACTTTCTTTTTCTTTTCTTTTCTTTTTTTTTTTTTTTTAAGATTTCTGTCATACAGAAAATGCACTCTCCAGAAAATCACTCTCCCCCACCCCTCTCCCCTGGGGAGGGATGACCACACTACAATCCCTTCTCCTCTATTTTTTTTCTCTTGAGATTTTTGGTATGCACATATGTGCCTGGCATGTTTTTCAAGCTACCAGGTCCAAGAGTTGAACTGCAGAGTCAGCCATGTGGGATCCAACACCTTAACCACCATGCCACCTATTGGCTCTAACTTGACCATTCTGTTTTTTATTTTTAAAGATTTATTTATTTATTTCCATTTATTCTTATTCTTCTTCTTATTATTATTATTGAATTTGACCAGACAGACACAGAGAGAGAGAAAGGGAAGGAAGGTGAGAAAGCTGCCAGGTCAAGGACTCAAACTGCAGTTTGGCCATGTGGGAATTCACCACCTTTAACCACCACGCCATCTACCGGCCCGATTTGAGCACTCTTAAGTCCATGTATATACCAGAAAAAGGGATGAATTAACTTCATACTATGCAACTGAAACTTTAAGAATAACTATCAAAAGTATAAAAGTAAAATCTGTAAGTCTTTTTTTTTTTCCAGAGTGATTTTTGCTATAGGGCATATGTGCTTGCCAGAGAAATGGAGAGAGACAAAAAGTGAGAAATCACCCCCGAGGGGAAATGGCTACACTGCAATTCCTTCTCCTCCATTCTCCACTTAGGATTTTAGGCACATGCTCATGCACCCAGTGTGAGTAGTTTTTTGAATTTTAATTTTAATTATTTACTTATTTTAGATTTGACCAGAGAGGGACAGAGTGAGAGAGAGAGAAAGTGAGAAAGCAAGCTGCCAGGTCCAGGACTCCAACTGCAGTCAGCCACACGGGAATCCAGTGCCCTTAACCACCATGCCACCTGCTGGCCCCCTAGCATGAGTTTTAAGCCACCATATCCAAGACTCGAATGGTGGGCAACTACACAGGAGACTAGCAATGTAACCATTATGCCATCTGCTGGCCCCCAAATCTGTAAGTTTTAAGACTATACACAGGGTAAGTCCTAGGTGAAGACCTGCTCTTCCAGATATTCAACTCATCATTGCCTTACTTTTTAAAAAATTCAGTAATGGGACCAGCAGATGGTGTAATGGTTACATCACTGGACTCCTACATAGGCAACCACATTTCGAGTCCTGGATCCAGCAGCTTCAAATCCATGCCAGGTATACATATATGTGCATGTCTAAAATCCTGAGAGGAGACTGGAGAATTGAAGAGTGGCCATTTTCCCCCCACACCACGGAGTTGATTTCTCACTTTCTGTCTCTCTGTCTCTCTCTGTCTCTCTGGCAAGCACACGCGCCCTACAGCATGCTCTCTTTAAAAAAAAAAAAAGTAGTGATTACTACCATAGAAATGTTATTTAGGGCCAGCAGGTGGTGTGGTGATTAAGGTGCTGGACTCCCATATGGCTGAATGCAGTTTAAGTCCCAGACCTGGCAGCTTGCTTTCTCACTTCCCCTTTCTTTCTCTCTCTGTCTCTCTCTGGTAAGAGTGTGTGCCCTATAACAAATTAAAATAATAATAATAAATAAAATTAAATAAATAGTCCTTTAAAAAAAGAAATGTTATTTAGATGTTCCATTTATGCATTATTTTGTTTCCTCATATGAGAACATAAGCTCCTCAAAATCAGAAAATTTTTAAAATCTCCTAAACAATCTGTGTTGTTTTTCATTTAAAAATAAGCAAACTTCAGATATGTTTCTTTAATAAGCTCAAAAAATATGAATTTTGAAGAATATGTACACATAAACACCTCAAATGTCAAAATAAACCAAGTTTATAAAGTATATTTTAAAATGTAGACACATGGCAAAAGTGGTTATCTTTTTAAAGTGATTTTCTTTGTCTTCTCATCCTTTCATTTCTGCCAATTTTAAAAGGTGTCCATATGGTCAGAGCTAAAAATGAACAAGGTTAAGCCAAAGGAAGTCAGACACCAATAGTATGGTGAGGAATTTAATAAAAACTGAAAATGATTCAAAATACAGTTACTGTACCACCTTGAAGAAGTATTTCCAAAATTATCTTTCAATACAGTATTAACAGAAAAAGTCAGGATTTTTTTTTAAATTTAACTTTATTTCTCTCTTTAATTTGACCAGAGAGGAACAGAGTGAGAGAGGTGGAAGGGAATGAGAAAGCAAGCCACCAGGTCCAAGACTCTACAGTCAGCCAAGTGGGAATCCAGTGCCCTTAACATCCATGCCACTTGCTGGCCCCCAAGGATAAAACTTAAGAATGAGAAAGATGGGACCAGCAGTTAGCGTAGTGGCTATGTCGCTGGACTCCCATGTAGTCGACTGCGGTTCGAGTCCTAGACCCGTGGCTTAAACTCCTGCCAGGCACATGTGCGTGAGTGCCCAAGATCCCAAGAGGAGAATGGGGGAGAAGGGACTGCGGCATGGCCATCCCCCCTGGGGGGTGATTTCTCACTTTCTTTCTCTCTGTCTCTCTCTCTGTCTTTCTGGCGAGCGCACATGCCCTATAGCAAAAAACATCTCAAAAAAAAAAGTATTAAAAAGAAAAAAAAAAGGTAAAACACAGATTAAATAAAGAAAACTGAATAAATGGAGGAATATACTATATATAGATGGGAAGACCCAATGCTATTAAGATCTCAATTCTCCAAAATGAGCTGAAGAGCCCATGCAATTCCAATTAAATCCCAGCATGCTACATATGTGGTAAAATATCACCAAATTATAGACAAAGACATAAAAAAAAATAGTGTAAGCAAGATCTGGTGAAATGTGACTGAGGTTTATTTAGTTAACTATATTTAGTCGATCAATTTCCTAGTTTTGATAACATACTATAGTCATATAAAGGTGTCAGCTTAGGGGGAAGCTGGGTGTTGGGTACATAAAACCTCTTTGTACTATTTTTGCACCTTCCTGAGTTTATAATTATCTCAAAATAAAAAGGTAAAATGAGGGCCAGCAGGTGGTGTGGTAGTTAAGGCACTGCACTCCCACATGGCCGATCATGGTTTGAGTATTTAAACTGGCAGCTTACTTTCATTCTCTGTCTCTTTCTGGTGAGTGCACATGCCCTAAAGCAAATTTAAAATAATAATAATAATAAAATGAAATAAATAATTCTTTTAAAAATGTATTTAAAAGATTAAAACAAAATCTCAGCAGGCTTTTATGTTTAACTTGAAAATTTGTATGGAAGCTGGGGCAACAGTGCTGGTTTCTCTTCTGTGCAGTAAAGTACTCAGTGTACATCACGACTCTTCAGTGTCTCCCCTCCATAATTACATAAAGTTTGGCAAACATGTCTCAAAGACAGACTCCAGGACCACTGTATTTTCTCCAGAAGGTCATTTATACCAAGTTGAATATACCATGGAAGCTATTGGACACGTGGGCACCTGTTTGGGAATTTTAGAAAACGACAGGGTTTTGTTTGCAGCTGAGAGACACAACATCCATAAGCTTCCTGATGAAGTCTTTTTTCCTGAAAAGATTTATAAACTCAACAAAGACACAGCTTGCAGTGTGGCAGGCATAACCTCTGACACCAAGGTCCTTACTCATGAACTGAGGCTCATTGCTCAAAGGTATTTACTGCAGTATCCGGAGCCCCATCCTTGTGAGGAGTTGGTTACGGCGCTATGTGATATCAAACAAGCTTATACACAGTTTGGAGTATAAGCTTTGGTGTTTCTTTGCTGTACATTGGCTGGGACAAGCACTATGGCTTTCAGCTCTATCAGAGTGACCCTAGTGGAAATTATGGGGGCTGGAAAGCAACATGCATTGGAAATAACTGCGCCGCAGCCCTGTCAATGTTGAAACAAGATTACAAAGAAGGAGAAATGACTTTGAAATAGGCACTCCCATTAGCTATCAAAGAACTAAATAATACCATGGATGTTAGTAAACTGCTGAAAAAGTGGAAATTGCCATGCTGACAAGAGAGAATGGAAAGACGGTAATCAGAGTTCTCAAACAAAAGGATGTGGAGCAGTTGATCAAAAACCAGGAGGGGGGGCCAGCGGTTGGCGTAATGGCTATGTCATGTAGTTGAATAGGGTTCGAGTCCCGGACCCGACTCCGGGCATGTGTGTGCATGCCCAAGATCCCAAAAGGAGAATGGAGGAGAAGGGATTGTGGCATGGTCAGCCTTCCTGGGGGTGATTTCTCACTTTCTGTCTCTGTCTTTTTGGAGAGCGCATGCGCCCTATATAGCAAAAACCTCTCCCCCAGCAACAAAAAAAAAAAAAAAACAAAAACAGGAGGAAGAAGAAGCCAAAGCTGAATGAGAGAAGGAAAGAAAAAGAACAAAAAGAAAAGGATAAATAGGAGACAAAAATCAGAAATTTTCTAACTCATCTGGGGTACCATTTCAGTGTAAAGGCCGTCCTACTCTTCCACACTGGGCAGTATTTGCCAATTTTTTAAAGTGTGCAGTGGAGAAATAGGACACTACATATTGAATTGGGTCCCTATCCTTTCTGTTTACCTGCATACTTCATTGTAAGGATGATGGTAACCTGTAATGGACCCTCTTCATCTACCCGACCCAGACCCTTTTCTTTCTTTTTTTTTGAAATAAAACTTGGAAATTAAAAAAAAAAAAAAAAAAAGAAAAAAAAAAGAAAATGTGTATGGAGAGTGAAGGATATAGAATAGACAGAACAATGTAGAAAAAGGACAAAATTGGATGACTCATACTACCTGATCTGAAGACTCCAATTATAGTAAGCAAGACAGTGAGATATTGGTAAAAGTAGACATACAACTCAACAGAACAAAACAAGGCCCAGAATACGCCCACACACGACTGTAAACAGATTTTCTTCTAAGATGCCAAGGCAATTCATTCAAAATTCATTTATATGAAGTTCTAGAAGAGTTTTAGAGGGGGACCAGCAGTTAGCGCAATGGCTCTGTCGCTGGACTCCCACGTAGTCGACCGCAGTTCGAGTCCCGGACCCGGTGGCTTAAACTCACGCCGGGCGCGTGTGCGTGAGTGCCCAAGATTCGGAGAGGAGAATGGAGGAGAAGGGATTGCGGCGTGGCCATCCCCCCTGGGGGGGTGACTTCTCGCTTTCTGTCTCTATGTCTCTCTCTGTCTGGCGAGCGCACGCGCCCTATAGCAAAAACCTCTCCAAAAAAAAAAAAA
>NW_006159508.1:13160-24942 GCF_000334495.1 Tupaia belangeri chinensis
ACTTGGAAATTAAAAAAAAAAAAAAAAAAAGAAAAAAAAAAGAAAATGTGTATGGAGAGCAAAGGATATAGAATAGACAGAACAATGTAGAAAAAGGACAAAATTGGATGACTCATACTACCTGATCTGAAGACTCCAATTATAGTAAGCAAGACAGTGAGATATTGGTAAAAGTAGACATACAACTCAACAGAACAAAACAAGGCCCAGAATACGCCCACACACGACTGTAAACAGATTTTCTTCTAAGATGCCAAGGCAATTCATTCAAAATTCATTTATATGAAGTTCTAGAAGAGTTTTAGAGGGGGACCAGCAGTTAGCGCAATGGCTCTGTCGCTGGACTCCCACGTAGTCGACCGCAGTTCGAGTCCCGGACCCGGTGGCTTAAACTCACGCCGGGCGCGTGTGCGTGAGTGCCCAAGATTCGGAGAGGAGAATGGAGGAGAAGGGATTGCGGCGGGGCCATCCCCCCTGGGGGGGTGACTTCTCGCTTTCTGTCTCTATGTCTCTCTCTGTCTGGCGAGCGCACGCGCCCTATAGCAAAAACCTCTCCAAAAAAAAAAAAAAGAGTTTTAGAGGAAGAAAGCAGAACAGTGATTATGGGTGGGGTGGACTGGAGGCAGTGAGTGGTGTGATAGTTGTGCATGAATGAGAAGTGTAAGGAAACATTCTAATATTATGGAAATGTTCTAAATAAGAGCACGGGTAACACAGCTGCATGTTTGTCAAAATTCATCTAACTTAAATACTAAGGTCTGTGCATTTCCCTGTAAGTAAACTATGTATGATTTAACTTCAAAATGTATACATTAAGGCCAGCAGGTGGCATGGAGGTTAAGGTGCTAGGTCCCACATGACCAACTCCATGGTTCAAGTCTTGAACCAGGAAGCTTGAAAATCATGCTGTGTGTGTGTTGTGTCCAAAATCTCGAGCAGAGAGGGAAGGAGGAAGGGATGTGGTGTGGCCATCCTCTTCTCAAGCCCCAGGGGATGATTTCTCACTTTCCCTCTCTCTTGCTCTGTCTCTCTCTGGTTAAGTACATGCACCCTATAGCAAAAAACAAAAACAAAAACAAAAACAAAAAACAAAAAACAGTATGTAACAGCCTGAGTTCTGCAAAATATTTGTGTACAAAAGAATGGAAGAAAATACATCAATATATGCATTTTTTCAAATTGTCAGAGGGCACATACACTTACAAGAGCTTGAGAGGCAGAAAAAGAACGGAAGAAAGCATACCCCAACAGAACGTGGTCATTGCAATCCCTTTACCTCAGTTTTTCCATGCTTTTGGGATTTGGGGTATACATGCACATGCACCCACTGTGTTTGTGTTTTTCAATCCACTGGGACTAGGATTTAAACCATGGCTGACTATATGGAGTCCTGTTCTTTTAACCACTAGAATACAGGCCCACCTCTACATCAATATATTAAAAGTATCTGTCTCCAAGAAGAGACTAATTAGTAATTAGTAAGATTAATAATTATTTTAATTATTTTCTTTTGTCACTTTTCTGAAAGATGTACATATATAACTGGAAGGAAAAACTTTTTAAAATTTATGCCAGAATAAGAACATCTAGCCATACTCTATCCCATTTTCTAATTCATTGTATTAATTATCCTCCAAATCTGCAGCACTTGTCTTTAACAGGAGGACATCTTTGTACATTCTTGTGGTAATCCCTCGGTAAGAGATGAAAGAAAGATATTAACTCTTACCAGTTCCTGTCAATCCTAACACTACTAGAGAATTTTCCTCAGAAAAACAAAGAAACTCATTTTTTTAGTATAACAACAGCAAGAAAATATTGAAATCCCACAGATAACTGTTTTCTTAAAAAGTATCCAAAACTCACAACTGCTCCCCCTTTGCAACTTCACCATCTTTGAAATGCTATCATTCTCCCTCTATTAATTTACCTGAACATTTATAAAGCACCTACTCTGTGCTCCTATATTATACTTCAAATTTTGAATTAATCTCTCTCTTCTCCCATATTACTCTACAAAGTCCTGTCAAATTTTTTTTTCCAAGACACTTTAATCTGTTCCTTCCTTTCCATTCTTTTCTATTTGCTTTGTATGACCCACTTAGCTCACCCTTAGTTTACTCCATATAATATTCCAGGGGTTCCCTGGGATTCTTTTTGAGGGTCTGAGAGGTCAAACTATAAACAGTACAAAAACGTTACTTGCTCCCATTTGATGTGTTGACATACTATCGTGCAAAAGCAATTTTGGTAAAACTGATAGTGCTTTAGCACACATCAAGGAAGTGGCCTCAGCATGTACTAGCAGTCAATGTATTCTTTACTGCCTTTCACTCAGAGGGAAAAAGACAGTTTCACTTAGGAATATCCTGTTGAAGCATAAATATTACAAGTTTTATTAATCTTGGCCCTTGAATACATGCCATTTTAATATTCTCAGTGATGAAATGGGAAGTATGCATAAAGCACATCTGCTGCCTAGCAAAGTATAATGATCTCAAAAAATAGCACTGTGTGATTTTGAGTTGCAAGCTAAACTAGCCACATATTTCATAGCACATAATTTTGACTCAAAAGAATGACTGAAAGACAAACTGGTTATTCAGGTTTGGGTATTTTGTAGGTATTTTATTGAAATTGAACTTAAAAAAATTATCTCTTCAATGAAAACAGCTGGCAATAGTGGCTGTAAGTGATACACCTAGCACTCTGAAGAAGAAACTTAATTCTTGTAAAGCTTGTATCTAATCACCAAGACTTTTCTGATGAGATTAGTAATGAATTCTGATATAATATTATGAAATAGGGCACCTTTGGGAAGATCTGGATAACTCAGTGCACATGTATTTTCCAAATGACCAATGCATGTGTGGGTTAAAAAAAAAAACAAAAATAAAAAACGTTTTAAATCCAATATTCAGTTTCACTTGTTAATATAATAAACAACAGTAGATAGTAACATAAGCAACTTTGAGCTTCTCAATAACATTTTTAACTTTTTTTACTTCTCTCATAGAGGAAAGGCTCAAAACAATCTCACTCTGTGATCCTTCCCCAGCCTTTCCAGTCAGCCAGGAGCACTGGCACATGTGCATATACAATCTGGAAACTGAACAGCATATACAAATCAGTCTGGGAACTGAACCCTAATCTTCCAAATGGGTCCAAAAGCACAAAGTGGTATGCTACCACTGAACTACCACAGCTGGTCCTTAGTGATTTTTAAAAGTGTAAAGGGGTTCTGAAAAAGAAAAAAACAAAGAAAAACAAAACAAAAAAACCCTAAGAATCACAGATTCTTTCCAGCAAATATTTTTGTCCTTCTTCCTACGTGATCCATTCTCATAACTGTTAAACAGTACTGACCACTTTCAATACTACAAGTGCTACGCCTTGTACAAAAGTCTTTAGTTGTTCCAACATCCTACTACTTCATATCTAAACAACTTTGCCTGACTTCCAACATGTTTATAAACTGGCGCTACCTTATCTAGCAGATATTATTTCTCCATGCTTCCCAACACAAGTCTTCATATTAGTAATCCTCTCTCTAGTCCCTAAGCCTTTACTCATTGTTATCCTCACCTAGAATATTATCACCTTCCAAATCATTCCCTCCTCTATTTTCTTCCTCTTTCTCCCTGGCTTCTTTGAGTTATCTAAATCTAATTCATCCTTAGGGACAAGAGGGTAAAAGGGACAGTGCCTTAAATATTAAAAGTTTGTGCTTTCATCTATAGAGAAGACTTTTTAAACAAGGAAAAATTAATAAAGTAAATGGTTCATACAAAAAACTTTCTTACAAGCTCAAATCTCTTTTTTAAAAATAATTATTTAATTTTATTTATTAATTCATTCATTTTAATTTGTCCAGAGACACACACACAGCGGGTGGGGGGAGTGAGAAAGCAAGTCACCAGGTACTGTTGGTACTCCAACAATGTCGGCCATGTGGAAGTATCCAGCACCTTAACTACCATGCCACCTGCTGGTCCCCGCAAGCTCGAATTTCTAAGAAGAGTTTAATTAAAATAAACAAATGTCTTATTTGAACATAACAACAATAAACATATGGTGAAATCTAAAATTTTTCCACAAAATTTAAGGACTAAGGCAGGCAGTACATTATTATGTTAGGATCCAAACCCAAAATCTCAGATCAAGGCAGTTGAAACTCTGAAACATGGCATCTTCCAGAACAAAAAAAGACAACTGGGACCAGCAGTTAGCGTAATGGCTATGTTGCTGGACTCCCACGTAGTTGACCGTGGTTCGCGTCTTGGACCCAGTGGCTTAAAACTCACACTGGGTGCGTGTGCGTGCATGCCCAAGACCCCAAGAGGAGAATGGAAGCGAAGGGATTGCGGCGTGGCCATCCCCCCAGGGCGTGATTTCTGCTTTCTGTCTCTCTGTCTCTCTCTGTCTGTCTGGCGAGCACACGTGCCCTATAGCAAAAAACCTCTTAAAAAAAAAGACTATTAAAAAAAATAATAATAATAAAGCAGAAAAGAAATACAACTTTATCCCGTTTTCTTTTTGTTTTTGCCATAGGGCACATATGTTTACTGGAGAGAGAGAGAGAGAGAGAGAGAGAACAGAGAGGAAAAGTGAGAAATTACCCACCATGGAAGATGGCCATGTGGCAATCCCTTCCCTCCATTCTTACTCAGGATTTTAGGTACACATGTACAGATAGCCAGCATGATTTTCAAGATTTTCAAGTTGCCAGGCCAGGACTCAAACCATGGTTGGCCATGTGGAAGTCCAGCACCTTAACCACTATACCAGCTGCTGGCCCCAATGACTGCATCTCTTGAATCTAAGGTCTTTTGTACTGATGAACAAAATCCTCTTCCTAAAATTTCAATTTAATTTCTTTTTTAAGAGAGATTTTTGCTATAGGGCATGTACGGCACCAGAAAGACAGAGACAGAAAGTGAGAAATCAACCCCCCCCAGGGGGGGGGATTACCACGCCGCAATCCCTTCTCCTCTATTCTCCTCTAGGGATCTAGGGGCACACACACCAGTGTGAGTTTAAGCCGTCAGGTCCAAGACTTGAACCACGGTCACCTACATGAGAGTCAAACGACATAACCATTACACCATCTGTTGAACCCTTTAATTGTATTTTTAAAAAATAAAAATAAAGCAATGCTTTGATAGCTACTAAAATGACAGAGTATCTTCTTTTATATATATAATAGTTATGAACACTGTTTAATATGCAGAAGACACTCACATTAGGCCTATTCATTTAGTTTAGGCCTTATAATAATCTATCAATACAACACTTCATTCTGTACCCACAAATGCCAGAGCTCTCGGTCAAGCCCAATGGCACCTCCTCTGTAAAGCCTGCTATGATTACTTCCAAGCAGACACAATGATCTTCCTCTAAACTCATGCAGCTGTGGTTTGTTCATCTCATGTCAGTTCATTTACTCATTCCACAATGAGATTTATTGAGAGTGTACTGTGTGTCAGGTACCCTTCTAGGCTTTAAAGAAACGGCAGTGAACATACCAAAATCACCAGTTTCTAGTGGAAACAAACAAGTTATAAACAAATATGCATGTGGTGATACATGCCATAATGAAAAATCAGATCAAGAGCAGAACTGAAGTCTAGGCCCCTTCACTTGCATGGCCCTCCATGAGGGCTGACAGCTTCAGGGACTTGCAGTGTTCCAGGTGGAGAGGAACAGCCAAGCTGTCCTCAGGAAGCATTGTAAGTGGGCATTTTCTGAATAAATGCCAAAAGAAATCTCAAAAGAGAGGGTCCTGTCTCTGAAGTTACAACATTTGGTTAGAATATCTTTTTTTTTTAAGTGATTTTAATTTTATTTATTCATTCATTTATTTTAATTTGACCAGAGAGAGTCAGAGAGACACAGAGAGAGGGAAAGTGAGAAAGCAAGCCACTGGGTCTGGGACGCAAACCATGGTTGGCCATGTGGGAGTATCCAGCACCTTAACCACCATGCCACCCGCTGGTCTCTGGTTAGAATATCTTATCTCATTCTGCATAAATATTCACTTTCATATCAATTATTCTAATTTGTTTTCTGAATGAAAGTCCCCAAAATGCACAAATATCAGGTCCCATAAAATCTGGGCTATCCTTGGTATAGAGGTGGCGTGGGGATGGCTGGTTTCCATAGGATGGTAAGGATAAAAGGTGGTACTTGAGCTGATCTGAGAGAAACGACACAGCAAACTATAGGGATACTGGGACGGTGGGAGGGGCATTGGAGGCAGGGGCAGCAACTGCAGAAACCCTGAGGTTGGAGCATGAGAAACAGAGTAGGTTACAGTAGCAGGAGGAATACATAATAAATAATATTGGATACGGTAATTAACGATGACTGGTATTATGTGCCAGGCACTGTCCTGAGCACTTTTCTAAACACCTCCATTTCACAACTGAAGAAACTGAGGCACAGAAAGAGGGATCAAATGATTGGCCCAAGGTCAAAGAGCTCAGGGTGGTGAAACCGGGCAGGGTGGCTCCAGAGCCCTGCTCTTAAATCACTATGCCATGCTACAGAGAGGTCAGCTGTGCAGATTATGGAGCGTCTAGAGGATCTCTGAGCTAATAAAGGACTTAATAGCATAGAAATGAGGAACCCAACATGGTTTTGATCTTGAATTATGACAGCTAAAAGCAGATACACACTTTATGTTCCTGTAAATACCAAATACCAAGCTTTGTCATTTTCACTACTCTGCTCACAGACCTTCTCACATCTCCTTTCATACTGGTCTTACAATCATCTCACAAGATAATTTACTAACTATTCATTCTTAATATAAAATAATGCAATAGGAGGTTATTTATCTCCTTTAGTGTATCAGATCTATATCAACATCAGATAACCTGTTTTTGTTTTTTTTTTTAAGCTTTTTGGAGAAACTCCTCCACATCAATTTCACTGTCACCTTTCATCTCAAATAGCTACTAATGCTGGGATGTTCTACCTTAATCAACTTCAAATGATTTTTCTGAAGTTGAAGACCATTTCTTCTGGTTTTACTAGCCTTGATCCTCCATGGAAGTAAAAGTTAACACAGCCCTGGATAACCATGCTTTAGTTTCCCTAAAATCTTTTAAGGTTTTCATGTTCCTCGTCAGAAGAGTAGTTTAAGAACTGACTTTTCCAGAAAGGCTCTTAGGAATGCTGACCATAACAGAAAGATCAGTCTTTGACAATATTAATCAGAACACCTTGAAAAATGCCAAGTTACAAATAAGTCAACACAAGATTCTCTAACAATATATACAAATTAATTTCCTGATTGCACTGTAATCATCAGGTTTTCCTCCTGTAATCTTTCATAATGACTCCAAATCTATTTATTCACCACCCACCATGTGAATTCTGCCGTGAAGCTGGACAATACTATGGCCTCTGCTTCAGAGGGAATGGCCTTCCAAAAACACATAGATTAAAAAATCAATACCAACATTTCCAAAGCATGTCCTACAAGGCATAAGTACTAAGTTCAAGCAATAGGTATTTCAGAGGAAGAGGATCTCACAGTGGCAAAAGTGTGGAGTCTGCTGGGTTAAACCAAAATTGCCACTGGATGTCTCTACCTTGAATACTCGCCTCGTCCGATTTTCTCTGGACCATCTCAACCATGCTTTGGAAAATGCTTGTGTATGGAATATGACAAATGCCTACAAAGTTCAGTCCAGAAGCAAAAGATGACTCCAAGACTTCGGGCAAACTGTCAATTCTGGGGCTTTCAGCAAAAGCTGGACGTAAGGAAAGGCAAACATTCAGAGTTGGAGACATCTGTGAAGAGGTCAGCTGGAGACAATGAACTAGAGCTCAGGAGAAAGCCCACGGCTGGAAGCACAGTGCTGGGAGAGGTTCTCAGGGACCAGGCTAAAACCATGAAAATAGATGATTCCTAAAACCAACACACCTTTTTGCCTTACCCTAGCTCCAGCTTTCATATCTTCTGCTTTTTTCTAGCCATAAAGCTACAAAAACATCAGAACAAAAAGACTTCAAAGGTAGGAAACAGAAAAACCAAACTGGAAAACCACCTGAGAAACGATAACCCAGCGCATGTGGAAATCACATTACATGTTGATAATGTGACCTACTGTAGACCTACCTAATCTCTCCAAGACAACCTTCAAATGACAAACCTATAGATTATTTGTTCTTTCCCTTTTTTTGAATCACCAACTTCTTTGGGGAATATAATGAATGCGATAAGCCACTCTCTCTAAAAAACATGAATACACACAACATTAAGTCTATTAATTTCAGAGTGCTTTATGGGCCTCCTGAGGCTCAACCATGGAGTTGTAGTTTTCAATTCCTAGGTCCCCAGATAACCCCAGCTGCTTACACTCCATGACAGATAAGGCCCACAGAGTTATACCAGCACTTCAAGGCGTTTTTTGTTTGTTTGTTTTTTGTATCTTTAAGGTCCTTAAGACAGTGGATGAAATGCATATTTGCATTGGCCTGAAAAAAATAACTTATTTGTTGGGTAAAAGTCAAGTCATTTACTTATTTAACAGCAAAAGCAGAAGGGTATATAATAGCAATAATACTTTCACAACACAGCTCTGAGAGGCAAAGTGATTTTACAAGGTCACAAAGTTAATAAACCCCAAACTACCCAAATCCAAGTTTAGCACTTTTTAACTAAACCATGCCATCTGAAATACCATAAATATGTTACTACATTAAATAGGATATTGTTTTCAAAGGAAAAATCCCTTAAAAAAACCAGCCTTTCAAGAATGATTATAGGGGAACCAGCAGTTAGCGTAATGGCTATGTCGCTGGACTCCCACATAGTCGACCGTGTCTCGGACCCAGTGGCTTAAATCTCACGCCGGGCGTGTGTGCATGCGTGCCCCAAGATCCTGAGAGGAGAATGGAGGAGAAGGGATTGCGGCGTGACCATCCCCTCTGGGGGGTGATTTCTCGCTTTCTGTCTCTATGTCTCTCTCTGTCTGGCGAGCGCACGCGCCCTATAGCGAAAACCTCTCCAAAAAAAAAGAATGATTATAAATTATTAGGTCTCTAATCTAATCATTCCACTTTTCACTGACAAATTAAGGAGAAAATTATAAATCATTGTTTTTTTAAATGCACTTTAACCACCACCTTTTGTATAAAAAAGGAAAAATCTAAATAGCAAAGTAAATACAAAAAAATCTATCTTTTTATCATGAACTTAATCAGAGACAAAAATACAAAAAGCTTAAAAGTTTCAGGTTTATTCAGCAGGCGGAGGGGTGTGTGTGTGTGTGTGTGTGTGTGTGTGTGTGTTAGGTTATGATGCCAAAACCACATGGAGTTTCTCTGCTTTAGGGTCCTGGTACTGAAAGAGTCTGGCAGACTGAGCTCAAGCATCTATTATCTGATGTCCGCTTGGCAGACTACAAAAACAGTGAGGCCTGGCTGCGCAGCAGGAGTTAGGTGTTCCAACTACTACTTAAAGATAACTACACCAATTCAAACTGAACTAGACATACCTCGGTTTCTCTACTTAAACTTTGGTAACACGTCTGTTTTAGAGACAGTACTGTCTGGTTAAGTGCACCGTCTCTAATAGATTTAAATTCTGCCTTGGCCACCTACCAACTTCAGTTATTTAACCTCCCTGTGTCTCAGTTTCTTCAATTGCAAAATGGAGTTAATTACAACACCTATCTCATAAGAGTTGTCATTAGGATTGAACAGAAAAATCTTAGAACACAGAACAGTTTCTGGCAAGTAATAAGCACTCCATAAATGTTTGCTATTACCATTATTTTACACAGATGACAAGATTCATCAACTGACCGTGCACCTCTGCTGCACTTAAATGACCTTAGGAAACGAAGGCCTTTTTTCTTTTTTTTTTTCACTTTTTAAGTCATGCGATTTAACCATTAGCTATACGTTTTAAATAGTAAATACATGGACAACTTTTCCTGCAAAGAACTTACTGTACACTGACTACCTTGGAGTTACATACTCAAAGTTTTAGTTAAATTTCACATGACTATAAAACTGGAGTCCCCCAATCAGTCATTGGCTATTTAGATCCATCCACTTCCGCTTTCACAGTCTTCATCTCATTCCAAAACACCATTATTCTTACCTGGACTATAGCAATGGCCTCTTAACTGCAGGAGAGAGATCTTTTAAAAATCAAAATCTAATTTCATTCCTTTGCTAGAAACCCTGCAAAAGCTCCCCATGTCCTCGGAAGTCCAATCTCCTTACAAGAACTAAGAGCGCTGCAAGATCGAGGGCCATGCTCTCACTCACTCCAGCTACTCAAGCCATGCAGGCACTCTTTCAAATCCTTACCCTGTTCCTTCAGGCCTCAGAGCCTTCGAACAGAGCCTTCACACAGAGTCTTCACAGCGCACCCTCTAGCTGGCATACACCCCTCTTCTCAATGCCCTGACAATGCCTAACCATCTTTCTGCTCTCAGCTAAAAGCTGCCTCTGACTCCCCAAACAAGTGTCACATGTTCTTACAACCCTGAACCTAACCCTCTTCTCTGCAGCACAAAACAAGACTGTAATAAAACAACTTATTTAAATGATCATTTAATGTTCTTGCCCAGAAAATAATAACAAACTCCAAGTAAGATTTGGGACCATGTCTACCTTTTACTACTGCAACCAAAGTGCTCAGATGCCCAGTACCTCATACACAGGAGCTGTAGGCCTGTACTGTCCATGGGGGACAGTGGTTAGTATGTGATGGTGGTAAGCAAATCATCCACAAGACAAGACTAAGGAACAACACTGGCCGCACTTCTAAGTATCAAGTTAGCATTACATGACGCTGAAGTAAAAGCAAAAACCTACTGCCTCAACATAGGCAAATAAAGTTAAGACTACACTTTCCGATGTAAAACGAAGTTTTTTTTGTGCATCCTCAGGTGCTGTGTCAGAAGGGAGGGTTCAATTTCAGTTACCAGTAAGAAGATACACAACTAAATCAAGACTGCCGCCACACTTGGCACCATCCTCCTCTTCCTGCAGTCTCAGCGAGGCCAAGAGTTGAATGTGGCCAGGGAAGAGTGATTTATCCACCCACATTTAGAAGAGGTCCTTCTACGACAGGAATGCTGCACCAATGGACTTTGAATTCTAACCCTGTCAAACCAGTACCTTTCCTAAAAAAAAAAAAAAAAAAAAAAAAAAGGAAGAAAAAAAGTTGATTCTTATGTGTTACTGATAAAAACAAGTTTAAAACGGCATCAGAGTCCAATTTGACTTGGAGAAAAAGTTGCTCTTTAAACTAACTAGATTTATTTTGCAAAAGAAAGTCATCCCTTGGAAAAATGAAAAGAACCTGGTAGGCGGATGCTAAGAGGCTAAAAGGCTGGGGGGGCTGTCGGCGGAGGCTGCCCAGTGCAATAAACACCACTAAGGCCTGCTGGGCAGCAGCTTCCCAGCCTCCAGCGGACGATCGTCCGAGGGAAGCGAGCAGGTTTGACAACCGCCAAGCCCCTGCTGTGCGGTTTTGCGCACCGATCATGCCAATGCAACAAACGCCCAGACCCTCCTCCGCACGCTGAGGAGCAGAGCGTGACCCGCTCGAGTCCAGCCCTTGCCTGGAAATGCGCGCTGGAAGGGAGGTGTCACAACCCGCGTCCAGCGGAGGGCTCAGGTACGGGCTCGGAGGTCTCGGGGTTAAACATTTGGCCCTTTTGTTCAATCCCAGCGCTCGCTCCTCTCCTCCCCCACTGCTCCCGGGCGCCAGCCGCATCGCGACCCGGCAGCGCCGGCTCCGGCCCCCCCG
>NW_006159508.1:33998-46056 GCF_000334495.1 Tupaia belangeri chinensis
CCTCCCCCTCCCCTTCCTCCGGCTCCTCCCCCTCCTCCCCTTTTCCCGGCTCGCGTGCGACTGCGCAGCCGCGATCCCGGAGGGAGCGCTCGCAGGCCCCGCACGCGCCCTGCCCCGTGCGCGCTCCAGCTCCGCGCGCCTAAAGGGCTCCTGGCCGCTTCTGCCTCCCCTCAACCACAAAGTTTGACGCTGCCGGACCTGGTCCCGGTCCCGAGCAGGTAGTATGGTTTTAATTGGCAAGACAGCCAACGTCCCAAACTTTCTCTCTCTCTCTCTCTCTCTCTCTCTCTTTTCATGAAGCTGCAGCCAGAGTACAACGGGGTGTCATAGCCTCTCTGGGATGGTGGGCAAGGTTCGCCCAACGCGCCGTAAGGAAAGCCTCCGAGAAAAAGGAGATGTTCTGGCTCAGAACACTCGGGCCCTTGGAGTCGGCCTGCTGGGGTGTAAAAGAGGGAATACTGGTTAGGCAGCCAGAGAGGTGAGTGGGGTGGACAGGGCTGGGAAGCTGGGTGGTGGGGGGAGGGCGTGAAGGGAAGCGCCCCCCGCTTTCCCGACACCGGCTTGGAGAGTGGGGGAGGGCGTGGGAGGCAGACGGAGCGCAGAACTAAAGCAGTGATTGACCTCCCTGGTCCCAGAGGGCTGGATTATCAAAGGTGGGCGGGCATTGTCCGAGCTGTCAAGCAACTCTACAAAGAGGTTGCTGAGGGTGGAGCGTGGACTGTATCCATTCCTGCACCTCAAACGTAAACACGTGGTCATCAAGAAGCCCTTTCTGTGGGCTAACCTTACCAGAGCTCCACCCTGCTTAAGCCCCAGAATGTAAGCATTGCCTCCCAACTGTGTGGACACCAACTCCGGTTATGAATGCTTTGAGGAGTGTGGGCAATGGAACGTTCATTTCCCTTTCTCAATTAACTGCCTATTAGGCATTTCCAAAAGCTTTCATCAACTTAGTGATGGTCTCTTCGACTGTATCAACGTTGGATTTTCTGCTTCCTAAATGTTTTCCTAATCTTAGGCACCACACCTAACCACTAATATTCCCTAATGCCTGATGGCTTCTGAGAAACTAGGTCTCATCATACCTGTTAAGGATAATCTAGGTATACTCAAACAGTGGTCAAGCAGACAACTTACATTTAAAAAATCTGTCCAATCCTCTTGCTTACAGCCAAATTGTATATTTACTAAATTCTCAAAAAAATTGTTTACTATCTATTCACTAAAATTGGAAAATGGTAATTTCTTCAGCCATACAGGTAGTCTCTCAAACTGTTTTAAAGCATCAGTAAGATGACATTATCATCCTTTCTATTACTACCCTAGGAGTACATCATCAAATTTCTTCTAGGTGGAACTTCCTTGGGCTCTGATATCTTGAGAATTAAACTCCTGACTTTAACATAAAGTTTATTCCATAGCCAAGGATCTTGCTTTTGCTCGTTTAAGGCGCTTGTGGGGTTGGCGGGTGGTGTGGAGGGAGGAGGTGAGGAGAGAGTCCAGGCCTTCTTCCAGCATGTCCACATTTGGAGAATTGTTTGGCCTCTTTAGGCCAAACATGAGATAATTAGCAACAGCACACAGATAAGTGGCCCTAACAAACTATCCCGAATAAGAACCAGTTCTCTCTCTCTCTCCCTCTCTGCCTTTTTAATATGGAAAGCCAAATTCTCAGGACCAAATGCAGCAGGAAAACGTTCTAATGGTTTCAGGACTTTGTTTGCTGGGATTATCATCTGTGCAGATAACTTCGTATTTGCATCACTAATAGACTTCCTTCAAAGGGAAAGGACATTTCAGTAGGCCTGGAAACTGTCTTTAAGGTTTTGTTTGTGCCATTTTGGCAGGGCCAACTAGTCCTTTTTGAAAAGAGATGGATTTTCTTGTAGGGCTTTTGCAATAAACTGTTTACAAAAAATAAAATTTCTTGTTCTTTGTAATATATATATATATATATATATATACAGTCAAATCTAGTGCCCCCCTTTTTTCTGTTCTAAGACTCCTCAGTTTTGCTAGAAGTAACAGTAATGATCACACTTTTTTTTGAATCAGTGAAAGTGGTTCCCTTGTCTATGATTAGACATATACTTAGAGGTCATCTAATTTTTTTTCACTTCAGGAATTGCTTCTTATAAAAAAAAAAGAAAGAATTATTTACCTTCATTTATTTATATATTTTAATTTGACCACAGAGTGGCAGAGTGAGAGAGGAAAAGTGAGAAAACAAGCTGCCAGGTCCAGGATTCGAACCGTGGTTGGCCATGTGGAACTCCAGGGCCCCCAACAACCATAACACCTGCCAGCCCCAGGAATTGCTTCTATTACACCTCTCCTGGATTTACTGTCCCTTGCATATCTTCAGTAAAAGGGAACTCTGCTTCTCAAAGCAATCCACTCATTTTTAAGATAGTGCTAATAAATGATCATAAGAATTAATGAGAAATAGTATTATCTAACATTAAAGTGTTCACAAGGTTTCAGGAACTAAACCAAGTACTTTCCACTTATTATCTCATTTAATTCAAACAACAATCCAAAGACATAGATAATATTATCTCCATTTTATGAGGCACAGGCAGTATTAGCTACTCCAGCTAGCAAGGCTGGAGGTGAACTCACTGCTTTAGTGTATTGATCTTAGTCTTCCACATTTAGCATCACAACCATTCACAGTTTCAATATGCCAGTGGCTTTTGTAAAGAGAATACAGATCAAGCCTAAGGTAAGAAAAGATGCAATACAACCAAACAATTCATGGGGGGGATTAGACAAAGATATGTATGTGAAATAATATGGCACATAACAACAAGTAATTTTATTTATTTATTTATTTATAGAGATTTTTGCTACAGGTCATGTACACTCACTGTAGAGACAGAGAGACAGAAAGTGAGAAATCACTCCCACCCCAGGGGATGAGCATGCCACCATTCCTTCTCCTCCATTCTCCTCTCAGGATCTTGGGCATGCTCACACACGCACCCAGCATGAGTTTTAAGATGCAGGGTCCAGGACTCAAACCGCGGTCCACTATGTGGGAGTTCAGCAACATAACCATTACACCATCTGCTGATCCCACAAGTAATTGTATATGCCTAGAGTGGGGACAAAAGGAGGGAAATAGTGGCATTAGGCTAACAAGTGGTATATATTATATCTTTAGGGTTTTTGTCATAGGTGCATGCTCTCTCTGGAGAGAGAGAGACAGAGAGAGAGAAAGTGAGAAATTACCTCCCAGAATGGATGATCAGGCTGTAATCTTTTTTCCTCCATTCTTTTCCTGAGATTTTGGTCACACCTGAGCATGTGCCTAGCATGGTTTTCAAGCCACCAGGTCTGGGACTTGAACCACAGTTGGCCATATGGGAATCCAGCACTATTGTATTTATTTGTTAACTTATTTTTAAAATTTGACCAGAGAGCAACACACACAGAGATAAAGAGAGAAAGAGAGAGAGGGAAAGCGAGAAAGCAAGCCACCAGGTCCAGGACTCGAACGGTGGTCAGCCATGTGAGAATGTCCAGCACCTTAGTCATCATACCACCTGCTGGTCCCCATGTTATATTTTAAGATATTTAGATTTTTAAAATTTTTCCCAGCTTTAAAATCTTTTTCTTTTTCTTTTTTCCAGAGAATGCATGCACTAGCAAAAGAGAGGGATAAAACCCCTCCCTCCATAGCAGTAGTCACTCTGCAATCCTTTTTCCTCCATTTCTCCATCTTATCAGGATTTTAGGGATGCTCCCAGGGCCAGGATTTGAACTTCTGTCGGCCATGTGGGATCCCTATGTATAGCCCTTAACCACTGTGTTACAGGGCTATCCTTATTTTTCCAAGATTTATTGAAGTATAATTGACTAATAGGGGACCAGCAAGTGGTGTGGTGGTTAAGGTGCTGGACACTCCCACATGGCCGACTATGGTTTGAGTCGTGGACCTGGTGGCTTGCTTTCTTACTTTTCTCTCTCTCTCTCTCTCGTCAAATTAAAATAAATGAATGAATGAATAAATGAAATTGAATAAAATAATTTAAAAAATAATTGACTAATAAAAATGGAATATAGTAACAAGGTGATGTTTTGATGTACTTTGTATCACAGAATGTATACATTGTGAAAGGTTACCACAAACTTGGGCCGACAATTGGTGTGGTGGTTAAAGGTGCTGGATTCCCACATGGTTGGCTGTGGTTGGAGTCCCAGACTTGACCGCTTGCTTTCTCACTTTCCCTTCCTCTCTCTATGGTCAAAGTAAAATAATAATAACAATAACAACAAATGGAATTAAATTTTTTTTTTTTTTTAAGAAAAGAAAGATTACCACAAACCAGCTAGGAAATTTTGTTTATAAAACTGAAATATTCTGGGCTGACCTTGTACTGTTGTGGTTTAGGGAGCTAGATCTCATATGACCAACTACCAACTACAGTGTGAATCTGTGCCCTAACAGCTAGACAAACACACCAGGTGCATGCCTGTGTGTGCCAAAATTCCTGATGAGAGGAGAAAAAAGGAAAAAAAGATGACAGTGTGACTGCACCCAGTTTGGGGGTGCTTTCTCTTTCTCCTTCTTCCAAGCTCGTGTACTCTCTAGCAAGAAAATTATTATTAATTAATTAAATTCAAACATCCTTAAGCAATGAAAGTTACACTTAAGAAAAGGTCAGAAACTGGCTTGTGAAGGGGCTGGTAGTGAAGCTGCAGCATTCCAGGAAGTTATTTAGCTTAGCCTAGATTTGGGGAGTCGATCCAGAAAAATGTCTTGGGTATCTATCCAGCCAAAGGCTGTGCTAGCATCTGGTAACACAACAGGACATGGTCCTTCAAACTCAAGTTGGGAATACAGACGACATCTCGGGTGATTACTTCACAGTGAACAGGTCCTGGGGAGCAGGGCCAGAATAAGGTATCAGGTGCCCCTTGGGCTAATAATTTGGCACTTAAGAACATATACATATAGGGAACCAGCAGTTAGCGTAATGGCTATGTCGCTGGACTCCCACGTAGTCGACCGCTGTTCACGTCCCGGATCCGGTGGCTTAAATCTCACCCCGGGTGTGTGTGCGTGTGTGCCCAAGATCTTGAGAGAAGAATGGAGGAGAAGGGATTGTGGTGTGATTATCTCCCCTGGGGAGTGATTTCTCGCTTTCTGTCTCTATGTCTCTCTCTGTCTGTCTGGTGAGCACACGTGCCCTATAGCAAAAATCTCTCAAAAAAAAGAACATATACATATATACATGTATGTTTGTGTGTATTTTAAATCTTATTTAAGAGTCTAAGAAACAAGTACTATTTATTTATTGTTGAGGCTGGGGCTCTGCCTGGCAGTGGGTGGAGTTGGAAGTCATCAGGTGTTAGCTTTCAGCCCCTACTCTTATTCTGAGCAATAGCTCAACTCCAGATTTGCACACCTCCTAACCCAGTTTTCAACGGAGGTTTTATTAGCATTTTGGGTGAGGCAATATTTCCTTGTGTGGGCTGGCTCCCAAGGATTATAATATCCCTGCCCATCCCCCACGTCAGTACTGCACCCAGTCATTACTGACACCTACAGTAAAAGGGGCCACACATATTTCTGAATGCCCAGGGTTCAGTTGTGGGGGTGTTGGCTGAATTAAGAATGTTTGCTGGGGCGGCAGGTGTTGTGGTGATTAAGGCATTGGATTTCCAGATGGCCAACGGTGGTTCAAGTCCCAGACCTGGTAGCTTGTTTTCTCACTTTTTCTCTCTCTCATCAAAAAAGTAATAAGAAGAAATAAAATTAAATAAATAATTCTTTTTTTTTTTTTAAGAAAGTATGTTTATCTATTATGTCCTTTGGGAAATCTATCACCCACATCAAACTGTTTATCCAAGTATTCCTTTCTATCTTACATAGTATTTTTGCTGAGAAAAGTTCTGGCATGTAAAACATTGCCCTTTGTATTCCCTTTCCAATGTTTAGCACCCAAGTGATGTTTCGCTGCCCTCTGCAGATTCACAACCAAGATTCCACCTGCCCCTTTATCACACAATTCCTGGAATCACTTAGAGGGGCACCATATTTGGTCTTCGCAGATTTCGAAGTTTTCACAGAGGAAAGAACATCTAACCTAAGACTTACAAGACAAATAGAAGGGCCAGCCAGTTGTGTGGTGGTTGGAACACTGGACTCCCACATGACTGATGGCAGCTTACTTCCTCTTTCTTTTTCTTTCTCTGTCTCTCTCTCTCTCTCATGCTTGCACATGCCCTATAGCAAATTTTAAAATAATAAGAGTAAAACAGTAAATAAAATAAGTTTCTTTAAAATTTTTAAAAGTAGGGACCAGCAGATGGCGTAATGGTTGCATTGCTGGACTCCCACGTAGTCGACAAATGGTTTGAGTCCTGGACCCTGCCACTTAAAAAACTTATGCTGTGTGTGTGTGTGTGTGTGTGTGTGTGTGTGTATGCATGCCCAAGATCCTGAGAAGAGAATGGAGGAGAGAGGATTGCAGCATGACCACCCTCCCTGGAGGGTGATTTCTCATGTTCTGTCTCTCTGGTGACTGACTGCACATGCCCTATAGGAAAAATCTCTCTTAAAACAATTTTTTTAAATTTAAAATAAAAATAAAAGACAAACAGAGAAGTAGGCAAGAAGGTGTATTCCATACCCAGGGTAGAAAGGTTACTTTCAGAAAACCAAAAATAGTTTTGTTTAGAGTGCATAACAGATAAGACTGGAATGATATACAGGGACCAGTGCATGAAAGGGCATATAAATTATGTTGAATAATTTGGATTTTTTTTTTTTTTTTACTGAGAACAAAAAGAAAGCATTGATGGGGTTTCAATATGGTCTTATTTGTGCCTTGGACTATCTCAATGGCCATAGTGTGGAGAAAGAGTTGGAAGCAGGTAGGAAGACCAGAGATGGCAGGACAGTGAGAGACCTTGGTAGTCCCGGAGAGAGAAAATATGCCCTGAATTCACATGTGGAGTGAGTGTGACTATTGTGCTTTCCAGTTACTTCCTTAGGAGGATTCCCTCACCTCTCACAAAGCCTGTAGTAAAGCAAGCTACTCCTGAGTTTAGAAAGTTTGTCTTCTTGAAAAAATAATTGGATTTAAACCTGGATTGGAGTTTTTCTTGCCATAACAAGACAAAAACTAAAAATAAGAGTTCAGTTAAATAGTTCAAATACCATGCCTGGAGTTTTTCATTACTCCTTACCCCCTGCTCAGAGCCCAAGGTGGATGTGAGGTAACCTATTTCTCAAAGTGACCCAGATCTCTGCCTCAGGAAATGGATCCATTTCCTGTGTCTGAGCTCCTGGCAAGCCCATCTGGATCAAGGCATGCCTCCTCTTAGTATTAAAGCCAGACCTGCAGCTTGGGAATCTAATTGTTTGGGTTACTTAAAGGGACTTTAGTATTTATTTTTCAGTTAGCACTCTCACAGTAGGGTGAATTTCACAGCCAAACACCTGACACTATCAGAATAGTTTGATCGTGTTTTGATAGAACAGTTGTTCTTGTCATGAAAGAAACAAAAGGAAGGAAAGGCATGAAAATGTCCCCATGACTTTGTGTTTTATTTACAAATAGACTGTATGAGAGTTTTGACTAGCCCCTTTCTAGACTGAGCATACAGGGGCCAGAAGGTGGTATGGTAGCTAAAGGCCGGACTCTCACATGGTCGACTGTGGTTCGAGTCTGGACCTGGTGACTTACTTTCTTAATTCCTCTCTCTATCTCTCTGGTGAGCACACATACCCTACAGCAAACTTTAAAAGTAATCATACTAACAAATACAATTTAAAAAAGACTAAGCATATAGGAAGGCCATCTCTGTCTCTCTCTTCTTTTATTTTTAGTTTTTAGATTTTTGCCATAGGGCACATACGCTCACTAGAGAAAGAGAGAAAGTGACAAACCACTTTCTTTTTGTTTTTTTGTTTTTGTTTGTTTGTTTAAGAGGTTTTTGCTAAAGGGCACGTGCACTCACCAGACAGACAGAGAGAGACATAGAGACAGAAAGCGAGAAATCACCCCCCCAGGGGGGGATGGCCAGGCCGCAATCCCTTCTCCTCCATTCTCCTCTTGGGATCTTGGGCACGCACGCACACGCGCCTTGCGTGAGTTTTAAGCCACCGGGTCCAGGACGTGAACCGCGGTCGACTACGTGGGAGTCCAGCAACATAGCCATTACGCTAACTGCTGGTCCCCACAAACCACTTTCTATCTGGGATGGCCACACCAATCTCTTCTCTTTCATTCTTCTCTTGGGGTTTTGGGCATGCCTGCACACACACCCAGAGTGATTTTCTTTTTTCTTCTTTCTTTCTTTCTTTCTTTCTCTCTTTCTTTCTTTCTTTCTTCTTTTTTCTGACAGAGATTTTTGGCTATAGGGTGCATGAACTCACCAGAGAGACAGAGACAGAGAGACAGAAAGTGAGCAATCATCACCTGGGGGGTTGGCCACGTCACAATCCCCTCTCCTCCATTCTCCTCTTGGGATTTTGGGCACACGTGCACATGCACCCAGAATGATTTTCAAACTGCGGTCGACTGCGTGGAAGTTCAGCGGCATAACCATTACGCCATCTACTGGCCCTGCTTTATTTTTAGAGAGAGATTTTTGCTATAGGGTGCGTGTGCTTGCCAGAGAGAAAGTAAGAAATCACCCCCTATGGGGGATGGCCACACTGCAATCTCTTCTCTTCCATTCTTGTCTTAGGATTTTAGGCAGGCATGCACTTGTGCCTGGTGTGAGTTTTAAGCCACTGGGTCTGGGACTCGAACTACGTGGGAGTCCAGCTTTGCAACCATTACACCACCTGCTGGTCCTTCTCAGCATGATTTTCAAGCTGCTAGATCTAAGATTTGAACCGTGGTCATCCAGCACCTTCATCACCATGCCACCTACTGGCCAACATCTCTGTCTCAAGGTCTGATGAACTCATAAGCCTGCAAATACAACATTCCTACATTGCTGCTGCCAGTATTTAAGGTTTATGCATTCTCTCACCTATGGAGAGCATTCTCTTGTCATTCCACATAAACCCAAAATGCCATGTCTGCACATCTGAATGCGGCCTGTTTTCTGCTATGTGGGGCAAGCCTCTTAATTAGTCTCCCAAGACCCATTTTCTTCCTTTTCTGATAAGACCACACCTGTCCAATAAACATGCTTCTAAAATGCCAACAATGGGAATACGTCCTGAGGGGAAGCTAAATTCGGAATAATTATGAGTTCACATTTAGGTATGTTGGCTTGGAGATGAAAGAGCATTCTAGGAGGAGCTACTGTAAGGATTGCAACAGATTTATTTAGACACAGAGTACAAGAGGGTCATTACAAATAAAGACGGTAGTTGGAATCAAGAGATCCTGAGTGAGGTCTGAAAGTGTGAGCAATGGTAAACAACCTTTTCAAAACAAAAACAAGGGCCACTTAAAAGGAACCGAGAAGGACCTCATTTTCTAAACATTCACACTGAAAGTAATGTCTGAATTCCATGGCAAAACATTGTGTACTGTGGGATGGTTTATTAAGATAGGACTATTCTTCTCCCAGACAGGTGTTTTCCAGCTTTTCTTTGCTATATCTGGGATGTGGAATTTAGGGGATAGTGAAGATCTGAGTGGAGAAGTGAGAAGAGAAGTGATAAATTAGCGAGATAAAAGCTGAACCAACCTTTAAAATGTCAGAATAAGGGAGAAGAGGAAAAAAATAAACAAAAGTCCGATGAGCTGGGTAATAGAAAAGTAGATTGTGGGTTTATATTCATCATAGCAGAATGGAATTCAAGTGTAGCTCTCTACCATGAATGGGTTCCTCTTTGATGTTCTTTGAGAGTTGCAAGTAATGATTAGACTACAGTCTTTCAATTACTGTGTATCTTTCTGTATATGTGGAACTCTAGGATTTATTAGGGTTACAAGAAGTGCCAATGAAAAATTTGACAATGCTTTTCAATCACTAACATTGTTATCAGTGGTATCTAAGGAGTTGCAACTCAGAAGCAGCATTCTAATCTTTTATAACCTAATTTTCATGGCTTTTTAGAGTTTATAAATATCTTCACATTTATATCTCATTTTATCTTTGGAACAACTCCTTGAATTGTTATCTTTCATAATTTACAGATGGGGAAATTGAAGCTTAGAGAAGTGAAAGCCAGAAGGAGATCAGGATTTACAATTAGTTCCAGTCAATTTAACATCTGCTGAGCCTTGATTCCTGAGTTAAAAGTCCTACTAGATATTGGGGGTGCAAAAGCAAATGATCTTCCAGCTCTGCACCATTCCTTTCTTTGCTCTTCCCCAGTTCTCTCCTAGAGGGTTCACATCTCTTACCTTGGGCTGGACTGCTTCATAGTGAGAGCCAAGGCTGAGCATCATTTGTACAGAGGACCAGCTTATGGGATAGTCTGGTGATTCCAAGCTCATGGTATAGTCATCAGAGTGAAGGTGAGAAGATAGGGGAACTTCTGTATGCTACTGGGGAAAACTATGAATGGGCACAACCCCGTTAGAAGGCAATTCAGCAAGAGCTAGTAAGCCGAAGATGCCCTAATCTTTATTTATTTTTTTTTAATTTTTAAAGAAGTATTTAATTTGGGGACCAGCAGTTGGCGTAATGGCTATGTTGCTGGACTCCCATGTATCCCACCGTGGTTCAAATCCCAGAGCCAGTGGCTTAAACTCACTCTAGGCACACATCCTCTCACAGGGTCCTGAGAGGAGAGTGGACGAGAAGGGATTGCGGTGTGGCCATCCCCCCTGGGGGGTGAGTTCTCACCTTCTGTCTCTTTGTCTCTGTCTGTCTTTCTGGCGAGCGCACGTACCCTATAGCAATAAAAACCCTCTCCCCTCCAAAAAATGAATTATTTAATTTTATATATTATCATTATTATTATTTGATTTGACCAGAGAGAGAGAGAGGGAAAGGGAGAGAGCAAGCTGTCAAGTCTGGGATTCAAACCTCAGCTTGCCATGTGGGAATCCAGCAACCCAACTACCATACCACTTGCCAAACTCAGGCTGCCCTTATCTTAACCATTTAGCAGTTCCACTTCTCCATGTATATGTAAGAAATTCTCCCTTAAATGTGTAAAGAGGCCCACCTGCTGTGCCACATCTGGTCGTGTCCTGGATTGAGAAACTGGAAGCCACATGCCAACTACAGTCCCAGGCCCCAGCCTGCTCACCCTGAAAATACAGCAGGCTGTGCATTCAGAGACCAGAAAACCAGAGGAAGGAGAACACAGCATGACTGAGCCCTGCAGAGGGTGCTTCCCCCTCTCCCTATCTTGTGTGTGTGCACATTCTCTACCGTGAATTTTTTTTAAATGCAGAGGGAGACGTGTAAATGAATGTTCATTGAACTGCCATCATCTACAACAGGAAAATAACTGAAAATAATCTAACTTCCCATCACCTTGGAATAGATCAACCTGAGAATGGATATGTAAGTTGTGTAGTCACAGAATGGATTACTATACATTAGTTAAAATAAGTGTACTAAGGTTGGAACTAGAATATGTACAAAACTCAGAAGGCAATGTCAAGTGAAAAGGAAAACAGTAGAAGATACATAAATGTGCTACCACTTTCATTAGTTTTACACAGATGAAACAACATTGGATCTTTCCATGTGTAATAAACATTTAAAAATATTCATTATAATAAAAAACTCCATATTCAGGACAGTTATTACCACTGCTGAGGAAGGATATTGACAGGGCATGCAGAAAGCTAGTTTAATCTGTGTTGTTTCTGGGGGGGGGGAGCTAATGCAAATATGACAGTAAGTTAGTATTTGTGAAAACTGTGTGGAGAGGAGAAAAGTTTGTTATAGTGTTCTCTGTACTCTGTATGCGTGAAATATCTCATTGAAAAGTATATGTTCTCTGGACTCTGGAGTTCTAGGCTTTTTGTTTGTCTTTCTTTCTTTCTTTCTGTCCGTCTGTCTGTCTTTTTTTTTTTTGGAGAGATTTTTGCTATAGGGTACGCACACTTACCAGAAAGAAAGACAGAAAGTGAGAAATCGCCCCCCCCCCGGGGGGGGGGGGGCCACACCGCAA
>NW_006159508.1:46233-69202 GCF_000334495.1 Tupaia belangeri chinensis
GACAGTAGGCAAAGAGAGAGGGTGAGAGAGGGGGAACAGTGGGGAAAGTACCCTCCAATGGGGCATGGTCATGCTATAATGTAATTTCTTCATTTCTCCAACCTGTTGGGATTTAGGGCATGCACGTACACATGCTCGGCTTGTTTTTCAACCTACTAGAGCCAAGATCTGAACTGTACGGTCAGCCATGTGAGATGAGATCCAGCTCCTTTAACCATTAGCCTGTTTAGCTGGCCCCACCCTCCCCTCCCCCTTTTTATTTTTTTCCAGAATTTTCTTTATTCCTCCCACTTCCCATGTTGAAACTCCATTCATTCTTTGATAGCTAGCTAGCTCGAGTCTCACTACCTTACTGAGAATTTCCACAGTCTTCTTTTTCTAAACTGTGCTCTCCCTTTTCTAAACCTCTACAGGTCTATAAAGTTCTCTTGCATGTTTGTATGAACACACATTCATGTTGTTGTTTAAATATATATTGCCTTGCATTAGTATTTGGCTTCACTGTACACAAGCCTTGTTTGTCCAGTTTATTGTACAGGTCTTAAGAACAGGAACAATATCTTCTTTAGCTCCTCAGTACCTGCAGAGCCTAACCAAACACCTATTAAAGAAAAAGTGATACATTAACCAATAATTATAATCCTTCCCACAAAACCTTTACATAGAAAGTCGAAAACACTAGTTTGAGCTACATTTGCTTTTATTTTCCCAGAAAAAAGAATACTAATGAGCTGTGAAATGACCAAAATTCTGGCAGCAGAAGGGAAAAGAACAAAGTAATGGGTTTGTATATTACACATTCTGGATAACCAGCTCTTGAATGATTAAGTGTGGAAGATATCTTATGGGAAAAAGCAGAATTTTAAAACTCATTTTATGATTGTGGAATTGTTTTATTGATCATTTCGAGTTTTCCAATGACCCTAGGCCAAACTTACACATTATTTCAGAGGAAAAAAATGTTCTTGGGACCAGCAGTTAGCGTAATAGCTATGTCACTGGATTTCCATGTAGTTGACTGTGGTTCAAGTCCCGGACCTGGTGGCTTAAACTCATGGCGGGCACATGTGTGTGTGCATGCCCAGGATCCCAAGAGGAGAATGGAGGAGAAGGGATTGCGGCGTGGCCATTCCCCCCAGAAGATGATTTCTCGCTTTCTGTCTCTCTGTATCTCTCTGTCTTTCTGGTGAGTACATGTGCCCTATAGCAAAAAACCTCTCAAAAAAAAAAAATGCTCTTAGGATGTACCACATAGCAACACACAAACATACCCTATGATCTGCCTTCACTCAGTATGTATTGGGCTAGACGCGGGAATGGTGGTCCAGGGAAACTAAAAAGCAAAAATTGTTCCATTTGCAGAATCAGGAAAGGGTTGTTTGTTTTAATTTTGCTATAGAGTGCATGTGCTCATCAGACAGAGAGAGAAAAAGTGAGAAAGCACCCCCAGGGAGGATGACCACACTGCAATCTCTCCTCTAGTCCCCTCGGGATTTGGGGCATGCATGTGCTCACCCCCAGTGTATTTTTCAAGCCATCAGATCTGGGACTAAAATTGTATGGTGGGCCATGTGGGTAGGGTGCAGATGCCTTAAACATCATGCCTTCAGTTAGCCCCTCAGAAAAGGATTTTGAAGGAAATAAAATTACTTTCAGTTCAATTTACTCAATATATCTTGTAACAAGTTCTTGATGCTTGGAGCAGCCACTTGTGATTAAAGTTTGCCTGAAACCTCAGAGTGAGCTGTCTGTACTAGTCTAAACGAAAGCTAAAAACACAGGAAATAGTAAGGGATCTGTACTACATTGTCTCTCCTTGGAATTAAAAATTGGAAATTGGAGCCAGCAGGTGGTATAGCAGTTAAGGTACTAGACTCGCACATGGCAGACTATGGTTCAAGCCTTGGACCTGGAGGCTTAAAACTCAGGACGGGTGTGTGTACATGCATGCCCAAAATCTGGAGAAGAGAATGAAGGAAAAGGGATTGTGGTGAAGCCACCCCTGGGAGATGATTTCTCACTTTCTCTCTGTTTCAGTGGTGAGTGCACATGCTCTAAACCAAAAATCTCTTAATAAGTAAGTAAAATAAATAAATTAATTAAATAAAAGTTGGATATTGAAGGAGATGAATTTAGGAGTCAGTACAGTTACTTTTAACAAAAGCATCACTTTAGGGTCCACATCAAAATTGCCATTTAGTCCCTGGAGGTTTTCCTAATAGACCTTTGTAGTGCTTTATTAAATCAGGTGCTTACATCCTGGTTCTTTGTTCTTGGTGCTACAACACCCAGAATGTATTTCCTAAAAGAAATCTCACATACGTATTTATCACCACATTTTTTACTTAGTAGTATTTCTCATGGAGAGTAAATCTCTGAAAATGATTTCCCCCCTCTCTCTGTCATTTGCATCCTGCCCCCATGCCCCCCAAAAGCCACAAACTTATCTTGCAATTTGGTGAGAGATTATTTCTTCATGTTCATCTCATTTGTAGGTGTACAGGTTGAAACAAAACCCTGAAATAGAATGACCAGAGAATTCCTGTAGTCACGATGAACCTTATAGTTGGTCTTGCAATTTTTTCTTTTCTGAAATAAAGAGAAGCAAGAAAATGGTGGTAAATAGAAGATATATATTATGAATACATTGAGTCCTCTAAGTTCCTAAAGTCCTGTTGTCATTTAGAATTAATTTCCCTTAAAAATAGTATCACTAATTATGGTTAGATTCCAAGGCCAGACCACAAACATAATATTAGTAGGTGCAACAAGACAGGTTGATAGAGAAATCATATCTTGTTGTTTTTAATCCATGGACTAATCATGGAAAAACAAGAAATTGTTTCCCTTCTCCTCTTTCGAGGGAGGGTTAAGATATCATTTTCTTACATGTACACCCATGTGGGAAGAAGACTCAACTATATGGAATGCGAAGAGCTCTAAGAAAAAGTAGATGGACTGACTTCAGGAGAATTTGGATGTTTTGAACCCAGAAGATAACCAAGCAGGAGTTAGCTTTTATAAATGATGCAGACCTATGGCCACCCTCAAATAGAGCCTAACTGTAGAGACCTCTAGTGTGGATCCCAGCAAAATATATTGTCTCAGAAATGGCAGAAATACTAATTTATACTAGGCTATCAATATAATAAGCCAAAAGTGCATGTCATAAACTTTAGGGTTACCAGTGAGAGAATAGTGGGGCATGATGGTGCTGGCCCTATGGCAAAAACCATTGAGAGAATAGTAAAAATGGGACCAGCAGATGATGTAATGGTTATGTCGCTGGACTCCCATATAGTTGATAGTTGTTCAAGTCCCAGACCCGGTGGCTTAAAATTCACACCAGCTGCTTGTGTGTGCATGCCCAAAATCCCAAGAGGAAAATGGAGAAGAAGGGATTGTGGTGTGGCCATCCCCCCTGGAGGGTAATTTCCTGTTTTCTGCCTTTCTTTCTCTCCTGAGAGTGCATGCATCCTATAGCAAAAATCTCTAAAACAAACAAACAAATGAGACAGAATAGTAAGAGTATATAAACAATATGTATAAAAAGGGAGAAAACATAATCATAATAAATAGTAAACAAGTCAAAGGAAGGTAAGAAAAAAGATAAAAAGAATCAAGTAACAAATGGTAGAAATTGAAAAAATACAGTGTAATGGTAGTTATGAACCCAAATATATCATGAATGATCTTAAATAAAAATGGCATAATACTGCAATAAAAGATACCAAATTTAAAAATTGTATAGGATTTTTTTAAATGATAGAAGAGTTATAATCTTGGGTCAGCCAGATGGCATGGTAGTTACGACAGCTGGATCTCAGATGACCAACTACATGGTTTAAGTCTCGACCTGGTCACTTGAAAAACACATGAAATGCATGTACCTGTGTGCCCCAAATTCCCAGAGGATGGAGAAGGGACTGTGGTGTGGCTATCTGCCCTGAAGGGATGATTTCTCACTTTCTCTCTTTCTTAAGTGCATATTCCTTCTAGCTAAATAAATACATAATAAAATTATGATGCATCAAAAAATTTAAAGTGTAGTTGAAATTGCATTTAGGGATAAATTTATAATCCTAAGGGTTGAATTTATAGATTTAAACATGAATTACCTAAGTATCTCAACAAGTTAGAGGATCCCGTTGGGAGTGCTTATCTTTTTTCTTTCTTTTTCATGGAAGAAATAAATAAAAAATATATAAAATGGGGAGTCTGGAGACCAGCAGATGGCTTAATGGTTATGTCATTTGACTCCCATGTAGTTGACCATCATTCAAGTCCTGGACCCAGTGACTTAACACTGGGCACGTGTGTGTGTGTGCCCAAAATCCTGAGAGAATGAAGGAGAAGGGATTGAGGCATGGCCATCTTCCATAGGGAGTGATTTCTCACTTTTATCTCTCCGTTTCCCCAGCAACACACAAGCCCTATAGCAAAAAACTCTCTAAAATATAAAATAAATAAAATAAAGTAAAATGGGGAGTCAGACTGTAATACAGTTGTAACACATCTGGACCCACATGGGAAGGTCTTGAGGTCCCAGGGTTTCATTGTACATACTGAGTGCATACATGTGTTCCTGTGAGTCAGGCTGGCTGAGGCCAGCAGTAAATTGTGTGGCATGAGTACCCTGTTAGAGGTGCCATTCTCTTTTTCCCTTGTGGAATAAATAAATAAGCTTAAAAAGGATTAAAAAAAAAAGAAGTTAAAAAAAAAAACAAAACCCAAAAAAACGAAACCCAAACCTATCATTAATGGGCTAGCAGGTAGCAGGGAGATTAAGAAAGCTGCATCTCACATGGCCAACAGTGCAGTTCAAGTCCCAGACTTGTTGAAAAACATGCTGAGCTTGTGTGCGTAGGTGCCCAAATCCTAAAAGGAGAATGTTGAAGAATGTTGTCCCTCAAGCCACCATAACCATCTCCCTGTGGCATGATTTCTCACTCTCCTCTTTCTTTCTTTTTCTCTGTCTCTCTCTGTTGAGCACATGCACCCTTAGCAAACTTAAAAAGAAAAAAAATACCAACATAATTAAACTTGAAGAAAAGTAATGGTAAAGATAAGAAAAAAAAGTACATTCAACATACATATACTAAAGTGATAAAAAAATAATAATAATAAAATTATAAATCCCAAGCAACACTGATCATGCATACAAAAAAATAAATAAATAAAAACGAGAAGGGCACATATTACCTCTACCCGACTTGAAAAGAGGGGGTCTCACTATAGAGCCCATAGATATCACAAAGTTGAAAAAATATTTTGGACAACTTAATGTCAATAAATTAAACAATTTTTTCTTTCTGTTTTTGTAATTTAGATTTTTGCTGTAGGGCGTGTGTGCTCACCAGAGAGATCAAGCAAAACAGGGAAAGTGAGAAATAAAAAGAGAAATAACCTAGGGGCTGGCCACAATCACTTGTCTTCCATTCTCTTCTCGGGATTTGGGGCACATACATACCCAGCATGTTTTTCTTTCTTTTTCTTTTTTTTTTTTTGGCGGGGGATGGGGAGAGGTTTTTGGTATAGGGCGCGTGTGCTCGCCAGACAGACAGAGAGTGACAGAGTGACAGAAAGCAAGAAATCACCCCCCAGGGGGGATGGTCACACCGCAATCCCTTCTCCTCCATTCTTCTCTCAGGATCTTTGGGCACGCACGCACACGCGCCTGGCATGAGTTTTAAGCTACTGGGTCCAGGACGCAAACCGCGATCAACTACGTGGGAGTCCAGCGACATAGTCATTACACTAACTGCTGGTCCCAGCGAGCATGTTTTTCAAGCTGTCAGGTCCAGGACTTGAACCATGGAGTCAGCTATCTGGGATCCAACACATTAATCACCACAACACCTGCTGGCCCAAATTAGACAATTTAGATGAAATGAATTATAGCTATAGAACAACCTAATTTATCAAAATGACATAAAAAGAAATAGAAAGCCTGAATAATGTTGTATGTATTAATCTGTATAATAACTTGAACTCTCTTTTTTTAAGGTTTTGCCATAGGGTGCTGCACTCACCAGTGAGAGAGACAGAGAAAGGGAAAGTGAGAAATCACTCTTCAGGGGAATGGCCACACCACAATCCCTTTTCCTCCATTCTGGGATTTTAGGCACACATGCACACTCACCCTATGTGGTTTTCAAGCCACCAGGTCCAGAGCTGGAGCCATGTGGGAGTCCTCTGCCTTAACCACCATGTCACATACTGGTCCCATAATTTGAACTCTTATTTATTTATTTATTTGGAAAGCTTTTTTCTATAGGGCGTGTGCACTTGCCAGAGAGACAGAGAGAAAGAAAGTGAGAAATCACCCCCCGGGGGAATGGTCACACTGCAATCCCTTCTCCTCTCAGGATCCTGGCCACTCACACACACGCTACGGTATGAGTTTAAGGCATTGGGTCCGGGACTCGAACTGCAGGCGACTACATGGGTGTCCAACAACATAGCCATTACACCAACTGCTGGTCCCTGAACTCTTTATACAATAAATCTCTAGATTCTGATGGTTTCATCAGTAAATTCTTACAAAGTTTTATCCCCCAGAGGGATGGCCATGCCATAATCCCATGCCACAGTCCCTTCTCCATTTCTCTCCTGGGATTTTGGACACACATGTACATGTGCCCAGAGTGTTTTTTTATGCTACCAGTCAGGACTTGAACTGTGCAGTTGGTCATGCGGGATTCAGCCACCTTAATCTCCATACCACCTGCTGGTCCTAGCACTCCAGTATTAAAAGTGCTTTCTTTTCTTCTATTTTCTATCTACCATTTGTTATCTATTTATTTACTTAATTTTTCAAATTTCAATCATGTTAACTGATGAATGGGTTATAATTTGGTACTATTACTACTAATTTTGGTATTCACATTGTCCTAGATTTGATTAGTTGAGAGTCCCTTCAAGCTGGTTCTTATATCCTTCTGACATGTTCTCACTTTTTTTGTTGTTTTTGAGCTCTTTCTCACTTTTTAGGACAAGAACACATGCTGGTCTTATTTTGTACTTTCCCTAACCCAAGTCTGTAATCAGCCATTTTTCTAAGAGGCTCTGAGTATTTTTATTGGAGAATGATATTGAATAACATTTAGAAGCCAAGATTTAGGTATAGATATGCTCGTTATTCCTGGGGTGTCAGTTAACATAGCTAGGAAATACATTCATATATAAATATATAAACTGTATATAACTTTAGTGTCACACATAACTCTATCTATACTTATAAGTGAAACTATGATTTCTTTCAAGTAGCTCCAGTTCTATACAACACCATTCTAATTTTTGCATTTCCACATATTGAAACTCACTTTTCAGACAGTAAGAGACCTGGTTTCTGTCTTATAGAGTGCCTATAGTAAACCTCTACCAAATATCTTAGTCTAAGAAAAAATAACATATATATACATATATATATATATATATATACACACATATATATATGTGTGTATATATATGTGTGTGTGTGTGTGTGTGACCAATACCAGGCATGCAATAAGAGTGTCTATTATAATTTTTAATCATGATTGTATTATATTAGATATCCTAGCCAGTAAAACAAAACAAGAAAGGGCCGATCCCATAGCTTAGTGGTTAAGGGAACCAGATCTCACGTGGTCAACCACTGTTCAAATCCCAGCCCCAGTGGCATGAAAAACATGCAGGATGTATGTGGGTGTGGTATGTGTCCCAAACCTCAAGGAGTTGGAGAAACAGCATGACCATGCCCTATCTGGGGGTGCTTCCTTTCTGTCTCTCTCTCTTTGTCTCCATTTCTATCTCTCTAACAAATCCATATGCCTTCTGGCAATTAAAAAAAAGATAAGAAAATAATAAGAATTTAAAGACTTATAACAATATGTATCTATGAACAAATGGTTAAAATAGAGCAGGGCCAGCCGATGTCGTGGTGGTTAAGGTGGCTCGAACCCACCTGGCCACCCTGTGGTTTAAGTCCTGGACCTCGTGGTTTGAAAAATATGCCAGGCACATGTGTGTACATGCCCAAAATCCTGAGAGGAGAATGGAAGAGAAGGGATCACAGCAGAGCCATCTCCCTGTGAGGTGATTTCTCACTTTCCCTTTCTGTCTTTTTTCTTTGTCTTTTTCTGGTGAGCACATGCATCCTACAGCAAAAAAACATGAAAAAAAGAAAATGGCAAAATATTTCTGACCTTGCATTTAACAAAAATTTTTAAACAGGATTAAAAAAAGCATGAAATACACAAGAAAAATGATAAATTAGACTTCATGCAAAAATTCTGCTTGTTATAACTAACTCATGAAAACGGACATGTAAACTACAGACTGGAAGAAAAAAATTTTTTGGGGGGGAAGATTTTCGCTATAGGGCACGTGCACTCGCCAGACAGAGAGAGACATAGAGACAGAGAGAAATCACCCCCCAGGGGGGATGGTCACGCTGCAATCCCTTCTCTTCCATTCTCCTCTCAGGATCTTGGGCACGCACGCACACGCACCCGGCGTGAGTTTTAAGCCCCCGGGTCTGGGACGCGAACCGCAGTTGACTACGTGGGAGTCCAACAACGTAGCCATTACGCTAACTGCTGGTTCCCTGGAAGAAAATATTTGTTAAATATGTACATGATAAAAAACTTGAATCAAGGATAATAAAGAATTCCTATAACCTAATGACTTACATTATAATAACTCAGCTTATAAAATGAGCAAAATATTTTAATGAAATATAACAATTTTATAAGTGGCAATAAACACACAAAAAGATGCCCATATTGAAGTCACCAGGCAAATGCAAATAAAAGCCATAATGAGATAGCATTAAGCACCCACTAGAAGGACTAACATTAATGAGAATGACAATATCAAGTGAGAGTGAAGATGCAGAGCAACCAGAACATCGTATTTTGCTGTTGAGAATGTAGATGGAATAGTCACTTTGGAAAAGTTTGGCAGATTTTTTATGAAGTTAAACATACACTTACCATAAGACCCAACAATTCCAATCCTAGATCCCTACTTAAGAGAAACGAAAACATGTGCATATAAACACATGTTCTTGAACATTCATGGAAGCTTTACTCATAACAGCCCCAAACTGGAAACAACAAAATGTCCATCAAAAGAAATCTTTCCGGGGCTGGATGGAGACAGCAGGTAGCATGGTGATTAAGGCAGTGGACTCCCATATGGCCAACCACGGTTTAAGTCTCTGACCTGGTGACTTGAAAATCACTCCAGGGGCATCTGCATGAGTGCCCAAAAATGCTGAGAGGAGAATGGAGGAGAAAGGATTGCAGCGTGGCCCGCTCCCTAGGAAGCGATTTCTCTCTTTCCCCTCTTTCTGTCTCTCCCTGGCAAGCACAACACCCTATGGCAAAAACTCAATAAATAAATAAATGATTAAACAAATTGAGATATATCTGTGCAATGGAATACTATCCAGCAATAAAAAACAACGAACTACATGCTGAAATGACATGGATGGACTCTCAACAGTGTTTGCTCAGTGAAAGAAGCCAGACACAAAATACTACTAACTGGATGATTCCATTTACTTACAGTTCCAGAAAAGGACTAACTTATAGTGACAGAATACATGTCAGTGTCACCAGTGGTCAAGGGGATGGGAGAAAGAAATTGACTTCAAAGGACACATGGGAACTTTTGGGGCTGATGGAAATATTCTGTATCATGATTATGATAATGGTTACATTGCAGAGTTGATTTGTAAAATTCATATTATCTTTTTCTTTTTTTGAGAAATTTTTGCTATAGGGCACATACACTTGCCAGAAGAAAGACAGAGAGAGACAGAGACAGAAAGTGAGAAATCACTCCCCAAGGGGGATGGCCATGCTGCAATCCTTTTTCTTCCATTCTCCTCTTGGAATCTTGGGCACGCACACACACGTGCCTGGTGTGAGTTTCAAGCCTCCAGGTCTGGGACTTGAACTGAGGTTGGCCATGTGGGAGTCCAAGAATCCGGTGGGCCCAAATTCACATTTTTTTAAAGTTGGTGTTTTTTTTTTTTTTTTTTTTTTTGAGAGGTTTTTGCTATAGGGCACATGCGCTCGCCAGACAGAGAGAGACAGAGAGACAGAAAGCGAGAAATCACCCCCAAGGTGGGATGGCCACGCCGCAATCCCTTCTCCTCCATTCTCCTCTCGGGATCTTGGGCACGCACGCACATGCAGCCGGCGTGAGTTTTAAGCTACCTGGTCCGGGGCGCGAACCTTGGTCGACTACGTGGGAGTCCAGCGACATAGCCATTACGCTAACTGCTAGTTCCCAAAGTTGGTGATTTTAGTTGTATAAACATTGTATCTTAATAAAGCTGACCAAAAAAACTAGATAAGGTTTAGCCATAGTGGTGTATGTAGCTAAGATACTGTGCCATGCAAGCGGGGCCCACACAGAAGGCCTGGTGTTTGATTCCCAGTCCAACCTAAAGGCAGGGCATGGTGGTATGCTCCTGAGATCTCAGGGACTTGGGAGGCTGCAGCAGGAGAATCTCCAGCTCAAGGCTTGTCTGAGCAACGTAGCAAGACCCTGCCTAAAAAGAGAGCATGTGAGGGCTGGCAGGTGGTGTGGTGGACTCCCATAAGGCTGACCTTTGAGTCCTCAACCTGGCAGCTTGCTTCCTCTTAAACTTTCCCTCTTTGTCTTTTTCTGGTTGAATTTAAAAATAAGTAAATAATTCTTTAAAAAGAGAGAGAGAGAGAGAGAGAGAGAGAGCCTGTGATCCCAGCTATTTGGGAGGAGGATCATGATACAGTGATACCCCATCTTAAAAAAAAAACAAAACGAAACAAAAAATGAGGCCAAAGACTTAAACAGGTACTTCATAAAAGAGAACATCCAAGTGGCCAGGAAACATAAGAAAAGGTACAAATTAAAATCAGAATCGGATACTATTACATCCCTATCATTATGTCTAAAATAAAACAGATTGAGCATACCAAGGATTGCTGAGCACATACAGCCAGTGGAACTTTATGATGTCACTTCTGTGGGTGTCAACTGGTATATCATTTTACTGTCTCTTAAAGCCGAATAAACTATAACCCAGACATTCCAATCCTATTTATTGTAGTCAAAATTCAAAATAACCCAAGTATTCATCCATAGTAAGATAGTAAAAATAATTATAGTAAATCTGTACATTGTGGTACAACACCACAATTAGAATAAATGGGCTACTGCTACATATGACATAGCTGGAGCATATAAATATAATATGCAGTAAAAGAAACCATACACAAAGGCCATACTTAGAGTTCAAAGATAAAGATATTAAGTTATGTGACAGCAGGATTGTGGCTACCTGACAGAAGGCAGTCAGTGGGTGGGAGCATAAGAGGGCTTTAGAGCACCAGTAGTCTTCCTTGATTTTGATCTTAGTTACAGTTGTGTTCACTTTATGAAGATTCACTAAGATGGGGGACCAGCAGTTAGCGTAATGGCTATGTCGCTGGACTCCCATGTAGTTGACCACGGTTCGAATCCCAGACCCAGTGGCTTAAACTCACACCAGGCGCGTGTGCATGCGTGCCCAAGATCCCAAGAGGAGAGTGGAGAAGAAGAGATTGTGGTGTGGCATCCCCCCTGGGGGGTGATTTCTCACTTTCTATCTCTCTGTCTGGTTTTGTCTTTTTGGCGAGCGCACGCACCCTGTAGCAGAAACCTCTAAAACAAAAAAAAGATTCACTAAGATGCTGCCCTTATGATATAGCTATTTTCTTTATGTATGTTATATTCGATAAAAAATTTATAAAAAGAATTATTTATTTAATTTTATTTATTATTTTTTAATTTGACCAGAGAGACAGAAAGGGAAAGTGAGACAGCAAGCTGCCAGGTCCAGGATTCAAACCGAGGTCAGCAATGTGGAAGTCCAGCACTTTAACCACCCCACCACCTGCTGGGGCCTCAATAAAATTTTTATTTAAAAAGTGATAATCACACCAATGCCTATGTAACAGTCAACACACAGAACGCCAAGTAAATTTTATTCCTCTGAATTTGCCTGATCTCATAATGTCTTATAAATGGAAATCCAAACATCCAAAAGAGAAAATTACTTGTAGCACAAGAACACCTTTTACTTTAGAACACACAAGATATCACATCCATGAAAAGAATAAGGACAAAATCATAGCAGATCCATTTATCGATTTTGTAAATTTATCATAAAGAAAGAAATGACTCAACAGATGTACAATGCTTTCTGTGAATATGCTCTTTCTAAACATTATGTCTGCTAGCAGAATGACAAAGCCAGTCCAAATAGCTAACCACTAGATCAATTTAATAAATTATGATATACCAATGCAAGTTAATAACATGCATTAAAAATGATGAATAGAAGACCTTGGAGAAGCACTAAATCATTTTGTAGGTATAATACTAGGTAGAAAAATCTAAATGTAAGCAGATATATGTATATTATGATTCTAACTCTACAAAAGTAGACCATGTGGCAGTATGAATAAATAAAAACACTTGTGTTGGTGTGGAAGACATGAATTTCTGGGGGTGGGAGGAGAGGAGTAACATTCCCCCAATATTCTTATTATTATTTGGGTCAGAGTTATTTGTTGCAAGCAGCAGAAACTAGTTTAAATAAAGAAATGAATAGGACTGTAGACGAGGAGTAGTTTATAGGATTAAAGGAGTTGCTGAATGACCTGGAAGAAGGAACAAGAGCCAGAAAAGTGGGACCAGCAGTTAGCGTAATGGCTATGTCGCTGGACTCCCACGTAGTCGACCGTGGTTCAAGTCCCGGACCCGGTGGCTTAAACTCACGCCGGGCACGTGTGCGTGCGTGCCTAAGATCCCGAGAGGAGAGTGGAGGAGAAGGGATTGCGGCGTGGCCATACCCCCTGGGGGGTGATTTCCTGCTTTCTGTCTCTCTGTCTGTCTCTGTCTGTCTGGCGAGCGCACACGCCCTATAGCAAAAACCTCTCAAAAAAAAAAAAAAAAAAAAAAAAGAGAGCCGGAAAAGTTAGAGATGTCAGAAACAAAAGTTCTTTAAACAACTCTCTTGGATTCTCACTCTTGATGATCAGCTTTAAATATCTTCTGTCTCTCTGTGTGTCCCCACTCAAGATTCAAGTTATTGGCAGAAAAAAATCTGATCATTCTGGTATGAGTCATGTATCCATTTGGTTTTTTGGTTGGCAACCACACAGAACCACTTGGAGTTGACGAAAGGCACTTACCTAAAGGAGAGGGCAGTGCTGTGACCGTACAGGGAGAAAAAGGATGCTCAGTAGACCAGAGTACAGTTCTGTAAATCCTTACATCACCTTTTCTTTTCTTTCCTTTTCTTTCCTTTTTTCTTTTCTCCTCTTCTCTCTCTCTCTTTTATTTTTTTAAAGAAAGAGATTTTTGCTATAGGACATGTATGCTCACCCAAGAGACAGAGACAGAGAGACAGAAAGCGAGAAATCACCCCCCCCCACACACACACACTCCCCAGGAATGATGGCCACATCACAATCCCTTCTCCATTCTACTCTTGATTTTGAGTTTCAAGCCACCAGGTCTGGAACTTGAACCCTCATCAACCACGTGAGAGTCCAGTGCCTTAACCATTGCTCTATCGGCTGACCACCCCCCCTTTTTTTTCTTTTAAAAATGTGTTATAGGGCACATGTGCTTGCTGGAGAGAGAGCAAGTGAGAAAGTGAGAAAGTGAGAAATTACCCCCCTAGAGGGGAAGACCATGTTGTAATCCTCTCTCCTCCATTCTCTTCTTGGGATTTTTTTTGGGCACACATGCACATGTGCCTTGTGTGTTTTTCAAGCCTCTGAGTCTGAGATTCGAACTGCACAGTTGGCCATTTGGTATCCAGCCACCTTAACCACTATGTCACCTAACTGACCCTACATCATTTTTTAAAAAAAATATTTTTATACAGAGAAATTTTTGCTATAGGGCACATGTGCTTGCTGGAGAGACCGAGAGAGACAGAAAGCAAAAAATCACCCCCACAGATGGGATGGCCACACTGCAATCCCTTCACCTCCATTCTCCTCTCAGACTTTGGGCACGCATGCACATACGCACACGTGCCTGGAGTGAGTTTAAGCTGCTGGGTCGAAGACTTGAATTGTGGTTGAGTATGTGGGAGTCCAGCAATGTAGCCATTATGTCATCTGCTGGTCCCCGTAATCTTTATAATAAATATAATTTTTTCATATATTGAATGAAGATATGCTTATTGTATAAAATTCATAAAATTCAGAAAATTCTAAAGTAAAAGAATGACAAAGAAGATAGGTTAGATTTCTGGATGTACAATTGTTAGAAAACATGACCTAAGAGCCAGATGGTGGCATGGTGGTTAAGGCAGCTGGATCCCACATGGCTGACTGTGCAGTTCAAGTCCATACTTGGAGGCTTAAAAAACATGCCAGGCACATGTGTGTACATGCCTAAAATCCTGAGGAGACTAAAGGAGAAGGGATGGTGGCGTTGCCATCCCTCTTAGGGGAGTTTTCTAATTTTTTCTCTTTCTCTTTCTGGCAAGCACATGTCTTATAGCAAACTAAAATAATAAGTAAAAAATTAAATATTAAAAAACAAAACAAAGCATGGCTTAAGCATCTTCTTTTTTTTTTTTTTTTTAGATTTTTGCTATAGGGTGCATGAGCTTGCTAGAGAGACAGAGAAACAGAAAGCAAGAAATGCCCCCCACCCCCACAGGGGATTGGCCACAGTGTAATTTCTTCTGCTCCATTCTCCGCTCAGTATTTTGGGCATGTATGCTAGCGTGAGTTTTAAGATGCTTGGTCTGGGACTTGAACTACAGTTGACTCTGTGGGAGTCCAGCTATGTAACTTTCACGCCATCTGCTGGTCCCAAACATGGCTTAAGTATCTTTAGGCTCTTATTACATATTGCCAAAATAATTTTTTCTGATACTTACCGTGTGTCAGATGCCTGTTTTGACATACCTTTGCTAGTCTCCAGTATTATGACTAGTAACTCTGCCAATTTGTAAGTGAAAAGTTGTACTTCCGTGTTTTAGAGTGCTTTTTATGTTAATGGTTTCTGCCATAGGTGCATGTGCTCACTGACAAGAGAAAGAGAGAGAGACAGTGAGAGGGAAGTGAGAAATTACCCCACCCCCCTCTCCCCTGCCAGGGGGAGATGGGCACACTGCAATCCCTTCTCTTCCACTCTTCTCCTGGGACTTTGGACACACACACACACACACACACACACACTTTGTGTGATTTTTAAGCTACCAGGCAGGGACTCGAACCATGGCTGATCATGTGGGAGTCCAGCACCTTAACTATCACACTACCTGCTGGTCCCTTCAGAGTGCATATGTTTTTTTAAAGAATTATTTATTTAATTTTACTTATTCATTCATTTATTTAAATTTGACCAGAGAGAGACATACAGAGAGAGGGAAAGTGAGAAAGCAAGCTACCAGGTCCAGGACTCAAACCGTGGCCGACCATGTGAGAGTGTCCAGTACCCTAACCACTACACACCATCTGCTGATTCCAAGAGTGCTTCTTTCTTTCTTTCTATTTTTTTTGGAGAGGTTTTTGCTATAGGGCGCGTGCGCTCGCCAGAAAGATAGAGAGAGACAGAGAGATAGGAAGCGAGAAATCACCCCCCAGGGGGGATGGCCACACCGCAATCCCTTCTCCTCCGTTCTCCTCTTGGGATTCTGGGCATGCACGCACACGTGCCCGGCAGGAGTTTAGGCCGCCAGGTCCGGGACTCGAACCGCGGTCGACTACATGGGAGTCCGGCGACATAGCCATTACGCTAACTGCTGGTCCCAAGAGGGCTTTTTTAAAAAAAGTTTATTTGGGGCCAGCAGGTAGCATATTGGTTAAGGCACTAGGTTCCCACACAGCTGATGGTGATTTGAATCGTGGATCTGGCGGCTTGCTTTCTCACGTTCTCTTTCTCACTCTCTGTCTCTCTGGTAAGTGCCTGTAGCAAACTAAAGATAATAATAATCATCATAATAAATACAATTAAATAAATAATTATTTTAGAAAAAATAAAATAAAATGTTTATGTATCTATTTCTTCCATGAGAGAAAGAAAGGAACAGGTTCTCCAACAGGGTCTTCACACTCTAACCCACTCCATTTTCAGCTGGCCGAGGCCCTGGTACACTCAGGGAGGCCCCAGGGTATGAAACCTGGACCTTTCTGATGTGGGTGCAGTTGCTTTCCAACTGTGCCACCGCTTGGTCCCTCAGAATGCTTTTTTTAGTTATAAGATTGAACATTGTTTCATATGCTTAGAAGCCACTGCTAATAAATAAGCCATAAATCCTTTCTAGATATATTCATGTGTTCATTTAATATTTATTGAGTGCCTATTGTAAGAACAAGGAAGTGTCCTTATTCCCAAGATACTCACAGTCGAGTGAGAGAGACAGATAAGGAAACAGTTCAATACATTCTAAGCTGAGGAAATATTTTCAAAGCTAAGGCAAGAAACAGTTTGGTTGTTAATGAAGAATGTTAAGTATTTCTTTCTTACAGCACCGAAGTAGGACACATGGGATTGTTAAGAGAGTTAGACTAGAAAGGTGTGCTCCAATCAAATCTCAGTGACCTTTAGCTCTGTGACAATTAGACCTAATCCTGGAGGACAACGGAAAAAAAGCACAGAAGAGTTTTAAATAACCAGGAGTGAGCTGATCAGATTTGTGCTTTTGCAATCTCCCCTTTGGCAAAAGTATGGAGAGGGAGGAAAACAAAACTGGAGTCGGGTAATAATGCAGATTGGACAGCCAGATAGGAAAGATGATCCAGCAGAGTGGTGAAAAAGGTACTGAGAAATGTTTTAGGCTTAAATGGCATGCTAGTCCCAGCCTAGACCTCTGGAAAAATAAAGCAATAAAACAAGGAATTGGCAGATAGACTCTGAAACATACCATTTATTGCACAAAATACTAAGATGGCGGTCTTCGCTTAGTGTGAGAGCCACAGGAGGTGCTAAGTAAACCCCAGCTTAGGGCAGGTGACTCTGACGTGAGTATCGTGGTTTGCTTCCTAGGTGGTTCTTCAGAATAAAAGATGTGTTCCCTGCGCTGCTGGTAGTGCTGCTGGCAGATACTCTCAGCTAGCAGCTGTTTTTAGTGTTAGCCTTGGCTCAAGAGACCACTAACCACTAACCCAAAGCCATGTCCTTTTCTGGAGGTGTCCTATGTCCGGTGATTGATCAGAGTGGGGAAAATATATAAAGTCTTATTAACTATCTCTTTTTTGTTTGTTTAGTTTTTGGTATAAGGTACGAACACTTGCTGGGAAGATAAAAGTACCCCCTGGGGGATGACCGCACTGCTATCTCCTCTCCTTCATTCTCTTCTCAGGATTTTAGACAAGCACACACCCACACATGCACACACACGCACACACACACACAGACCCATCCCTGTATTTATTTAATTTTATTTATTCATTTATTTTAATTTGACATGAGAAAGAGAAGGCAAGCCACCAGGTCTGGGACTCAAACCATGGTCGGCCATGTGGGAGTCCAGCGTCCTTAACCACCATGCCATCTGCTGGTCCCCTGTGTGAAGTTTTTTTGTTGTTGTTGTTGGAGAGGTTTTTGCTATAGGGCATGTGCGCCCGCCAGAAAGACAGAGAGAGACAGAGAAATAGAAAGCGAGAAATCACCCCCCAGGGGGGACAGACATGCTGTAATCCCTTCTCCTCCATTCTCCTCTCAGAATCTTGGGCACGCACACACACACGCCCAGCGTGAGTTTAAGCCACTGGGTCTGGGTCTCGAACTGCGGTTGACTACATGGGAGTTCAGCAACATAGCCATTACACTAATTGCAGGTCCCCCCTGGTGTGTTTTTCATGCCACTGTATCCAGGACTCACTGCACAGTTGGCCATGTGGGATCCAGTCACCTTAACCACCATGCCACAGATTGGCCCCCCTACCCCCAATCTGAGACAATTTTGAGGGTCATTCCAACCTTGCAGCTCCCTAAAGTTTAGCTGATGCCTTCACTGACGTTGAATTTCAGCTCCACTTGTCCCTTTGCCCAGTGTTCTTCCCTTCCCTTCTTTTCCTGCCCACCCTTCCCCTTCTGTCCTTTCTCTTCCCTTCCTGCTCTTTTTTCTTCCTTTCCCTTCCATACAAAACATTGGTCTCCAAAACATTCCCCAATAAAATCTCCTACACAGGGACCAACAGGTTGTGTAATGGTTACATTGCTGGACTTTTACATAGTCAACTGCAGTTCAAGTCCTGGACCTGGTGGCTTAAAACTCACTCCGTGTGTGTGTGCGTGCTTGCCCAAGATCCGAGAGGCGAATGGAAGAGAAGAGATTGCGGTGTGGCCGTCCTGGGGAGGAGGGGGTGTGTGATTTCTTGCTTTCTGTCTCTCTGGCCAGCACACACACCCTGTAGCAAAAATCTCTCTAAAAAAAATAACCGAAAAAGTCTCCTACACAGTAATACGCATCTCATCCTCTGGGGAAGACTTCTCCTGCAGGATCAGAATGTGTGCCCCCCTGTAGCTAGTGGCCAGGAGGTGGAAGGGTGGCTCAGAACTAGCATGTCCAGTTTGTTCTTTCCACATTTCACATCATGGGGGTTCCATCTTCCCTGTGACAGAGCGACTTAACGTGTGGAGAGATGCCAGGATTTATGTCATCTATGTTTCTTCAGCAAAGTAGGAAACATTGGGATAGCACCATATCAAGGAGCTGTGTTTGTTAGGAATGATGTACTGGTTATAAGGCCCATTGAGAATCACTCCTGGGTTTCAGACTTGCTTCGTAGAGTGGATAGTAGTGTCACTGAGATAAAAGAAAACCCAGTTGAGTCTGAGGTACCTTTACGATGTCAAGGTACAGTTGTTCGTTAGACAATTAAAGATATAAATCTGGAGTTCTGGAATGTGACCTGAAGTACTGATGTTAATGTAGATACCAGTCCTACACTGAGGAAAGGCTAGGATCCTGCCAGGCTGACAGGGAAACCCTTTGGGGAACAGAAGTCGGTTTATTGTTTAAAACACACAACAACCTCTAATTAGTATTTTCAGAGAATTGGGAAGATGTTATCTGCCTAGAATAAGAGCAAATCTGCTATAAAACAATGGTCAGAATATCAGGAAATCTTGAGAATGAGATGTATGATTGGCAAAATAAAAATTTCTTTAGAAAAATGAGATTAGAGTTGAGAAAATATCCCAGAAAGTAGAATATTAAGGAAAAGGGGACAGACATCAAGGTTAATTCTGAAAGATCCAATGGTCAACTAATGGCATGCTTATGTAGACCCTGTCCTGGTTCCTGTCTTATCATTTATTATTATTATTATTATTATTATTATTTACTCTTGGATAAATTTCCAGAGCAATTTTTAGCAGGAAGTTCATAGGAGGAGAGGCTACGGTTTTCTGTTAGGGCTCTAGGAGTGTAAGGACCTGGAAGGGGATTGAGGAGAAGGGATCTGATGGATTACTCTCCTGACAAGTCTAAGGGTGGCTCCAAAGCCCTCATTTGAGGGCTCCCCTTAGATGAGAGGATACTCCTTGTTGGAAATGGGGTGCAAAAAATGTGTGCAGCTGCAGATAACCTCATGGGGGGTGACTAGAAATGGAAGGAATTCTTCTCTGATGGCTTCTATATTCTCTATGAAGTACGGGCACTGTCATCTTTTCAGTTATAGTGAGTGAATGTGGTTGGGGTGGGAATGGGGTAGGAAGCTTTGAGAAATATGAAAAAAATTAATAGTCTATATGAGGAATGAAAAAAGTTGCTGCACAGGGAAACAAGAAATGATTGTTGGGCTGCTCCAAAGGCTCAGATGAGTTGGGGGCCATACCACTGGGGAGCCGAAAGCAGATTTTGACAGTGGAAGCCAATCACCAACTAAAGAGACAAGCTAGTCTCAGAACGAAGAGGTGCCCAGGCTCTTCTGAGAAGAGAGTTGTATAAATGAAAAATAGGAAAACATCCTCTTATGACTCATAGGTCTCATTTTCATCAGCTCCCCAACCCTGCTTATTTTCCTTTGATGTTTACAAAGAGGCTTGTGATTTCATAGGGGAAAGGTGAAGGGTATAATAAGCTAGGAACTCAGGAGAAGGAGCCACAGAAGGAAAGCCTAAACAAGGGAGGGGATAGCGTGGACCCAGCTGAGAGCAAATGGTCAGGGCAAAGGCTTCCTTGAGCTCCAGTCATGGTTCCCTCCCACCCGCTGCTGCACCTCACAGAAACTCAGTGAGGGGATCCAACAGTTGGTTGCCTTCGCTGCTCTATCTTTAGGATCTAGAACAGAGTCTGGCACAGTATAGGTGCAAAATAAATATTTGGGGGAATGAATGACGGCTACAGCACAGTCACTGTTTTTTTTTAATAGATGGTTTAACACAGAGTCCCTTTTTCTCCCTCCTCTTCCTTTCCAAAAAGTTTTCAGACAATGCTTGGGCCTGCTGGGCTTTTTCAAAAGACAAAGAGTTCTACTGCTGCTCCAAAGGACCTACCGCCCACTTCCAAATCAGAACTACGTCTTTCTGTTCTTGCTGGAAAGGGAGGCACAGCTTGCTTTGCAAGAAACTTGCATAGGAAATGGTGCAATCTGGGCTGTTTCTCGTTCTCTTTCAATCTCATTTCCTAAATTAAAGAAAGAGAAATTTAAGGAATCTTAGGAATACGAAACTTCTCTGGAATGATCTTTATTGAGCTGTGTTTAGAACCAGCTGAAGTCCTGAAGGGCTGTCGAGCCAGCCAAGAATAAAAGAAAATGAAAAATAACTTAAACAATCCTAGCCAAACTCTGAAAAGGATATCTAGAGCAACTGCTATTTTTTTTTTTCTTTCCCAGAATGGTTCGCTTGTAGAAAGAGAGGAGGGAATCCAGTGTTTTGGAAGTAGTATGATGTGGTTAGTATTCTGGAAGCTGTATAATTTACACAGCTGTTGCACACATGCTAACTCCCGCTCCTATTAACGAGGACGCCACCGACTGGTTCGTAAAGTTTTTATCCATCGCATTCTCTTTAGGAGTTTGTTCATGGCATTTACATACACTCCTACGCCCATTTCAGTCCAATCTATCTTTGTGGTCTATGGATCTTCTTTTCAGGGCTTCATTTGGGAGGGGGTGAAGGACCATTTTGTCTGCCCTACATATACCTAAAAAGGAATGCCAGCAAAACTGAATATAATTTGGCAGATGAGCAGGGAACACTTTGCTGCACTAAAACTTTTCTAGCAATGGAATCCCCAGCTTGCCCTTTTGCTGTGAGCAGTGCACAGAGTTGTCATTCATTGCTCCTGACATCTCCACGTCCTACTGTCAAGACTGGCTTGGCTGGTTATCAAAGGCACAGAGAAGACAGGAGGAGGCAGCCTACAGAGAGCTACTTCTCTTGTACCCTCCTTCTTATCCCATGATGAAATAACTGCCCCACAGCTGAGCTGTATATGAGAAAGGAACTGATTTGCCCGGTGGTCATTCTGGGTGGATATGGAGCCCAGACTAAAGCACAGGATTACTGAGCCTGGCCTGGCCCAGGGCATCATGCTTGCTTGGGTGAGTCACCACTTGGGCAGTAATGCAGCTAGTCTGGAATGCAAAGCTGGGGCCCAGATGCCTGACACAGAGCAGGAACTTAAAAAGGGGAAGGTCTTCTCCTAAGTGTAGTGAAGACCCACATTCATAAAATTACAGGGACCTTAAAAACAATAATGCAATACAGAAAAACACATTTTTTTTCTTTCTTCCCCTGCCTCCAACCCCTCTTTCAGCTCCTCCTATGAAAAACACTGATTTCAATTTGGAATGTATCTTCTACTGCTTTTGAGATATTTATGTATCTGTATACATAGATGTATCTATGTGCATGTATATATATGTATACATGTGTATATACAGCCAGCCCTTTGTATCTGGGCGTTCTGTATTTGTGGACCCAACCAATTGTGGATCAAAAATATATTTTTTAAAGAATTATTTATTTAATTTTATTTATTCATTCTTTTTTTATTTTTTAATTTGATCATAGACACAGAGAGACAAAGAGAGAAAGCAAGTGAGAAAGTAGCTATCAGATCCAGGACTCCAACCATGGTCAGCCATATGGGAGTGTCCAGTGCCTTAACCACCATGTCACCTGCTGGTCCCAGATCAAAATATTAAAAAAACCAAAGTGGGGCCAGCAGGTGGTGTGGTGGTTAAGGGCACTGAACTCCCAGATGGCTTACCATGGTTCAAGTCCTGGCAGCTTGCTTTCTCACTTTTCCTCTCTTGCTCTTGCTCTCACTCTCATTCTGTCCCTCGCTGGCCAAAATAAAAATAAAGAAGGAAAGAAAGAAAGAGAGAGAGAAAGAGAGAGAGAGAGGGAGGGAGAGAAAGAAAAGAGGAAAGAAAGAGAGAGAAAGAGAGAAGGAATGAAAGAGAGAAGGAAGGAAGAAAAGAAAAAGAAAGAGAGAGAAAGAGAGAAAGAAAATAACTCCTAAAAGAATAAGAAAGAAAGAAAAGAAGAGAAAGAAAGAAAGAAAGAAAGAAAGAAAGAAAGAAAGAAAAAGAAAAGAAAAGAAAAGAAAAGAAAAGAAAAGAAAAGAAAAGAAAAGAAAAGAAAAGAAAAGAAAAGAAAAGAAAAGAAAAGAAAAGAAAAGAAAAGAAAAGAAAAGAAAAGAAAAGAAAAGAAAAGAAAAGAAAAGAAAAGAAAAGAAAAAAGAAAAGAAAAGAAAAGGAAGGAAGAAAGAAAGAAAGACAGGACCAGCAGATGGTGTTAATAGTTTTGTCACTAGACTTTCATGCAGTTTAGCATGGTTTGAGTCCCAGACCTGGCAGCTTAAAACTCACACCAGGCACGTGTGCGTGCGTGCCCAAGATCCCAAGAGGAGAATGGAGGAGAAGGGATCGCAGTGTGGGTGTTTCCCCAGGGGGGTGATTTCTTGCTCTCTCTCTCTCTCTCTCTCTCTCTCTCTCTCTCTGTCTCTCTGGTA
>NW_006159508.1:69317-69591 GCF_000334495.1 Tupaia belangeri chinensis
AATGCCGCATAACAACTATTTAAGTAGCATGTACATTGTATTCGGTATTAGTACACTGTAGCTGATTTAAAGTGTGAAGGAAGAGGATGTGCTTAGGTTATATGCAGATACTACACCATTTTGCACAAGGGACTTGAGTGTCTGTGGATTTGGGAATCCTGGCTGGGGTAGGGGTGGTCTGAGGCAGCTCCTTTCCTGGGGTAGTCCTATCCCAGCCCTTGGTTTCTTGTGTTTTCTGGGTCCTACCTCCCTGGATGAACTTAGCCTCTGCATG
>NW_006159508.1:69733-85296 GCF_000334495.1 Tupaia belangeri chinensis
TCCCTACACAATGCCGCATAACAACTATTTAAGTAGCATGTACATTGTATTCGGTATTAGTACACTGTAGCTGATTTAAAGTGTGAAGGAAGAGGATGTGCTTAGGTTATATGCAGATACTACACCATTTTGCACAAGGGACTTGAGTGTCTGTGGATTTGGGAATCCTGGCTGGGGTAGGGGTGGTCTGAGGCAGCTCCTTTCCCAGCCCTTGGTTTCTTGTGTTTTCTGGGTCCTACCTCCCTGGATGAATTTAGCCTCTGAATGCCTGTTTATTTTTGGTTGCATCCAGCGGGTCTACATCTTCAGACTCCTTACTGTACTGCTTCTGTTCCATTTCTGGGCTACAGGGATATTTCTGAGTGTGAGCATGCCTGGTGTTTCTCCCATCTTATACTTCATCTGTTGTCACTATTATTTTGGATGAGAGTGGTCCTCCATCTTGGCTGGAGGTCCACTTCCATTGGCTTCTCTACTGCTGGCAATTTAGCTTCCTCTTTCAACTTTCTCCTGGAAACCATTCTCTCCAAAGTCACCACAGTTGTTTCCCCGTTACCAAGTCAAATAGCTTTTCCTTCAGCCCTCGTTTTCCTTTCCGTTTCCTTTTTAAACTGCTGTCACGTCTTCCTCCCCTTTTGTAAGTGTGGATGTCTCACAAATCCAAGTCTCTTGCACCCTGGGTTTACCCTCTCTGTCATTTGATTTTACACATTCTCACTCTTCAGGAACCTCTAAAATGAGCCCATGTCTGTATCCCAGGACTTCTCCCTCTCCTCCACAAACTGGTCTCCATGGCTACAGATCTCCTTGTATGCATTCCACTTGCCGTCCTGTTTCATCAAATTGCCTCCTTTTCGAACCTCCAAAATTCCATCAGATACCATCCCAGTTTCTAAGGGTCGAAATCATACCATTCTATGATCCCTTCTGTTTTCTCCAGAGCCAGTTAGTTACAAACCCTATCCTCTTCTTTCCTTGAGTTTCCTCTTTCTTGCTAATACAGTGTTCACACACCTGCTATGACCCCTTATAATTTCTCTTCTGGATCATTTCCAGATTCTCCTAATGAGGCAGAACAGTTAAATGTGGCAATTTTGATATATTTTTGTTTAAAATGTGTGATTTGGATCACTCCTATCTCCAGTCTGAAACGATGTGTAAGTACAGCTTTCTTTTCAGCCCCACTTTCTTCCTCTAAGGAGGAAGAATACTTTGTCACATGAGCAAAACTTCAAGACTGGGGTGTTTGTGCTGATCTGGGCAATGGGTTCAGTCCAGAGAGGCTACACTGATTGATATTCGGAAGAACAGTAAGCTATTGAAATGAAAGAAATTCATTTATGCTGAAACTTAAGGGTGATTCAGAACTATCTGGGCAACCAGAGAAAGAGGGGACCGTATTCCAGGAAGAGGGGGAGGCACAAGCAAAAGCGGAAGCAAAATACAACCAGGTGCCTCTGAGTCGGTGTGTACATCTGTGTGTAATTGTGGTGAGGTCTGCAAAGGGTCTCTGTGAGCCAGCGAGAGGGAGCGATGAGACTGGACAGAAAACCTGTAGCTGCCAAGCCAAGGAGGGTTTCCAAAGCACTATTAAGTGGGAATAGTGTCACATCACCCCATTTGTGGCCAGGTTGTTAGCCTTGGATGGCATCGCTCACCAAGCAGGACTTAAAACAGAAGAATGGGTATGGCTTAAGGGTTCTAATGAGATTATGAACGCTACTTTTTGCTGTTTCATTAGGTTTGCTTGTGACACTCAGAAGAGGGAAAAGGGAGAATCTCTGCAAGGAAAGAGTAGAGGGCAGCTTTCAGAAAGGCCCCTGGATAACAGAATGTGTTTGCCAGGTGAGGAGACAGAATAACAACGCAGACTGGAGGAGCTAACATCATAGCTAGGAAGATGACTGCATGGATTGTCGTATCTAAAAGGGCTTTCAAAGATGACAATGAGGGGACCAGCAGTTGGCGTAATGGCTGTGTCACTGGACTCCCATGTAGTCGACCGCAATTCAAGTCCTGGACCCGATGACTTAAACTCATGCTGGGCACGTGTGCATGCGTGCCCAAGATTCGGAGAGGAGAATGGAGGAGAAGGGATTGCAGTGTGGCCATCCCCCCTGGGGGGTGATTTGTCGCTTTCTGTCTCTCTGTCTCTCTCTGTCTTTCTGGCAAGCGCATGTGCCCTATAGCAAAAACCTCTCCCCCTCCCCAAAAAAGAAAAAGGAAAAGAAAAGGTGACAATGAGAACAGGAGTGAACTTGAGATATTAGGGGCCCCCCTCACATTTTGCTGTTCTCCTACTTATAAAATTTCTGTTGGTCAGGGCCCATTTGACTTGCTAGCTTCTCTTTGAAGTTTTTTCTTGACCCTCTAGCCAAAGGGTATCTCTCTTTCTCTTGAAACTCTAACTTGTTTATAAGTACCTTATGGCTTTGTATTCTCCTTTATGTGTAAAATCTCTGAAGATTGTTTTGCTTATCTTTGTATCTCCTCCACCACCTGAGACTCTGTTCTTTATACATTTTCTACTGAAGAAATAATAATTGAACTGAGTCTGCACTTTCACAGGAAAAATACATCCTACAGGATTTAATAAATATGAAGCTTAAATAATGAAATAGTTCAAGGAATTTGAATATTTCAAAGCGCCATCCATATAAAGCCTGAATAATTCATGCAAATATTTGAAGAAAAGAACAAAAGCTTATCTAATAATTCAGTATGCTGTTTTTTATTTTGGTCCATAAAAGGAGATCCCATGCTTCGTTTTGGTGGTAAGCTCAGCTTCAGAAGCTTTGAAATGCAGATTAGGTCAATTACATCACAATTATATTTGAAAATTGAAAAGTATTATCCAAAAGGCAAATTCCAAATTTATGCCTTTTCAAAGGAAGTGTCATTTGGAAAGAAAATGATTCACACCATGAAATATGTGGCATTTCTTTCGGTTTCCACTCTCTTCTACAGTGGTGGTAGGCTCTTGTGAGGTGTAGACATGTGCTTAATCAAATTTAGCTTAACTTCCCAAGTGACAAAAATGTATATGAAGTATTTCCAAGATAAGAAGAGGCACATTCTTTTTTTAGTACACATCCCTCCTATGCCACTGCATTTGTTTTATGCCCTTATTTGAAAATTTGGCTTGGTTCATATAATCTATAAATTTCTATTCATTTACAACCAGAATAGCCTGGAACCCTATCGAGCTGAACAGTATTTTAGAAAGCTGATCCTCATTTTGTCTGCAATAAAGAATAAACTATCATTATTTGTATTTATCTTATAATACAGACACTCAGGATTACTCACCTGAGAATGGCACCCGAGTTTTGATTGTAAGCTTTTCTTTTATCAAGCTAAGTGATGTGGAGCAAATCACTTAATCTCTGAGGTAAAATGAAGAGCTTTTGCATAAAACTTCATAACTGTAATTTAAGTACAATCCACCCAGATGATTAATGATCTCTTTGAAAACTGAAAAAAAAAAAAAAAAAGAAAAAAGAGCAGTGGCCATAATAGATGCTGTGTTTTGAAATAATGAAGGGGAAGGGCTGTTAGTTCCCCCCTTTGCGTTTTACACAGATCTGTTTCCTTGAGGTTGCACATGCCAAGTATTAAGGTTAATGGATGCTACCAGAATCAGAGGAAATGGAGAAAAGGCTGATGAAATTTTCTTATTTTGGAAAATGTATAAACAGAAAAGAAAAGAAACCAAAGCAATACAGAAAAAAGTTTCTAATTTTAATTCTAATAACTCGCAGGACTGAAAATGATGGAACTGTCACACATTTCTACATTCATAAGTACTATGCAAAAAAATCAGTTACAATACAGTAATTTACCATATTAATCTTGAAAAAGTCTCATTTTTTAAGAGCTCATTTTAAAGAGTTGTAGATTTTAAAATTAATTTGCTTATTGTTTCTTAGTTGTCTTGTGTTCTGAAAAGCTTTCTCTTAGAGGTTTATGAAGGAAATACATGTGGTCACCTTTGTCATGTGTTAAAATAGAAAAAAAAAATCAGTAAGAAAAAATTAATATTAGATTAAACAAGACACTCCAAGAACCAGATGCAGATTATATGTAAAATATGAAGACTATATATATTTTTAAATAATTATTTATTTTATTTATTCATTCATTTATTTCTTACTTTGACCAGAGGGAGACAGAGGGTGAGAGTGAAAGAGAGAGGAAGTGAGAAAACAAGCCACCAGATTCAGGACTTGAACCCTGGTCAGCCATGTGGGAGTGTCCAGCACCTTAACCACCATGCCACCTGCTGGTCCCCAAAGACTATATTTTTTATAATTCTTTCATTTAGATTTTTTTCTTTTAAAATTATTTATTTAATTTTATTTATTTGAGAGATTTTTGCTATAGAGCACATGCATCTGCCAGAGAGACAGAGAGGCTGAAAGCAAGAAATCAATCCCCCAGGGTGGATGGCCATGCTGTAATCTCTTCTCCTCTTGGGATTTTGGGAATGCACCCACATGCACCCAGCATGAGTTTTTCTTTTTTTAGAGAGATTTTTGGCTATAGGGTGCAAACACTTGCTGGAGAGACAGACAGAAAGTGAGAAAATCACTCCCCAGGGGGATGGCCACACCACAACACCTTCTCCACTCAGGGTTTTGGGTATGCATGCAGACGTCCCTGGTGTGAATTTTAAGCTGCCATGTCTAGGGCTTGAACACTACGGTCAACTACATAGGAATCCAGCAATGTAACCATTACTCCGTCTGTTGTTTCCTATTCTTATTATTTTTTAATTTGACCAGAGATTGGGAAAGTGAGAAAGCAAGCTGCTAAGTCTGGGACTTAAACCATGGTCAGCCATGTGGGAGTCCAGTGCCTCAACTACCACATCATCTGCTGGCCCTTTAATTTAGATTTTAAGATGCAGATTTAGGGGCCGGCAGGTGGTGTGGCAATTGGGGTGCTTCCCACATGGCTGACTGTGGTTCAAGTCTGGTGACTTGTTTTCTTGCTTTCTCTTTCTGACTCTCTGATCAAATTAAAACAAACAAACAAACAAACAAAAAAGCCCAAAATGAATTAAACAAATAAGTCTTAAAATTTTTTTCTATCCTATGTTTACTTGATGAATAATGTTAGTAAATTGTAGTATTTATAGGCTACAATGTATGTTTTGCTAGACATGTACATTGTGGAATGATTAAGTCAGGCTAATTAGCATATTCATCTCCTCCCATACTTACTTCTTTGTGGTGTGAACATTTAAAATCCAGATACAGGGCTAACTGGTCGTGCAGCGGTAACACGAGGCTCTGTGACACTGGACCCACACAGGCAAGTCCAGGGTGCTCGTCCCAAGGTCTCCTTGTGATCCCCAGGCTGGCTGAGTTGGAGCATGGATTGTGGCATGAAGACTCTGCTACGGTGCCTGTCTCTCTCTCATCAAGACACTTTAAAACATCAAGATATAGAGCAGGGATATTACCTACTAGCTAAGGGAGTCGGATTCCACACACACCCTCACCCCCAGCAGCCTGAAAAAAATGTTGAGTGTGTGTGCATGTGCATGCATACCAAGATCCTAACAGGATGAAGGTATGAAGGAGGAGGGATTGTAGCATGACTGTGCCCCCTTGGGAGGTGCTTTATACATCTTCTTTCTGTCTGTCTGTCTGTCTGTCTGTCTCTCTCTCTGGTGAGTGCACATACCTTCTGGCAATTAAAAATAAAACAAGATACAGTTTTTTTTTATTACAACTAAAACAAAAACAATGTGTTTGTGATAGAATTAAAAAGTCATGTTATATTCAAACATATATAGCTACATATGAATTCCTGTGTGTATACAATTATATGCTAGATATACTACATATATATAGTATACACACACCTATTTATTTTGGAATTCTTGTCTAGTGTACAGGAAGAAAACGCTATATTAAAAATATCCAACACCCAGTTAACTTAAAATATATCATATTACTTCTTGGCTTTCTGTTGTCACTGTTGGATGAGTGGAATGATTCATTATAACGCAATGTAATATATACAGTTTCAATGATCACATGATGAGTTTAAATAGCTATCTAAGAAAGCTGAGGGCCAGCTGGTGGCATGGTAGTTAAGGCAGCTGGATCCCACATGGTTGACTGTGTCGTTTGAGTCTTAGATCTGTGGCTTGAATAACACGCTATGTGCATATGTGTGTGTGTGCCCAAAATCCCAAAAGGAGAAATTGGGAATGAGATTGTGGTGTGACTATTCCCCATGGAGATGTTTTGTCACTTTTCCTCTTTCTCTCTCTGTCACTATTCTGTGGACACATGTGCCTCGTAGCAAGAAAAAAAAGTATAATTGCCATAGAAACCTATTGATGAGAGAATTTAGTGTCTCTAAATAAATACTTTGATCTCCATCATATTAATACCCAGATAGAACTGATCTTCTGTGAAGAAATGTCATTGACTTTTACTCCTTAGGAATTAATTAATTAATTAATTAATTAATTTTAGAGAGTTTTTGCTATAGGACATGTGCACTCACTGGAGAGACATAGAAAGATAGAGAGACAGAAAGTGAGAAATCACCACCCAAACAGGATGGCCATGCCACAATTCCTTCTCCTTTATGTTCCTCTCAGGACTATGGGCATGCATACACATGTGCCTGGCATGAGTTTCAAGCTGCCAGGTCCAGGATTCGAACCATAGTCGATTATGTGGGCATCCAGAGACATAACCATTACACTATCTACTGGCCCCCCCAGCTGTTTCTTTCTGCAAATAGTTAATTTCCTTATATGTCTTAAAATATTTTTCTTAAATATTAGACTTATTTGATACAATTATTTATTTTAAAGTTAGAAAAACAAAAACCTCAGTGATTAATTTTGGGGAAAAGAGTAAACAGAAATGCATACACAAAAGAACAAATTAACTCAAAAGCCTAATAAAGGTGGTAGAATTAGATAAACAGGTTTAATAACGAAGGTCTCAACAAAAATCTTTTTCAACATTTTTTTTTAGACTTTGAAGAGACTTTACCCAGCATTATATACACCTCAGTCCAGCCCAGTTGAGACCACCATACACATCCTCATCAACAGATAATAAACCTTATCTACGTCGCACAAGTGTCTTTTTTTTTTTTTTTTGAGAGATTTTTGCTGTAGGGCGCATGTGCTCACCAGGAAGACAGAGAGAGACGGAGAGACAGAAAGCAAAAAATCACCCCCCGGGGAGATGGCCACGCCACAATCCCTTCTCCATTCTCCTCTCGGGATCTTGGGCATGCATGAACATGCACCGGCATGAGTTTAAGCCACCGGGTCCAGGACTTAAACCGTGGTCGGCTACATGGGAGTCCAGCAACATAGCCATTATACCAACTGCTGGTCCCATAACAAGTGTCTTACCTCTCCATTTCCCCCCCTCAAATTTTCTACTCTTCCCCTCCCACACTCTCTTTCCACTTTGTCTCTAGTGTCCATTACAATTTTTAATACTTCTATGTTCTCCAGTCTTTCAGTCTCTACCATAGAGTGCAGACAGTTGGTATATGTTAAATGGAGACATACAATGTCTCTCTTTCATAGCCTAACTTGCTTACTCAGCAACAAATCTTCCATATTCATCTACTTTCTATCAAATTTCAGGACCTTGTTGTTTTTATGGCTGAATAGTATTCCATGGAATATATGTGCCACAAGTTTTCAATCCATTCATCTGTTTGTGGACATTTGGGTTGGTTCCATGTCATAGTAATCGTGAATAAGGCTGCAATGAATATAGATGTGCAAGTGCTTTTCTGACTGAGTGCTTTCCTGTCCTTTGGGTAGATACCCAGGAGTGGAATTGCTGGATCATATGGTAGTTATATTTGAAGATCTTTAAGGAACCTCCATATCATTCTCCACAGTGGCTAGACCAATTTACATTCCCACCAACAGTGTAGGAGTGCTACCCTCTCACCACATTCCTTCCAGCATTTATCATTATTTATTTTTTTAATCTCACCATTCTGACTGGGGTTAGGTTAGGTGGTATCTCATTGTGGTTTTGATCTGCATCTCCCTTACAATGAGGGATGTCCAGCCTTTTTTCACATGTGTTTCGGCTGTTCCTGTGTCTTCCTTAGAGAGTTGTTTGTTCAGCTCATTTTCCCGTCCTTTAATTGGGTTAATCATTTTATTCTGGGTACAGAATTTTTCTTTATTCATGATAGAACGCATCCATATGAGAGAAAGAGAGAAAGAGAGAGAGAGAGAGCGAGAGGGAGAACGCACCCTAGTCCCCTGATCTGGTCATGCTGTAGTTCCCCTCCTCCAGTTCACTAGCCCAGGGGTCTTCAAATTCCAGGTCACAGGCCAGTACAGGTCTGTGACCTGTTAGAAACTGGGATGTACAGCAGGGGGTGAGAAGTGGGCCGATGAGCTAAGATTTCCTCTGTATTTACAGCTGCTCCCCATTGCTTGCATTACTGTCTGAGCTCCACCTCCTGCCAGATCAGTGAACACATTAGATTTTCATAGGTGCGAGAACCCTATTGTGCACTGTGTATTTGAAGGCTCTAGGTTGTATGCCCGTGAGAATCTAATGCCTAGTAATTTTAGGTGGAGTTGGGACAGTGATGTTAGCACTGGGGAGAACCTGCAAATACTGCATTATGGTGAGTTGTATAATTATTTCATTATATATTACAATGCATAATAATAAAGTGTACATGGAACCAGCAGATGGCATAATGGTTGCTGGACTCCCACGTGTTCCACCAGCATTCAAGTCCCGGACCTGGCAACTTAAAACTCACACTGGGTGCGTGCATGTGCCCAAGATCCCAAAAGGAGAATGGGAGAGAAAGAATTGCCATGTGGCCATCCCCTCTAGGGGGTGATTTCTTGCTTTCTGTCTCTCTGTCTCTCTGGTGAGTACATGCTCCCTATAGCAAAAATCTCTCTTAAAAAAATAATAAAGTGTACAATAAATGTAATGCACTTGAATCATCTGAAACCACCCCTCCACCAGTCTGCAGCAAATTAAAAAATAGTAATAGTAAGTAAATAACATTAAATAATACTTCTCTAAAGAACAACATACAATTCTGTAGTTCTGATTGAATTTTGCTAGGTTTCAACACTGTAAGTGTTCACCAAGAAAGGTCTAGGTGAACAGTTTTCCTCCCCAAAGGGTTAAAGGGCTCTGAGATTTCTAAATAGATTCGCTTCAGTGCTATTTGCTATTGCTTGGCTCATTTCCTTCTGGATAAGATTCTATTTTCCTTTCTCTTCCTTTTCACTCAGTTCCTTAATATAGCCTTGAAATATGTTATAGCCCTCCTGAACCACTGCTTTCAGTAAATGTACTCATTGTGAGATAACTGAAGATGGGGGCAATGTGTTACTTATGTTCCTGTTATTCTTGGCTCTCTATTTCCCTTTTGATATAATGATATAATAGCATTCATATTTGGCATTGCATTTTCTTTCCTCTTTTTAATTTTGCTATAGGGTGCATGTACTCACTGGAGAGAGATAGAGAGAGGAAGGGGTGTGGAATGAGAAATCACCCCCTCCCCCCAGGGACATGGTCACACTGTGATCCTTTCTCCTCCATTCTCCTCTCAGGATCTTGGGCACATATGCACACACACCCAGCGTGAGTTTCAAGCCACTGGGTCCAGGACTCAAACTGCAGTTGACTACATGGGAGTCCAGGGTTGTAACCCTTATGCCACCTGCTGGTCCTTGACCATTGGTTTATTAATGAGGAGCTTAGGAAGAAAACAAGCCTCTTCACTGTTTTAAGGATGGTGACCTTGCTGGCATCTCAAGGGTGTCCTGAGTGAGGGCCATTCTGATTCTCTTGTTTTCCCATCCCATTGACTCACCCAGCAGGGCTCTTTGCTGTGTAGATGCCATATGGGAACATTGCTCTCCTGGATTCCAGTTCTGTCCTTCCCAGTTCCTTTACACCCGAAAGCCAGGATTTGGGCCTCACCCAAGTTCTCTGTGACTCCACCTGTATTAAAGTGCAGGTTAAAGAAGGTGATTTGACTCTCAACCTTGATGGATTTAGAATCTTTTCCAACTATTCAGTTAGGCCTCACTGACCTTTATATCCTTGACTTAAAAAACTGGAAGGTAATTGAGGATATATATCTTATGTGGAACAACGCAGGAATCCTGGGACACATCCACAATCAGACCAGGGGTTTCTCTGCCAAGGACTTCAGACAAAATGAATCTCTGTCCAGTTCTCTTTCATGTGCATTGCCATGATTCGTGTTTGCCTTGATAATTCCTGCCTTCCTCCTTATTTCAGATGTGGAAATTGAAGCCTTAATAAATGTTAAGTTGTTTCAGTGAGAGATTTATACAGCAGATCAGAGGCACAACAAAGATTCTCATTCTGTGTGTTTCCATATGTATATTTTTAAATTAATTAATTATTATTATTTAATTTGACTGGGGGAGGAGTGAGAAAGCAAGCTGCCAGGTCTGGGACTTAAACTATGGTCAGCCATGTGGGTTCATCACCTTAACCACCGCACCATCTGCCAGCCCAGTATTTATATACAATTCCCTGGAGAAGAGGATTGTGGTAGATTCTGGTCTTTTAGTGCCACATGCTTTCTTCCTATAAATTATCTATCAGCCATCTGATTACTGTCAAATCAATTTAAGTCCCAGTGAGATCAGCCTCTCCAGAAATTTATTATGCATTTAGTGAGCACCTACTGCTCTGTTTCCGAAAACTGAAAGAAAAAGACATACCCTTGATATGATTTGTCACAGTCTAGTCAGGAAACCCAATGGAAACTACAGGAAACTACATGCATGACACTTATTTCCTTTATCCCATCAGCAAGGTGGGACAATTTTCTCTCTTTAATGGTCTGGCCTTTTCCATAGCATTCCTATTATGGCCAATGCCTCTCCTAATACAACCCCTCAAAATAGACCACATTTTCCTTGCCATGTGGGTCAAACAAGGACCCATATTTTCTTGGCATATCTTGTAGACTATTTAGCAGTTTCTTTGTATTTCTCCTTTGCTTCAAGCTTATTTCTTTCAAGAAAGAGTGACAGAGAAGCAGCCTCAGCAAGGTCTTCTGCCATGATCTCTTGCAAGCCTCCCCCAAGCCAATCACAGTGATGAGTGTTAAGTACCTAATACAAACAGGTCAGCTGGGGTCCCAAATCTACCATCTTCTATATGGATCCAACATGGCTTCAGCAGAGTGTTATCACTGTTCCACCGAGCTGCCCCATTTCTGTTTTTCTCATGTCACATTGCTTTTGGAGACAGAAACTAGGTTTTCAAGGGTAGACATAAGATGTCTTGAGCCAGACTTGACTATATGGCTGTTTGGATTCCCACTGGCAAGTCTCAAGATGGGGACTCAAATACACCATTTCTTTGGCTGCTTCAAAGTGAGGGCCTCCATGCAGCCCAGTGCCTGCTTCCTCTTACCCTTGCCAGTCAGATGGTGCGGGCCTGGGTGGCATTCTATTGGACTGCAACACAGGCCACCATCCAGCAGCTCAAAGGAAATGCTGTCCTTTGGGAAGCTCTTCAGGGACTAAAGGGGTAAGAGGAACTATAATAACTATGGTAGCTCCTGCCTGGCAGGAGGCCTGGAGTTCCCCCAAACCCCTTTGCCCCTTAACCCACTTCGGCTCAGCTCTCTAGTAAGTGTGCTGGCTGCTTCAGTCTGAGGGTTCCCTAGTATGGGACTATTTGGGACAGCAGCCCAGACGCTTGGTGGGGACACATACTCTTGCTTGTTGCTGCTTCTCTCTGGCTGGTACATCTTCCCTCTTTAAAATGTATTTAAAAAGAAAAGGAAAAAAAAATAGAGAGCGAAAGATAAGGAGAAAGGCCTGTGATAGTGCCATGGTAATACAATTGGCTCCGAATGAGAAAGTCCCAGGTTTGTGTCCCGGGGCTTCCTTGAGCATGCCAGGTGCATGTGTGTGTGCCCATGATCCAGGCTGGATGAGACAAGGAGTAGATCATGGTGTGAAGACTCTACTGGAAATGCCCCTTTCTCTGTCTGTCTCCCTGGCTGTCTAGCTCATAAGACAAATAAATAAGTAAACCTTTTAAAATTTAGAGAGAGAGAGAGAGAGAGAGAGAGAGAGAGAGAGAGAGCAGGAAGGAGAGAGAGAGAAAGACAAAGGGGGCAGAGTGGGAAGAATAATGAAAAAATCCATTTTTGTGTTTACATTGTAGCTTCTCTCCTTCCTTAAAGAGGCTCCTCATCACCATTGATAAACTCTAAACTCTTTTTGTCTGCATTATGTTTCAAGATCTAACCTTTGCCTAAATCACCACTCTTGTCTCATGCAATGTCCCCCTCTTTGAGTTATACACATACCAAGCTACTCCATCTTTATGGAAGGAACTGTATCACTTCTATCCTTTTCATAGGGGATTCCTACTTCCTTCCTTCCTGTGACTAACTCATATCCATCCTTTAGAATTTAGTTTAAATTTTACATCCTTCGGGAAGCCTTCCTTGACTTCCCCGGTTAGGGGTGAGTGCTCCTAATACCCGTAGCACATTGTGTATCCCTTTGTTACGATAGTTAGCCTCTAACTCTTTTTCTGTCTTCCCTACAAAACCTGGGGTATTTTGAGGGCCGTGACTGTGTCCTTAAGTATTTAACAGTACCTAGCTTAGAATAGCTTCAGGGAGGTTACCGAAAGCTGCATTTATATTTTCCACTCACTGATATTGCTGTAGTTCTCCATAATCCTTGGCACGTTACAAAAAGCCGTGTTTATTTCTGCATCATATGTGTTACTCACCTCTACTTCCTCATTTAGGGAAGAAGGTTTGAAAATGATTTGCTTAAAATTAAGTCTAGATACACATTTCTGCTCTATTTATTAGAACTGTGAAACTCTCTAATGAGATTTTTATTTTTTATTACCCGTAGTTTAATCTAAGCCACTCATATCTTGTGATGATTTAGGACACCAAATTATAGACTTTTTGACCTACAAAGGACTTTCAAACGATCAGATTCAATATTTCACTTTACAGACAAGGACAGGAGGTTCAGAGAGAGGTGAAGCGACTTCACTAAATCTCACACTAGTTGGTGGCATAGTTACCACAGGAATGAGGTGTCTGTCCCCCACCTCCCCTACTGCTTTTTCAGTCTTTATCCTATGTTGATGCTAGTGACCAAATATAGGTTTGACCCCAGTTGGTTTATTTATCAACGTAAGGCTTTAATTTTGCCTCTGAAACTAATTTAGTTGCTAACACATAAATTAACATAAATATTTTTCATCTGGAGCCCTGCTATACTGCGGACCTCCTTAAAAATTCTGAGGGGGTTTGAGAAGAAAAACCACCCAGAAATGCATAAATACGCAGAACAGCTCATCCATCCTCTTCACTTTGTCTCTCAGGAGCTCTTTCCTCCTATCACAAGTTGGTTCTGCAGCAGAGCAGTTCATACGCACTAGCACTTTCCTTCTTAACACAGTGTTCCACTTGTTCGTAAGCACGCGCTAGCGAGAGAGTGAGACAGTTGCACTTCACATGTTATCTTCCCCAGACGCAAATAAGTTTCTTTACTACCAGAACTGGAAAATGATATGTGTGGATTGCCGGGATTTTTTCTTTTAATTTTTTGTTTGACTATTAGATTTGGTTTATAACACCATAGACTAATATTATAAAGATTTGCACATCATTCATTTTATTGCAGGGTATTTCAAAAGTATAGGTCAATATAACAAAAAATTATTTATCTACCACCTAACTCAGTCATATAATAAAATTCTGGTGTATTTGTTTCAGGTGTATCTTTTTTTAAAAAAAAATTCCCAGAGGGTGTGTACATTCATCAGGGAGAGACAGAGAGACAGAGAGAGGGGAAGAGATGGAGAGAGAGAAAACACCCTCCAATGGGACATGGTCATGCTGAAATCCTCCATTTCCCCATCCTGCCAGGATTACAGGCATGCACACACACACATGCCTGGTGTGTTTTTTCAGCAACTAGGGGCTGACTCTAACCCCTAGTCAGCCATGTGGGATCCATGTGGGATCTGAGTCCCTTAACCACCTTGCCAAGAGACCAATCCTCTCTTTTCTTTCTCCCCCCGTCTTTTCTTATCTTTGTCCCTTCTTTTCTTTCTGTTCTCTTCCTTGCTCTCTTCCAAGTTAAGAGCTTATAGATGTAGTCAAAGCTTCTGTAACCAACCTATTACCTTTCTGTTATATGCAGAGTAAACAATCCTGAATTTAGTTTTTTTTTTTTTAAGAATTATTCCATTTTACTTTATTTATTTATTTTATTTTTAATTTGATCTGAGAGAGAATGAGACAGCAAGAGAGAGGGAAAGTGAGAAAGCAAGCCACCAGGTCCGGGACCCAAACTACAGTCTGCCATGTGGGAGTCCAGGCTTCAATTTTGCCTCTGAAACTAATTTAGTTGGCTAACATATAAATTAACATAAATATTTTTCATTTGGAGGCCTGCTATACTGTGAGCCTCCTTAAAAATTCTGAACCACCACGCTACCTGCCAGCCCCCCTGAATTTAGTTTTAATTCCTGTGTATATTTTGGTACTTAAACTATATGTGTACCTATAAATAATATCTAGATTTGCCTGTTTTCTATCATTATTACATGATGTATTCTATGCTTTCTTCTCAACTTCTCTTGCAAATGTATGCAAATCTTCTAGCTCATGTAAGTGTCTATATGGTATTTTTGTCTAAAAGATCACAATTTATCCATTTTCTTTTTTTTAGAATTATTAATTTTAATTTTATTTATTATCATTATTCTTTAACTTGTATAGGACACATGCACTCAGCAGAAAGAGACAGGGCAGAGACAGACAGAGAGACAATGTGAGAAAGCAAGCTACCAGGTCCAGGACTTGAACTGCAGTTGGCCATGTGGGAGTCCAGCGTCCCAACCACCATGCCATGTGCTGGTCACTATCCATTTTCTTTTTAACATTTATTTATTTATTTCTTCCATGCACCAGAGAGACGCAACACCCCAACAGAATCTTGACACCACAATCCATCCCCGACCTCAGTTAGCTCCAGATCATGGGCAAACATGTGTCTAGTCTATTCAGGGCAATCTCTCGATGTGAATCTGGACCCACGTGGGTCAACTTCACAGTGTGGATTTTCAAGACTGTGCCATTGTCTAACTCCTTCCGTTTTCATGTTGATGGATCATTAATTTGTTTTCTTTATCCCTTTTCTTTTGTAAACAGTGTTGGAATAAACCTTGTACATGTCTTCTTGTGAGAGTCATATACCTGTGTGTGACATCCCTGGGTTGCATCATAAGTCTTTCAGAAAGAATTTTTATGTTGATTGTAATACAATCTGTCTAGTTTCTTAAAAACAGTAAGTCAAGGTAAGTGCTGAAAGAAACAGAATATAAATAATAGCATGTAAAATGGTGTGGAACAATAGGTAAATTAGATATAGAATCTTCTGCTTTTCTTTTTTCATCTTAAAAAAGAAAAAGGAAAGTGAACATGTAAGTGAATTGACAACCACTGAATGCCACAGATTCCCATCTACATTT
>NW_006159508.1:85323-103631 GCF_000334495.1 Tupaia belangeri chinensis
TTCCATGAAGTCTTTAGAATGTTTTTCTTTTTTCTGTGAAAACGACTTCGTCTTTGGATCTCTATTCTATCCACCTCTATGATATAAACGTTGCACATTGTATTTGCTGTGGTTTGTTTACATATCTCACATCGTAGACTGAACGTGTTTGGAGGGTGGAGTTTATGTCTTATCAGTATTCCTAGGCCTGGTGCACACTAGGTAGTTAGGTCTGAGGGATGAATACATGGTCCAAATGGAAGATCTTTTTGGGTTAGCAGTGGGTTTATTTTTCTTTTTAGGGAGAGATTTTTTGCTATAGGGCACATGCACTCACTGAAGAGCAGAGACAGAGAAAGAGAAATCACCCTGCAGGGGTTGTGGCCTCACTGCAATCCCTTCTCTTCCATTCTCCTCTTGAGATTTTGGGCATGCGTGTACACGTGCCTGGCATAATTTTCAAGCCCCTGGGCCTGGGACTCACCTCGGTTGCCGTGTGGGGGTTCAATGCCTTAACCATCACACCACCTGCTGGCCCCAGCAGTGTTATTTTTTTTTGAGAGTTTTTTTTTTTTTGCTATAGGGCGTGTGCACTCGCCAGACAGAGAGACAGAGAGATAGAAAGCAAGAAATCACCCCTCCAGGGGGGATGGCCATGCCGCAATCCCTTCTCCTTCATTCTCTTCTCGGGATCTTGGGCACACACACATGCTCCCGGCGTGAGTTTAAGCCACTGGGTCCGGGACACAAACTGCATTCGACTACGTGGGAGTCCAGTGACATAGCTAATACGCTAACTGCTGGTCTCAGCAGTGGGTTTCTGATGATAGGATAATTGAATGAAAGTTAGCTCAAAGTGTGGAAAAGCAGATTTATCCTCTTGTGTTTAATTGAAACCAACCAAAAGGAAGTTTCATATAAAAGCTGATATAAATGGCTAAGAAAGCAGAGAAATGATTAAAACTTGACTGTTGGTACTTGTTATGTGTGATTTTTTTTCTTAAAGAATTATTCATTTAATTTTATTTATCATTATTATTATTCAGTTTGATGAAAGAGAGAGAGAGAAAGCAAGCAAGCCACCAAGTCTGGGACTCAAATCGCGGTCGCCCATGTGGGAGTCCAGCGCCTTAACCACCATGCCACCTGTTGGCCCGAGGACTTTAATTCTTTATCAACCATTAGATTTCAATTCCCTTTATTATAATCTGGGACTGTGGGATTGTGTCTTGTTGAGATTGCAGATTAAGTGATTCAAAAGTACTTAGTGTGATGTTTGCCAAATAATAAGTACTGAATAAACATTAGCTGCTTCCTTCGATTTGTTCCAAGTGGTTCTTTGTTACATATTTGAGGAAACTCCCATCTATATGTTTGCAGTAATTCATTAGGAAAGCCGCCAGCCTAGAAAAAGAAAGACATCTAAAAATTTAGACCTTGGGTCAACCACAGCTCAGCCGCTAAGGGAGTCCTATCCCATATGGCTGATGGGGATTTGAATCCTGACCTGGAGACTTGAAAAAAAAATTTTAAAAAGCCAGGTTCCTGCGCATTCATGCCCCTAATCCTGAGGGATGGAGGAATGGAAGAAAATGGATTGCAGTGTGAGCACACCCCAAAAGGATTTGCTTTGACCTTTTTCTCTTTCTCTGCTTCTTTGGCAAGCACACAGCCCCTATGAAAATTAAAAAATAAATAAATAAAAATCTAGACCTTGGGGTCAGTGTGTAGCATGATGATTAAGGTGATTGGATCCCACATGGCTGACTGTGTGGTTTGAATCCCAGACCTGGCAGCTTGAAAAGCATGCTAGGCGCTGCATGTGCATGCCCAAAGTCCAGAGAAGAAAATGGAGAAAAAGGGATTGCAGTGCGACTATCCCCCATGGGAGGTGTTCTCTCTCCCTCTCTCTCTCTCTCTCTCTCTCTCTCTCTGTCTCCAACAAGTGCCCATACCCTATAACAACCTTTTTAAAAAACTAGATTTTAATGTTAAGTGCATAATAGAAAATTCTTGAATATCTTGTGAATTAAATATAAAAAACATAGGGCAATTATGTATTATAAATATATTTTTCAGAATGTAGAAAAGCCATTAGAATATTTTAAGAATGCTCCCTCCTATCATAAGGGTTTATTTTTATGACTGTTATATCACATATATGAAAGAAGGCAGTAGCTAGTTTCGTTTCCTCAAAACACCTTTTTTAAGGCAGCTGTGGTTTACCAAAGTATAAATCCAGTGAGGGCCACCATAACTAGTATGTATTTACATTTTGACTCATGGTGCCTGTCAGGCTTTAATCATAGGGGAACAAGCAATATTACTCAGACTTCATTGTTTAATCTTCCATTCATTTGTTTTCCAAGTTCATTTCAGTCTGTGGGAAGGTTCCTTTTTGATTGCAACATGCAGTCCTGACTTCTGCAATTTATCTTCATTTGCCATTTTGAGGTGGCTATGAAAATCCCATGATAAGCTCTTTTTCCCCAAAATCTATGCATAAAAGCCTCATTGAGTTGGCTTCATCCTAAATACATTTTGAAATCACATCAGCACTTTCAGATCAGCAAGTTACTCCTTAATAAATGACTGTCTTAATGTTCGCTGCTATTTTAAAAACGTGAAAGAGAGCAGTTTCCAAATACGTATAACTACTTTCAGAGAATAGTAAACTGAGCATTTAATGAAACGAAGTCCTTACATTTTTATTATATTGTGTTTGGATATTTGAATAATTAGCTGTAAACGAGTTCTGTTTGTACCAAAGTGATTTTCTAAATGTAATTGTCACTCTTTCAATAGAAGTTCTAGTTCCTGGGTAGAATTGGAAATGAAATGGTCATGTCTTCATAGACTGAAAGAGATTACAGATTGCAGCACTAAAGTGAATCCACAGTGGAAAAAAATGCAGTAAACCATGGTATTCCTCCCCCCACGCTGATTGGATAATTTACTCAACTAATTTTGTCTAGTCATTAGAATGTCAATTCTTCATTCTAGAATTTCTTCCACTCAAGTGAACAATATTGATGCATATAATTTGGATTAAAAAAACTCTCTGCTCTTAGAAATATCTGGATATAGGCCTTGAATAAGTTTCCTCATTTAAGTCACAGAAATTTATTCAAAGAGAAACCAATCAAAGAGAATACTAACAACAGTAACTATCATTTATTGAGCCTTACCTATGTTACCTAAATTTTTTTCCACATTGAGTATAATTGACAATTAAAAATGATATATATTTAAGGTGTATAATTTGATGATTTGAGATACATAAACATTGTGAAATAATCAGCACAATCAAGCTTATTAACATAACTGTTGCCTTGCGTACTTACCATTTTTCTTTCACTTCTTTCTTTTTTGAGATGAGAACACTTAAGATTTACACTTTTGGGGCCAACAGATGGCATAGTGGTTATGTCACTGGACTCTCACACGATCTACCATGGTTCAAGTCCTGGACCTGGTGGCTTGAAATTCGTGCCAGGTACATGTGCATACATACCCAAAATTCCAAGGGGAGAATGGAGAAGAAAAGATTGTGGCATGGCCATCCCCCCTGGGGAGGGGACATTTCTCACTTTCCCTCTCTGTCTCTCTGACGAGCACACATGCCCTATAGTAAAAACAAAACAAAACAAAACAGGGAACCAGCAGTTAGCGTAATGGCTATGTCACTGGACTCCCACGTAGCCGACCGCGGTTCGCGTCCCAGACCCGGTGGCTTAAAACTCACGCCGGGCGCGTGTGCATGCGTGCCCAAGATCCCAAGAGGAGAACGGAGGAGAAGGGATTGCGGCGTGACCATCCCCCCTGGGGAGTGATTTCTCGCTTTCTGTCTCTAAGTTGTCTTTTATATGTATTCTTCAGAACTGCTTCCTAATCTTATATAGCAGGAAGCGTTATAAGAATAGAACTCACAGCAAGTGCTCACTGTTCCTTCAGACACACACACAGACATAAACAGACTCAGAATAAAGAATATCTATCCACAAACCAGTGGATCACGATGATCCTAGCACTAGCCCGGCTGGTATCAAAACAAGAGTCTCCATTTATACACATATATGCATGTGATCACTTATTGCTATGCATGCTGATACACGAAGTGTGGAGTATCTGTCTCCTTCCTTTGTTGTCTGATGCAATTACAGTGATGCCCCAAACACTGGAAAATAGTTAATTCACTAATTATATAGACATTTTCATGGACTAAAGCTAGGGCAAAAATAGTAAGTGTTATACATTACATAGTTTTTCATATTTAAAAAGTATATATGTAAGCACACGTATGTCTTAAATTATATTTTGCATAAGCGATTTTGTTTTCCTTCCAAGTAAGAACTTTGTACTTGGGGCCGGCAGGCGGTATGGTGATTGAGGTGCTGGACTGCCACATGGCCAACTGTGGTTTGAGTCCTGGACCTGGCAGCATGGTTTCTCTCCCTTCTCTCTCTGTCTTTCTCTGGTTGGATTAAAAGATAAATAATAATTGCCAAATAATAATTCTTAAAAATAAAAGAACTTTATAACTTTGTACTTATTAACTGTAGTACTTATTAACTGAAGATGACTTCTGGTCATCTTCCCTTATCTCTGTTCACCCTTTCTTCTTTAGAAAGAAAACTCCATTTATCTGACAGCCCCAAATAAATCAAAAGTACATTTCTCAGCTTCCCTTGTAGGTAGGTATATTCTTATGACAAGTTCTGTACAATGACATATAAATGGAAGAGTTTTGTACAGTTTACTCCTTAAAAAGATCATTAATGTTGGGGCCAACAGATGGCATAGTGGTTATGTCACTGGACTCTCACACGATCTACCATGGTTCAAGTCCTGGACCTGGTGGCTTGAAATTCGTGCCAGGTACATGTGCATACATACCCAAAATTCCAAGGGGCGAATGGAGAAGAAAAGATTGTGGCATGGCCATCCCCCCTGGGGAGGGGACATTTCTCACTTTCCCTCTCTGTCTCTCTGACGAGCACACATGCCCTATAGTAAAAACAAAACAAAACAAAACAGGGAACCAGCAGTTAGCGTAATGGATATTTTACCAGCAGTTAGCGTAATGGCTATGTCACTGGACTCCCACGTAGCCGACCGCGGTTCGCGTCCCAGACCCGGTGGCTTAAAACTCACGCCGGGCGCGTGTGCATGCGTGCCCAAGATCCCAAGAGGAGAACAGAGGAGAAGGGATTGCGGCGTGACCATCCCCCCTGGGGAGTGATTTCTCGCTTTCTGTCTCTACGTCTCTCTCTGTCTGTCTGGCGAGCACACGCGCCCTATAGTGAAAATCCTCCCCCCCCCAAAAAAAAACAAAAAACAAACAAACAAAAAAACCCCAAAAAACTCTTTAAAAAAAATAATAAGATTTACACTCTTAGCAAGTTTCCAGTGTGAAAACATAGTGATTTTCTAAATGTAATTGTCACTCTTTCAATAGAAGTTCTAGTTCCTGGGTATAATAGGTCTCACTTGTATAAAAGGTCTCTGGCACTTAATCATCTTGCATAGCTGAAATTTTGTGCCTCTTGATCAACATCTTTCCCTTTCTCCCTCCCTCTAACTCCTGTCAATCATCATTCTACCCTCTGCATCTATGAGTCTGATTATTTTAGATTCTACATATAAGCGAGATCACATATTATAGTATTTGTTTTTCTGTGTCTGGCTTATTTCTCTTAGCATAATCGCTTCCAGATTTATTCATGTTATCATGAATGGCAAGACTTCCTTTTTTATTGAAAGGCTGAATAATATTCTGTTGTGTATATATGCCACATTTTCTTTATCTATTCATCTGTTGATGAACATGTAGATTGTTTCCCTATATTGACAATTGTGAATAATGCTGCAATGAACATAGGAGGATAAGTGTATCTTTGAGACCTTGATTTCCTTTCCTTTAGAAATATACCCATGACTGGGCTTGCTGGGTTATAGGGTAGTTCTATTTAAAAATTTTTGAGGAAGCTCTGTATTGTTTTCCATTAAAGGTTACACCACTTTACATTCCCATGCACGGGACACATGTGTTCTCTATTTTTTGTATTATCACTATCACTTGTTATTTTTCACTATGTGACAAAACTTGAAGACACTTTGATTCTCACAGCCATTTGTTGAGTGAGGGCTATTCTTTGAATTTAAATAATGAGGAAGTTTCTGCTCAGATTGGTTAAATAGTGGACCTAAGTTTACACAGCTGATAAGTATTAAAACTGACACTGAAATCTCAGTCGAAGGTCAGCCAACGATATGGTATGGTGGTGAAGGCAGCTGGAACCCATGTGGCCCATTGTGTTGTTTGAGACCTGGACCCAGTGCCTCGAAAATCACGCTGTATGTGTGTGTGTCCCAGATCTCAAAAGGAGTGAGAGAAGGAGGAGAAAGGATCACGGTGTGACTGTGATCCATGGGGCGGGGTGCTTTCTCACTTTCACTCTGTCTCTCTCTGGTGAGCAGATGTGCCTTCTGGCAAAATTAAAAAAAAAAAAAATCCCAGTCCATCTGGTGGTAGTGCCCAAGAGCCCTTGTTCTTTCCTTTATAAAACACAGTTGATGTGTGGTGGAATCTCTTTATGATTTCTTTGATAGTCTTGACTTCTTAGAAAAACTATACAACATCATTTAAATGATAATAATAATGTATCAATTAAGAGTGCAATAGCATCTTCCCTAATTGTTTCTTTTTATTTCATATAGTTTTTTCTTTCTGCACTTGGATATTTGCAGAAGTTTACTCTTTTGCTATAGGGCATGTGCGCTCACCAGAAAGACAGAGAGAGACAGAGATAGAGAGTGAGAAATCACCCCCCAGGGGGGATGGCCACGCCGCAATCCCTCTCCTCCATTCTCCTCTTGGGATCCTGGGCATGCACGCACACGCACCCAGCGTGAGTTTAAGCCACCGGGTCCAGGACTCGAACCACGGTTGACTACATGGGAGTCCAGTGACATAGCCATTACACAACTGCTGGTCCCCAGAAGTTTACTCTTAACTCTCTAATTTTTTTCTCTATCCTTACTCCCCTCCTGCTCCCATACTTGGTTAACGTAAAAATATTTCCTTTCAAATGATGTAACTAAAAGTGGAACTCACCACATAAAGTCATCAATTTAAATAATAACCACATTTTTTGACAAGATCCAACAGTTCTGAAGTTATTTGCAACTTAACTCAATTTCTAAATGGTTTAGGAGACCAAGTGTCAAGTTACCAGAAGGATGAAAAATAAAATATTGGGGCTGTCAAATGGTGCAGTGGTTAAGGGTGCTGGACTCCCACATGGCTGACTGCGGTTTGAGTCCCAGACCTGGTGGCTTGCTTTCTCTCTCTCTCTCTCTGTCCCTCTCTGGTCAAATTAAAATAAATAAATAAATAAATAAATAAAGTTAAATAAAAAATAATTATAAAAATATCTGCATCTTAAAAAAATAAAAATAAATAAAACATTTAGTTGTTATTAGCCAATCTGCCCAGTTATTCACTGAAATTTTCAATGACTTGGAAGAATTCAGCCAGAATGGCCACAAAAGATCTGCACCTTATCTACTGTGACCTTATCTATTAATGAGCCAGACTGCAAATGCTACGGACAGATTGGACAGAGACTTTGGTGGCAACCTATTTAAGTATCCGCAAAGAAGACTCGGGTGCTTGGTAGCTGTACTGCGATAGCTATTATGTCTGGGCTGGTTTCTCAGTGCCAGATGCTAAGCTGAGAGCCACGCAGGCATTACTTCATTTACTCTTCTTAGAGAGGCTGAGTTGCTCTGTGGTTATCAGCATGGGCAGAGCTGAACTAATAAGGACTCTGTGTCCTTGAATAAGCAATGGAAACTTTCCTTCAGTTTCTACATCTGTAAAAGGGAGTTAATTATAATTTGCAGAGTTGAAATAAGGAATGAGTTAGTTAATTTACACAAAGTCCTTGGAATAGTACTTGGGATGGAGACAACACTCAAATATATTGGTTATTATTTCTCCCAAAGATCTTGTGAGGTAGGTACTATTATTTATTTATTTTTAGAGAGATTTTAGCTATAGGGCACGTGCACTTGCTGGAGAGACAGAGGGCGACAGACAGAAAGAAGTCACTCTCCAGGGGGTATGGCCATGCTACAATCCCTTCTACTCCATCCTCTTCTTGGGATCTTGGGCACACATGCACTTGTGTCTCTGGTGAGTTTTAAGCTGCCAGATCTGGGACTTGAATCGCGGTCAACTATGTGGGAGTCCAGTGACATAACCATTACGTCATCTGCTGGTCCCTATGATCATCTTTTTAAAGAATATTTTGCCAGAGAGTATGTGTGTTCACTAGAGAGAAACAGAGACCCCCATGAAGGGTAGTCACACCACAATCCTTTCTTCATTTCTCCCTCTTTTAGGGATTTTGAGCATGAATGCACATGGACGTGCCCAGTGTATTTCTTGAACCAACTGGGTCAGGGATTCAAACCTAAAGGTTGGCCATATAAGACCAGCCACCTTAACCACTATGCCACAGGCTGGTCCATGATCAAAAGTAGGGAATTGAGGTTTAGAGATGGTACATGGCAGAACATCCTTTGAAAATAGGTCTGTTTGACTTCAAAACCTTTGCTCCTGACCGAGCCAGTGTGGCACAGTAATGATAGGAGTGTCCTGCAATGCTGGAAGCCATATGGCTGACCATGGGTACAGATCCCAGGTTGGTAGGTACCCAGGATCCTCAGAACTGGAGGACTGGACTGGGAAGTGGGGATTGCTGCATGACAAGACCCTGTCCAGGGTGCTTCTCTCTCTCTTGCTGTACACATACATGCTTCCTATCACCAAAAGGAAAAAAAAAAAACCTCAAAAACTTTTGTTCCTTACCACTGTACTGTTCTGGTTCTCAGTACAAGACACATAGAGTGGGCAGAAGAACCTATGGTGTCAGCTGGCAGGCTGGCTACCTCACAATGCCTACTCCCTAGATGGTTTCCTGCAGGGTGAAGTGAGAGCAAATCTGGCACAAAGTTGGCTGACAGGCAGGGTGAAAATTCTGGGGCTTTCTCAACCCATCTGGGAGTATAAGTGATGCAAATCATCTTGAAGGTTTAACCACAGCCAGGAGACTCCTCCAGTGGTGATGACAGTGTCCAGGTGAAGTGCAGAAGTGAGGGAGCCTTCCCAAACCTCCAGCCCTTCCTGCCTTTGGGAATACTTGTACCCTCTGGCAGAAAGTAGCTACAGAAATTTGTGTTTGCTTGCTCACGTCCTCAAATAAACCCACACAGTGGACCTTCCTGGATGCTGGATGGTAATTAGCGTTGTTGAGTTTCTGCTCTGTGTCCTCAAAAATATTATGAATTGGATGTAATTATCCCAATTAAGAAATGAAGAAATTAAGGCTCAGAGGAATTAGGTGGATTGCCCGAGGTTATCACACAGCATGTAACTGGACAGGCAGAATTCAAGCATTCAAGAATGTCTTAATCCAACATTCATGTTGCTTCCGCCTTTCAGGGTTGTTCCTTCAGTGTGGGCAGATTATGAAATTGTATTTCTTCTAATAGTTTTTTGCTGCTGCTATCTTTTGACCACCTCATTTCTTGTTACTGATTATTTTAAAAGAATTATTTTATTTTACTTTATTTATTTATTTTATTTGACCAGAGAGGGACAGAGTGAGAGAGAAGAGAGAGAGAGAGAGAGAGAAAGAGAGGGAAAGTGAGAAAGCAAGCCACCAGGTCTGGGACTTGAACTATGGTTGGCCATGTGGGAGTCCAGTGCCCTTAGCCACCACACCACCTGCCAGCCCTCTTGTTACTAATTCTATCCAGGAGTAAGAATATGCTATGGAATTTTTTGAATAGCTGTTGAAAGTAAGTGTTTGGATTATTTTAAGAGTTTGTATTACTGGGTTATTTGGTTATCATTTCTCCATACTGTCTCTTTTTCCCTCCTATTGCCTCATGTAGGTTGTGCATCCCTAATCCAAACATCCAAAATATTCTGAAATTCAAAACTTTTTGAATGCTGACATGACACAGGAATAAAATTCCACACCTGACCACATGTGATAGGTCACAGTCAAAACACTGTAACACAAAACTATTTTATAATTACCTTCAGACTATGTGTATAAGGTATATATGAGACATAAATGAATAAAGGTTGGGTTTCAGCCAAAGATGTCTCATTAGATATGTGCAAGTATCCAAAATAAAAATCTGAAACACATCTGGTTTCAAATATTTCAGATAAAGGATATTTAACCTGTATTTTATATCTTATTATTATAGTCTTTTTTTCCTTCAGTTTTTTGCCATAGGGCATATGCACTCTCCAGAAAGAGACAGAGACAGTGAGAAGGAAAGTGAGAAGTCACCCCCCAGGGAGATGGCCACACTGCAATCCCTTCTCCTCCTGGAATTTTGGGCACACACACACACATACACGTGTCCAGTGTGATTCGCAAGCCACCAGTTCCTAGACTTGAACCACAGTTGGCCATGTGGGAGTCTAGCGCCTTAATCACCATGCCGTCCGCTGGCTCTATTACAGTCATTTTTTTTTTTTTTGAGAGGTTTTTGCTATAGGGTGTGTGCACTTGCCAGAGAGACAGAGAGAGATGGAGAGACAGAAAGTGAGAAATCACCCCCCAGGGGGGATGGCCACACCGCAATCCCTTCTCCATTCTCCTCTCCAGATCTTGGGCACGCATAGACATGTGCCCGGCATAAGTTTAAGCTACTGGGTCTGGGTCTTGAACCGTGGTTGATTACATGGGAATCCAGCGACATAGCTGTTACGCCAACTGCTGATCCCTCTATTACAGTCTTTTTAAGGGTTCTCACTTATGAGAATGTACTAGTTAAAATTGTTACAGATGACCCCATAATGCAGGGGTTACGAGTTGTGCATAGGGAGTAAAATCCCACAAGGCTGACTATGGTTCGAGTCTTGGCCCCAACAGCTTGAAAAACACACCAGCATGTGTGTTTGTGTGGACACATGTATTTCTCAAATCCCGACAGGATGAAGAAATGGAGGAAAAAGATTGTGGTATGACCATGTTCCTGAGAGGACTTCCTCTCTCTTTTTTTCTGTTTGTGTGTGTGTGTGTGTGTGCATGTGTCCTCTGGCAATATAAAAAATGAATAAAATTGTTACAGGAAGACATTGTATTCTCATAGCTTTGCAATAAAGGGAAGGGGATAATTTCTTGAGATTTTGAAAACATGCATTGTAAAGGTTTTCTTAAAAGTTCTCTGCAAGGTGTAATTTCACAAGCAAGGGAAACAATCAGTACAGTAGCAAGATGAGAAGTGGTCATTGGTTTTATTTCAAGCCTGTAGTCATTTATCCATCTGTACATAACAAAGACAATGGGACAGTTAGAAGACTTGAACTACCTGTACGCTCTTGGGTGCCACTAAACAGAGGGACTGAAATTTCATAAACCTTGTCCTTTACTCTCTCAATTCTGACCCTCTTGTTCTATAGACAATGAACACATTATCTGCAGTAGTCAGCTTTTTAATACCATCTCATCCATGACTGTAATGATGAACACATGTGCTCTGAAAAATCTTCTATATTAGGCCATCACTCTGAGGTCCAGTATCAGAGAGCCTGCGGTTCAAATCCTGGCTTTAATACATACAGTGACATAAGGAGCATGTACCCCATCCACATTGAAGCACAGGAGGTAACCTCGTCTTTTAATGTTGACATGGCTTTACTTTCTTCTGCTTGCAAAGATGGCGAATAACTGCTTGCTTTTGTTTCCATATATATGGCACATTGTGAAATGAGGAAGTATTGATTCTCATAACCAGTCTAATTCAGGAATAAATCATGTAATCACCAACCTCTGACAACTCTCCTGTGATTCTACCCCACTTCTAATTTTATGCAAATACTCTCTAGTATTTTATCTTCAAAGAATGCTCTTGAGTTGCAGGAATAGTAAGTGTATTTGCTTTTTTTTTTTTTCCCACTTGAGAAGTTTAAAAATGTTTTTATGCCCTAAAAAAAGAATCCAGAAAAACTTATCCCTGTCATAATGCCACTCATAAAAAGCGATTCTAAGATGAAGACTTCTCCTTGAGAAATAAAGGCGGCTGGATTTAGCATTCAGCTTTCACTTTCATTCAAGGGTTGTCGTTTTAGACCTAAGCTTTCCCTAGAGACAGTGATTTCACCAGAGGAAGCAATATGTGAAGTTACTGCAAAAAAGTTTTTGTGTGAAATTGTGACTCCTGCCAGGGATGTCATATGCTTTAGTTAACTTTCTTCCCAGGAACTAGGAAAATTTCCCAGGCCCCAAATAAATACAGCTGGAATGCTATTCAGAAGTCAGAAGCATGGGCTGAAGTGACTGAATTTTACACACTCCAGTTGTTTCTGGTTGAGATAAAGCCTCTATTCTGTTCTCCTTAAGGTGAAAGCCCAATTCACTTGGAAATGATAAGACCTTATTCCATTGGTAGAACGTGATTAAGATTTCTGTCACTGCTATTACAATTTATACCATAATAAATTTACCTGAGGAAGGTGAATGACCTCTACTGGCTCTAGATTCCTTCCAGAGCTCCCTAAGGAATGAAAGCATGCAATTGACAACTGGTAGGATATTCTGCTGCTTCTTTTCCCTCACTCCCTCCGTGCCACAAAGCATCTCCCACCATGCTGTTGATTAGCAACTCCGCATGTACACCCGGCGACAGTAATTAATGTTCCCTCTTTGACTCTCAGAAATGACAATACCATGAAGTACCCTTCAGAGTCATCAAGGAGAAATTAAATTATGCTCAATATAGTGTGAGAGCCATTTTACTCAGGATTTAAAGCACCTCTATAGAAACAGGCTGGAACTGGCACCTATTGGCTTATGAGAGCCAATTGTTAAATGGTCAGGAATTTTGTGAACCAGATGTTAAACATTTGAAATCGAGCCCTGTTGGGAGTATTTACGTCACAGAAATTGGTCTGCTAAAAAGTCTGCTAAAATCAGTCCCCCATCTCCATGACTGGTTTATTGGCACACCATTATCTATACCTTTTTTTTTTTCTTTTATTGAGAGGTTTTTCGCTATAGGGCGCGTGCGCTCGCCAGACAAACAGAGAGAGACATAGAGACAGAAAGCGAGAAATAACCCCCCAGGGGGGATGGCCATGCCCCAATCCCTTCTCCTCCATTCTCCTCTCCGGATCTTGGGCACGCACGCACACACGCCCGGCGTGAGTTTTAAGCCACTGGGTCCAGGACACGAACCATGATCGACTACGTGGGAATCCGGCGACATAGCCATTACACTTAACTGCTGGTTCCCACCATTATCTATACCTTTGAAACCGCATAATTCAATGAATGCCCCTTAGCTAGAACAGTACATCTCGCTAGACAATAGTTTACTGATGAGTCTGCTAGGTTGAAAAGCCAGTTAATACCTGCATTCGTTTTCTGTGGCTGCTGTAACAAATTACTTCAGACTTGGTGGCTTAAAACAACCCACATGTATTCTCTCACACACCTGGAGAAGTCTAAGTAATTGAGCCAAAATTGCGGGTGTCTGCAGAGACGTGCTCCCTCCAGAGGTTCTAGGAAAGAATCTGTTCTTTGTCTTTTCCAGTTCCTGGTGGCTGCTGACATTTCTTGGCTTGTGACTGTGTCACTCCAATCTTCAAATTTCTCTCTGTTCTGTGTAAAATTTTCCTCTGCCTCTCACTTATAAAAACATTTTATGGTTGCATTTAGGGTTCACTCACATCATCTGAGAGAATCTCCCTTATCACAAGATCCTTAATTTAGTCTCATCTGCAAAGATCCCCCTCCTCCTTTTGTCTAAATAAGATAACATTTATAGGTTTCAGAGGTTAGGTTCTGGTATCTTTTCAACCTACCACAATACACATCCAACTCAACAGCCTCTTGTATATGCAGACACACTAACATCCTTAACAACTATAAAGTCTTAATATGAAGAGGAAAGTCTTTTTTTTTTTTTGAATTATTTTTTTATTTAATTTTATTAGACCAGAGAGAGAGATAGAACGTGAGAAAACAAGCCCCCAGGTCCAGGACTTGAACTGTACTCGGCCATGTGGGAATGTCCAGTGCCTTAATCATCATGCCACCTGCTGGTCCCAAAGAAGAAAGTCTTAATGACAATGATAGTGGCAGCCCTTCTTTATTGCTTCCTATGTACCAATGTGCTTAGTGTAATTTATTTGTCTCATTATTACTCTGTCTCAGATCAAGCGATAATGTGATTGTCATACACAATCTTTTCAGGGTATAGGAATCTAAATTTATGTGTCATGATATATTGGGTTGTCAGGAAAGTCATGCCACATGTTTGCATAGAAAAACATGGAAAAATACATTATGATTTTCCTGACGACCTAATACATGCCCTGTTGCCCTTCACCCTGCACCTTAAAGCCATTTCCTGAGACTGCTCATAAACTTGTTCAAGAGACTCCTATTTTATGAAGACCATTTTTCCTGTCCTAGTTTCATAGTTTCCAACCCTTGGTTACTCTTAGTGAGTTTCTTTCTAACACCAGTACAAGTCTAGATTAATGGAACTATAGGAAGTTTATCTACCGGCTGGGAATGACTTCTCTGGTATGCAAAGCCGTTAACCATGTGAATGGAAAGTTCTGGGCCAAGGTCAGCTCTGGTGAAACTATAACTAGAAATACCAACTCTCAAGAAGAGGTAGTTTGGAAAGGGCCATGAACCATGCCTGTGGGTGATAGCCTGTAATTCTCTATCCTGTTGTCTTCGAATAGGCTGCTTCCTGGCGGTTCTCTCTTGATTTGTCTGCATCTCTTACTGTTGCATTTTGACAACTTGCATCAGAGAAAGAAAAGGAGAAGGGAAATAGCATTTGGAGATTGCCCACTCTGTCAGGTTCTTTGCTGGGAGCTTTATATATTGAGCTAAGAGTGGTATAAGGTCCAAGAAACTTTTCTTGTGTTATTCTTTGTAGCTGCTATTAATAACCTGGTAAACTGTTTCAGATGTAATACAGGAAGTGGACTGGGTAGCTTATCTATATTTCTATTAAAATATAACTTCAGTTATGAATAAAAGCTAGCAGGATTTGGCCTACATGGTAGCTAACATATTATGAAGGAATGCAGACCAGGTTTATTTACTTTTAGAGATGCTCTATAGGACCTATGGGATTTTGTGTACAAGGAGGAAATGGATTCTTAAGAATTGGACAAAATAGAGTAGCAAGCCAAGGACAGAATTGGGGAAGATGGTTTTAACTCCATTACCCTGGTTGAAAGTTACCTAATTTCTCAGAGGTTTTTTGTTTGTTTGTTTGTTTTAAAGAATTCTTTATTACTTTTAAAAATTTTAAACAGAGAGTGAAAGAGAGAGAGAAAGTGAGAAAGCAAGCCATCAGATCTGAGACTTGAACCATGGCTGACAATGTGGGAGTCCAGCACCTTTAACCACCATGCCACCTGCAGGCCCTGAGTGTTGGTGTTTTAATCTATAAAATTATGATAATAATCCCTACTGCCAAGGGCTTTGGGAAAGATTGAAATGAATTGAGGCAGGTATAATGCTGAACATATGCTAAGTATTCAATAAATGGTAGCTATCATTGTTAGTATTGTTGGGTCATCAGAAAAGTAATGACATATTTTTTTACATAGAAAAACAGAAAAATATGCCATGACTTTTCAAAAGACCCAATAGTAGCTCTGTATAGATCAAATGTTAGTGTCCCTCTTGCAAATATATGTTGAAATCCTAATCCCAATGTGATAGTATTAGGAGGTGGGCCCTTTGAGAGCTGATCAGAGATGAAGCCCCCATGACTGGGATTAGTGCCTTATAAAAGAGACTCCAGAGCGCCAGTTTACCCCTCTACCAGTTTACCCCTCCTCCAAGTGAGAAGTCTGCAATCTGCAATCTGGAAGAGGGCCCTCACCAGAACTCAACCATGATTTTGGACTTCCAGCCTCCAGAACTGTGAGAAATTTTGGTTGTTTATAAGTTACCTAGTTTATGGTATTTTGTTATAGTAGCCCAAATAGACTAAGACAAGCTCATAATGAACCAATAGTGAGTTTCAGGCAAAAGACCATTTTTTTCTAGTTACTTGAGTAATGCAAATAGTGCCTTCCACTCTTCCCTTTCCACTTCCATAGTCTCATAGCAATACATATATAAACCATCACGCTCAGCCCCCAGAGGAAGGATTCTCTGACTTTCCTGGGTCCTTGCCCTTTCCCTATTGTTGAGACTGTGAACTCTACCTCAGTATGAGAGTCCCTCATTCAAAACAGTCTTTGCTTTTTTTATACTTACCTCTATACCTTAAGAATTTGGGCTGCTTAAGAGTAGGGAGGATATCTTACTTTTGAACCTAGTGTAATTCCTGAAACATGGAAAGGGCAATAAACATTCTCACTGAATTGAATTTGAATGAAGATTCAACTGTTTAAAATGGAAACAACAACAACAAAAACCTGATTGAATATGTATTGTAATCCAGTCCTCTCTCAGAAAAAGGAGATGGATGCCATTGCTGTGTTTTTTTACATTTTCCCCTAAACTTTGTTTACTTTGGCTTTTGGTTGGTATTTGGAACAGAGAGACAATGTTCAACTTTCGTGACTTTAGACCCTCTCTGAAAGACTAATTAATGACATAACAGATGTTGGTTTTTAATTTCATCATTTTGTGACTCAGACTAGGAGGAATCTGGGGCTAATTGAATGGGGAGTGACTTCAGTCTACCATCAGCGCTGCAAGTGAACATTAAGGGCTTTGAGCTAAATTCTTTCTACGCATAATCTTATTTAATCTTTTCCACATGTTATGTAAAGTAGGCATTATTATGATGATGTTTATTTTACAGCTAAAAAACTAAGGCACAGAGAACAACTTGACCAAATTCCTGATAGGACTAGGATTGAACAAACCTAGGTCTACAGGACTTTGCAGTCTGGGTTTTTGGATACCACAGTAGACTATGTCTAGACTCAAATATTTTTCTTAAACTGCATTGAGAAAATGATTCTGGGAACCAGCAGTTAGCGTAATGGCTATGTCGCTGGATTTCCACGTAGTCGACCGTGGTTCGCGTACCGGACCCGGTGGCTTAAAACTCACGCCGGGCGCGTGTGCGTGCGTGCCCAAGATCCCGAGAGGAGAATGGAGGAGAAGGGATTGCGGCATGACCATCCCCCCTGGGGGGTGATTTCTCGCTTTCTGTCTCTATGTCTCTCTCTCTCTGTCTGGCGAGCGCACGCGCCCTATAGCGAAAATCTCTCCAAAAAAAAAAAAAAAAAAGGAAAAGAAAATGATTCTGAGAAAGGTAAGGCAATTCAGTCTTTCCTTAAATGCTAACTGAACATCTATTAGCATTCTGGGGAAGTGCTGCACTAGAGCCTGAAAAAATTATAAAGAGAAAACGGCACTGTAGGACCTGAACAAGGCAAGCAAGGGGCCTGGGCACAATTGTTAGGAGCACTTACACTCAGGTGTTGACCTTGCACTTGAATGACCTGCAGCTCCATGAGCCAATGTGCTTTGCATGCCTCACCCTGGTCCCAGTCCTACAGGACTGATGTTTGCTCCTGGGAAGCTCAGCGTCTAGCAAGCGCTCCACACCAGTATGGGTGAGACCAGGAGAGAGAAATCACAGTTATTTGAACAGGGAAAGTTTAATATAAAGAATTATTAACTAGAAGCTCATGAAGACACAGAGGGAGAGACTATGACAAATGAAGTCGAGGAGTTTTGACCTTCAGGACAAGAGTGAGGACTTTGTTTTTCCCTCAGGGCTGTGGCTGAGTGAGCAGACTTTCCCTATTTATTAGGCGACATTAAACTCTGCAGCATTTCCTTTCAGTTCACCTCAGGCATTTAGGCTATTTAAAAAATCTAAATAACATCTCAGTCAAACTAACATTCCTTTAGAAAGATGTTTTGAATCTGTCTTTTCTAAGAATGACCTCCAGGTCTTGGGGGGAGTACCAACAGGCTGGGTGATAGTCAATATATCTGGAAATTTATGGGAACCCAGAAATTTTGGCAAAAGTACATAAAAAGCTCAAGGAAAACTTAAATATAATTTGCTATCAAACAAACCACATAGTAGAATTTGAGTGTAGGTCAAGTCACAACAGCTGTTTGTTATCTCTCATTTAAACTACAATAACAAAATTGCTTAAACAAACTCCCATCCTTTCTAGAACTTTCAAAGTATTTAATATTTGCATAACGATTAATCTCTAACTTCAGAGGAAATTCCCAAAGGGAGAGAGACAACAAAGTATTTTTTTTTTTTTTTTTTTTTTT
>NW_006159508.1:103723-127563 GCF_000334495.1 Tupaia belangeri chinensis
CCCCCCCCCGGGGGGGGAGGATGGCCACACCACACACACCACAATCCCTTCTTCTCCATTCTTTTCTCAGGATCTTGGGCACACATGCACATGTGCCTGGCGTGAGTTTTAAGCCACTGGGTCTGGGACTCGAACCGTGGTTAACTATGTGAGAGTCCAGTGATGTAACCATGATGCCATCTGCTGGTCCCAGAAGTGTTTTAAATCGCAAGAACATGGCAAAGAAGAAAGAGGGACTGTGCCATATCTTCAGTTTGGGGGCCCACTCTCTCAGGAGAACAATACTGGCCGTCTTGTTGCTTATTAAACTGAGGACAGATGACCAAGAGAACATAGTCCCAAACATTCAGACAATGCATGTTAACTAGATCCAAGGTACAACATTGGTTAAGGGACTATACGGGCAGACTCTCACATGGCCAACTGCAGTTCGAGTTCTGGATCTGGTGACTTGTTCTCTCACTTTCCTTCTCTCTCTCTCACTCTCTCCCTCTTGTTCAAATTAAATAAATAAATAAAAATAAAGTTAAATAAAAATAATTAGTAAAAAAAAGAGAGAGAGAGAAAGGTTATACTATGCCCCATATTTCTGGAGTGGTAAATATTAAATATTTCAAAAAGTTGAACTCTGTCCTTTAAACAGGCTAAGTCTGTTCTCAGTACCCTGAAAATCCACATACCTCATGCCTTCTCTCCAAGGAAAGTGCTGAATGTTTTCTTTTCTCAGAGATCTTCACTGACAGTTTGCTGTGATTTCAAAGGTAGAAGAAGCTCTTGGCTGTGGAAAGGGCAGCTCAGAGGCCTCAGGTGTTGACTTGTAGAGTGAAGGAGGGAGGATTATTAGGCTAGATCAATGGCTCTCAACCAGGCTGCATTTTAGAATCATCTGGGGAACTTTAATACCCAAGCCCAGACCTGCTTCAGACTAATCAAACTGAACCTCTTGCAGGTGGGGCTGGTGTATCAATATTTTACAAAGACCTTCTCAAGTGATGTGAATGTACACCCAGGTTGAAAACCACTTCCAACCCAACTCCCTCAATGATGAACGTCCTTGTGAGTGAATCCTTGTGCACATTTTAAAAATTGGTCTTAATAAGGCCTAACCAGGGTGGTGCATGAATAGCACCACTGCTTGGGAAGCTGGAGCCACGTGGGAGGGCCAGGGTCTGTTCCTGGAGCATCCTAAACACACCAGGTGTGCACATTTTGTACACCTATAATTCTAGCTAACTGGGACCCTGGGGCAGGGGAGTGTGACGTGGCAAGATCCCATCAAAAATACCCGTCTCTCTCTGCTCCTCCATCTTCTCTATCCCTTTATCCCCCTCCCTTTCTCTCATCAAATAAAAAATGATAAGGTAATGCTCTCATTGTGAATCAACTGGAGGTGAATATTTGTATGTATTTGGGCAAAGTTTAAATGGGAGTACACAAAAATGAAAACAACTATGGCTACATGGATAGGGGAATTTTTCTTTAGAGTTTCTAAAATATTACATTGTTTCTGTAACAAAAACACTAATTCCCTCCCACACTCCTTTTTTTTTTTTTTTTTTTTTTGCATTATCAAAGTGGAGTTGTTTTTCAGAAGACGAAGACTGACCTCTGAATGTGATTAAAAACATCTCTGTCATTTGGGCAGAGCTTGATTTCTCAAATAACTTTCTGTCTCTCTGCTCTCAAAGATATTTCATGAGAGCAGTTGAAAGCGCTATGTGGGTATCAACATTCTCTCAGTGGAGGCCTAGTATAAAGTGGTCATTCAATATGTGTTCAGTTATAATGACTAAACATATCTCATGACTCAGTTCAAAAACCCAGTACTAGGTCATGGATAATATTCATCAACCCTGGCCATCATAAATATTCATCTGGCATCTGTCTTCATCAGGGGATTATTAACATGTCAAAGATATTTGTGGAGAATGTGAAAGTGATAAATTCTATCTATATTTACTCATTCGAAAGACTCATTTATTTTTAGAGTACCCTGATAAAATCCTTTATTAAAGAGAAGTTTCTTATTTTAAAAAAAACTTCAGTTTTCCAGCTATTTAATATTCTTATACAAAGACAATTTACTAATGTTTTGTTTGTTGAAGGACATTTGCCAATGGGTAAACTATGTAAATGGCCCAATTTAGAGAAAAGTGATATAAAACAGTGTTCTTAAAAGGTTAAATTGATGCCTTACTAATAATACTGCGGAGTTGTTTTCTAATGAAAAGAGGTAGCAGTGATTCATTCCCACCCTTACCTGGTCTCCTGGGTAATCAATAAACCATCCTAAAGATGTTGGATGTGGTTAGTATACAGTTTGTGAACAGACTAGAGCAGGGATTGACAAACTTTTTCCTTAAAAGCCCAGATAGAAAATATTTTAGGTTTTACTGTTCAGTCTTGGTGTTGTAGCACAAAACCAGCCACAGACAGTCTGGAAGGCATAGATGTGACTGTATCACAAACAAACTTGATTTACAAAATCGGGTAGCAGGCTGGATTCGGCTGTGGGCCCTAGTTTGCCCTCTTCTGGAGGCTGGCTCTCAGGTTGCAATGGAAGAGGGTAGGCTAGGGTTGGGGATTTTAAACCTAAAGAAGCCAGTGGGTTTCATCAACCCTGGCCATCATAAATATTCATCTGGCATCTGTCTTCATCAGGGGATTATTAACATGTCAAAGATATTTGTGGAGAATGTGAAAGTGATAAATTCTATCTATATTTACTCATTCGAAAGACTCATTTATTTTTAGAGTACCCTGATAAAATCCTTTATTAAAGAGAAGTTTCTTATTTTAAAAAAAAACTTCAGTTTTCCAGCTATTTAATATTCTTATACAAAGACAATTTACTAATGTTTTGTTTGTTGAAGGACATTTGCCAATGGGTAAACTATGTAAATGGCCCAATTTAGAGAAAAGTGATATAAAACAGTGTTCTTAAAAGGTTAAATTGATGCCTTACTAATAATACTGCGGAGTTGTTTTCTAATGAAAAGAGGTAGCAGTGATTCATTCCCACCCTTACCTGGTCTCCTGGGTAATCAATAAACCATCCTAAAGATGTTGGATGTGGTTAGTATACAGTTTGTGAACAGACTAGAGCAGGGATTGACAAACTTTTTCCTTAAAAGCCCAGATAGAAAATATTTTAGGTTTTACTGTTCAGTCTTGGTGTTGTAGCACAAAAGCAGCCACAGACAGTCTGGAAGGCATAGATGTGACTGTATCACAAACAAACTTGATTTACAAAATCGGGTAGCAGGCTGGATTCGGCTGTGGGCCCTAGTTTGCCCTCTTCTGGAGGCTGGCTCTCAGGTTGCAATGGAAGAGGGTAGGCTAGGGTTGGGGATTTTAAACCTAAAGAAGCCAGTGGGTTTTAGGGCTCTGTATAAGCAAGGAATTCCACTACCATAGGAAAAGTCATGACAAAACATTTATGTAGTAAATGTGGTGGAGCTAGGTGGTGGTACAGTGGGACTACCATTGGACCCACGTGAGAAAAGTCCTGGATTTGTGTCCCAGGACCTTCCTGTGCACGGGGACATGCATGTGGATGTGCCTATGGTCCGGGCCATCTGAGAGTAGGCGTGGATTGTGGTGTGGAGACCTAGTTGGGATACTTTTCTCTCTCTCTGCCTCTTTTTCTTTTGGAAGAAAGTTTAAAAAAAATGAGTGCTATTAACAATGTTAATGTTTACGGATGACTTGCTATATAACTTGGGTTAAATACATATTTTGGCTCATGTAGTCTTTAGAATATCCTTGAAGTAGGTGTTATTATCTTTCCACTTTATAAATGGGAAAATTGAAGCACAGAGGGGTTATGTACATTTCCCAAAGACATGCAGCTAGTAAGTGCCCTATATTGCTGAGATGTGAACCCAACTTATCTGACTTCAAAGACCCCATGTATTACTACCTCCCCTACAAAGACAGAGCCAAGTCCAAAGTCATTAAAGCTGGGAGGACATAGATGGATCTGTATAGATGCTGTAGTCTCTGTTCCAGTTCACCATGCTACAGACGATCCAGAAATAAGTGCCCTGGGTATACACTGTGGGGAGACTATAATCCATTGGCCTCTTATTTTTCAATATGTCACCAAGCAGTGACATTGATGGATGAGTGTTCAGGACTATTTTTTCGAGGATATTCGCACACTGAGCGGCCTTGGATGATAGAGGCAGCATTTCCTTCTGGAACAAAGAAGGTTTGTTTGCTGTAGAGTATAAGAAAGACCAATGTCTCTTTTGGGGATGAAGTTTGGCAAGTTTGCACACAGCCCATCATAAAAGATCGGAGGGGCTGTTCCCATGGCACAGCAGTTAAGTGCTGTGCAGAGGAAGCCAGATTCCACATGGCCATCCAAGATTTGCATCCTGGCCCTAATGACTTGAAAACACATGCTGAACACATATGCCTAGGATCCTGATGGACTGGAGAATTGGAGGAAGGATTGTGTCATGACCAGTCCCTTTGGAGCGTGCTTTCTCTGTCTCATGTGTGTGCACGTGCTCTCCGGCATTTGGATTCTTGAGTTGTGATGAAAGTCACTGTGTATGCGATATCCACCTGAGCTGCTCTATGTCACCCTCTTGGGACTAAGGGGACAAGGGAAACTGATGTGAATGTGACTTTCGTGGTGCTTGCTATGCTGAGTGTAACAAAGTCCTTTATCTCTGACCTGGGGGGGTCTCATGTTTTCTGTCTGCATCCATGACTCCGTGCATGTAAAATCTCAGACCTTTCACAGTTCTTTACATACTCAATAGGTGGTGATGGCTGGTCTGAGGACTCAGGCTATCCAGTCTTGGTTTAGCCTCGTGCCCTTTTCCATTATGGATGAACAAGGGCCAGGAGGCCTGTACTGAAGTCAGTGAGAGGCAAGCTTCTACAAGCACCTGGAGCTCTGGATTAAATAACTTTCTGACAAGTTCTAAAACTGGCCACAGGGAGTTAAAGATGTACAGTTGGTGCACTGGGATGTCTTCAATGAGCTATAGCTACAACATAAATAAATACTACATTCCAGCAATCTAATATAGTGGCTCTCAAATTCAGCTGCTCATCAGAATCACATGGTAACATCAAAAACCCAATACAATAGCAGATTCCTGAGTACCACCTCATATATAATGAATCAGAATATCTGAAGGAAGGGCTCCAAAGTCAATCTTTTATAAAGTTTTTCCAGATTATCAAGATACAGTTAGTCCCTGGACTGGTCTAATAATAAGGATTGAATTCTACAACAGATAAATCCTGCTTCTCTGTACTTGAATTTCCTCATTTATTTATTATTTTAAAAAATAATTATTTAACTTTATTATTATTGTTATTATTATTATTATTATTTTCCAGTTTGATCAGAGAGAGACAGAGAAAGAGAGAGGGAAAGTGAGAAAGCAAGCCACCAGGTCTGGACTTGAACTGCAGTTGGCCATGTGGGAGTTCACTACCTTTAACCACCATGCCAGCTGCTGGCCCCAAATTTCTTCATTTATTACACAAATAGTTACTCTAGAACTGTGCTGTCCAACATCGTGACAACTAGGTGTGTGGTTATTTAAAATAAAACTTATCAAAATTAAAGATTCTGTTCTGCAGTTGCATTAGCCACATCCCAAGTACTTAATAGCCAGATGTGGTTACTGGGTATAGTATCATATAACACAGATGCAGAAATTCCCATCATCATGGGAAATTCCACTGCTCTAGATTGCTTATCATACCAGAAAGGAAGGAGACTAATCAAAGAATTCTAGGCTTGTATCAAAAAGACTCAGGAGTTGGGGGCCAGCATATGGTATAGTAGTTAAGGTGCTGGACTCCCACCTGGCTGGCCATGGTTTGAGTCCCAGATCAAGAGACTTGAAACTCATGCCAGGTGCATATGTGTGCTGCCCCAAATTCTAGGAGGACAACTGAGAAGGGATTGTGGCATGGCCATCCCCCCTGGGGGGTGATTTCTCACTCTCTCTCTCTCTCTCTTTGTCTTTCTGGTGAACACACATGCCTATATCAGAAATCTCTCTTTAAACAAACAAACAAAAAAGACTCAGGAGTCAATGCAAATAAGCTTCCATTGGCCAGAAATGGGATGATCTGAATAACAGCTGCAGTGGACTAGAATATAGGCTGAGCAGTCCTAATTTGAAAATTCAAAATCTGAAATGTTCCAAAATCCAGAACTTTCTGAGTATCAACATCATACCACGAGTGGAAAATTTCACACCTGACCTCGTGTGACAGCTTGCCGTCAAAACACCGCAGTACACAAATACATAAAATTACTTTCAGGCTGAATGTATAAGGCAATCTACAAAATGAAGCAAAAATAAATTTTGTGTTTGCACTTGGATACCATCCCCAAGAGATCTCATTATAGATATGCAAATATTCCAAAATCCACCCCCCCCCAAAATAAATAAAAAATAAAAACAAAATCCTAAACTTCTGATTCCAAGCATTTGGGATAAGGACTACTCAGCTTATAACCCATGAATTTATAATCAGACTAAAATGAAATCTACTGAAAGATGTAGGAAATTTATTTGGAGAATATAGGAAACCAAGTCACTATCTGAAAACTGGAAAATAAAGGATTATCAAGCATTTAATCAGTGCTATTAATAAAGGAACTCGAGACCAGCAGATGGTGTGGTGATTATGTTACTGGACTCCTGTGTAGTCGACCATGGTTCGAGTCCTGTTCCTGGCGACTTCAAAGTCACACCAGGCATGTATGTGTACATGTGTGCCCAAAATCCTGAGGGAAGAATGGAGGAGATGGGATTGCAGCATGGCCATTACCCTGGGGGAGCGGTGATTTCTTACTTTCAGTCTCTGTCTCTCCGGTGAGCGCACATGCCCTATAGGAAAAATCTCTCTTAAAAATAAATAAATAAAAAAGAAAAGAAGTCTGGATAAATGCTGGAGACAGTGCTGAGGTCCATATCAGAAGCTCATTAATTATCAGGTGCCCCATGAATAAACACCTGTTGCCCTTTCTGTGCCCAGCCATTGGGCACATCCTGTGATTGGTTTTTCTTCCTTCTTTCACTTCCCATCACCTTCTCTTCTGTTCTCTGGGATCCTCAAATAAATTACTGCATGCAAATTTCCATCTCAGGCTCTTTTTTTTTTTTTTTTTTCTTTCTTCTTTTTCTGTGGGGAGCTCAGGCTAGGTCAACATTCTAGTTCAAATTCTTGAAAGAGATTCTAACTCCACCTGGCATATGGATTTGGTTGCTCAGTTCAGATTTCTACTCCTGGTCCAGTCTTCCGTGAGGGGCTGTCACTTCCGGAGTTGTAGGTGGGATTTCTTGGAGTCAAAGAGGTGGAAGGGAGAGATTGTTGTGGGAAGAGAAAACTGAATGCCTATCTTCAGGCTAATGAGGTTTTCCTCATGATTTGTATGTGCCTTAAAGTTAAAGAACTCTCTTTAAGAGGAATAATCGTTATCTGGCTCAGGAACATTTTAAAAAGAGATAAGATTCCGTGTCTGAAGTTTGAGGAGAAGCACATTTAGGGGAAAGGGAACACACACAGTTATGTGAGGGATTGAAAGAGGAAAAGCAAGCTGGAATGTGTGGAAACGCTTAAAATCCACCACAGGAGGAACGGTGGCACGCAGTACACGGCGGAGGGTGTAATAACCGTGTGCACGGAGTGTGCCTGGGTTATTGTGCTCTGCACCATAAACCCCAGAACGTGCCTGAGTGGGAAGAGAGCCCTCTCAGTCAACAGAAAGCTGCCTCCACCGTATTGGAGGCACACAGGAAGCACCTAGTGAATGCCAAATCTGGAATGCAAGGTTTGTACCGCGGGTGGGGTGCGGGTGTCTGTGAGGGAGGCCGAACCACTCTGGCAATTCACCACTTCCTCATGCACACCCCCTTCCCAAACTCTTACATTGTTCTCCCTCAGTTCACCACCCCCACACCCAAATAACAAACTCTCAGTTATGGGCTACTGGTAGATATTTAACAACTGGTTCTCCAGAAAAATAACAAAAAACATAAAGCTCTGGGGCCAGCTGGTGGTGTGGTATTTCAGGCAGTTGGATCTCACACGGCTGACTGCGTGGTACAAGTCCTGGACTCAGTAGCTTGGAAAACACACCAGGTGTGGTATCTGCATGCCCCAAATCCCAAGAAGAGAATGGAAAAAGGGATTGTAGCATGGCTATTCTCCTTTGGAATACTTTTTCACTTTCCCTTTCTCTTTCTAGAAATTGCAGTACCCAACTGAAAATGAAAAAAAAAAAAAAAAAAAGTCTGATGTGTGGCATTTGCCAGTCCCCATGGTATAAATAAATACTTCTGCCATGACTGATTGTAAGCGGCCCATGTGACATTACAAAGCAGAGTTGTGGGGTGGTGCAAGCTCGTTCCGGCACACCCTAGGAGGAAATAAGTGGAAGAAAGGGCAAGAAGGAAAACAGGCATGGAAAGGACACGGTAGTGTGGTTGATAGCCTCTCAGAGCGTGGGGAAGGACACTGAGTGATGACCTGAAGTGCCCCCTTTCCTTTCCGTAAGCAGGATTCAGAGACAGACTATCCACCTCTTCAGGTCAAGCAGGACTTCTCTGAGGGCTTCTCTTGTCTCCCTGGCTGTATGATGCAGACTTGTCCATCTTAGCCAATCTGTGGCCTATCTATGCCACATTATTGAAAACTTCCTTATAATGTGATTTAAAAATAATCAGAAATTCAGCTGGATAAAAGGTTTTAGAACACCAGCAGTGACTTGTATTTCATGTTTACTGGCATTTTTTTTAACAGTAATATTATCCAGACTCTGGAATGCTCACACCCACCACACACACCACACCTCTTTTCCCCTGCCTCAGTACGGTGCTAATGACCCGCACCCAGCTTCCTCAGGTATGACACACCCTGTTTCTCTGGCCACAGTTCAGGCCCTCACCTGGTTTCCTTGGACCTCATCCAAGAGCTGCATACCTGTCTTTCCTGGGAGCTCTCCATTGGCACAGAACTCCCTTCGCCTGGGAATGTTAGCAGATAATGCATATCTAACTCAGCGTACTCCCTGGCAGAGCTTTGACCTGTCCCCCTGGGGCAAGCACTACCTGGGGGGATCACGTTGGCTCTCAAAGGGCCTGATTCAGTGGCCCCGTCTCTCTGGGCACCTGTGAGGTGCAAACAGCTGCCTTCTGTTTGCTGCAGCTCTGGGCCCGAGATCTACACGTTCTCACCCTTACCAACAACACACACCCCTCAGTCTACCATAACTGCTCTGGTTTCTCATCCTTTGCTGCTTCTTGAAAAACATCCAGGCTAGGGATCCAGCTAAGAGTCAGCCCAAGGAATGCTTCTTAGCCTACATACGAAGGAATTTTTCATAACCTTCCCTTTAGTGTCTAATCTGATCCATAATGACTTGCAGGAAAGAAACGTTTGTACTGGCAGGTTAAAAGTGTTCACTTTTGCAGTTCTAATATGTTTGAAATATAACAACTTGTTTAGTCCTTTCTCCAGATGAATGTACCTTCGTCTGTAGATTTATGATTTGGTTTTTCTTTCTCTTGAAATAGAGACAGAAGTAGTGAAAGTTCCTTTATCTCTAACTGTCAGAGCTGAGGCCTCTTTTCTGAGGATTATTTATCTTCCAGCCACCCAAAGCAGCCACCAGTTAGGTTTATTCCGCTTAATTCTCATGTCCCCCCATGGTCTTTCTCCTCCAAACACATACCACCACCCTTTTTCACCAAGACAGGGCCGGCTCACAGGATTGCAAATACTTTACACACTGCCAACAACACTGCATGTGGCGCAGTTCACCAGAGCTGTTGTGTCTTCCCAGGTTGGGGACAGCAATGAGGTCAGAGGTCACTGTGTCCTTCCTGGCAGCTGAGAGCCTTGCTCCACCCACCAGGCGTTCCATTCAGAGTGAAGGCCAAAGGTCTCAGGACTGAAAAATGCCTTTAATTGCAGCCCAAGTTATACGAGAAGGAATTCTAACATCTGCTGCCAGGCCTGAGAGGCAACCGGGCTGGAGCATCCTTGACCCTTCGTTCTCTCAGCTGTCCCGTGAACTTGTGTCCAGTTTGACCTCTAACCCTCCGCAGAGCAATGTGTTCTGTGATGCCTCTGGTGAGCCTGGAAGGCTGCCCATCTGGACACACAAATGGGAGTGCCTGAGGGGAGAGATTCTTCCCAAGTTTCCTAGTTGTCAGGAAGACGAACATCACCCAGTGGCGCTGGAAGGGAAGATGCAAGTGATCAGTACGTGGCAGTTCTAGGAGGAGATGGCTGAGCCACCAGGAAGCAGGAGCTGCAGCAGAGAAATGCCTGCACTGGAATTGGTTGCATTGTGAGCCAATTTCAGGGGATTTATTAGAGACCGGCAAGTTGAATGGGTGTTAATGAGCCAATGACTCAGTTTAGGAATGAGTAAGGTCATAGTGACCGAAGTTGTCCACGGAGGTGGGGAATGATATGAGCTTGTGATGTCCTCTAGGGGTAGGCATTGGATCACTGGATGAGACTGGCCAACCCCTGCCTAGTGACTAAGTTCTCACTTATTTAACAAAAATAGGAATTGTGAATATATGTTCCGAAGGACTCTTAGTGCTTGTACTCAAACCTGTTAGCTCACTCTGTCTTGTACTGAGGCTTGTCTTAGGAAAAGGAACCAACTATCTGTGGGCAGATCTTAATAATGCCTAAGACTCCACACCTAGTATATTGTCAGTACTCAGAAAATGATTTATTTATTATTATTATTGCCAAAGGGTATGTGTGCATGCTACAGAGAGGTGGAGACAAGGAGAGAAAGTACTCAGAGTAGGCCTCAGTCATGCTGCAACCTCTCCTCTTTCATTTCTCTATTCTGTCTGGATTTTAGACATGCATGCACATATGCCCTGCATGTTTTTCAAGCAGCCAAGGTAGGATTCAAACTCCGGAAGGCCATGTGGTATCCAGTTCTCTGAACCACTAGGCTATGGGGCCAGTCCTCAAAAATATTTTATTGGTGAGGCCAGCAGATGGTGTAGTGGTTAAGGTGCTAGACTACCACACACTGACAGAGGTTTGAGTTCTGGACCTGGCAGCCTGAAACTCATGCTGGGTGCATGTGCATGTGCGCCCAAAATTCTGAGAAGAGAATAGAGGACCATCCCCTGGGGTGTGATTTCTCACTTGCTCTCTCTCCGTCTCTTTTTGTCTCTCCAGCAAGTGCATGTGCCCTATAGAAAAAAAAAATTTCTTAAAAAAGAAAGAAAAATGTTTTATGGTATACAACATAATAGGGCTCATGGTTTACCATGGGAAGTGATGGTCATGGCCTTTGAAAGAGCGGGTGACAGTGTAGATGTCTATAGCTTTTCAGGATGTGCCATAGTGGTGTCTGTGGATGGACTGCCACTTTGTCAGAACAGGGCTTTATCTGTTTCTTCAAAAATAGATAAATGTTGGGGAACCAGCAGTTAGCGTAATGGCTATGTCGCTGGACTCCCATGTAGTCATCCGCGGTTCGTGTCCTGGACCTGGTGGCTTAAAACTCACGCCGGGCGCGTGTGCGTGCGTGCCCAAGATCCCGAGAGGAGAATGGAGGAGAAGGGATTGTGGAGTGACCATCCCCCCTGAGGAGTGATTTCTCACTTTCTGTCTCTCTGTCTCTCTCTGTCTGGCGAGCGCACGCGCCCTATAGCAAAAACCTCTCCAAAAAAAAAAAATAGATAAATGTTGGACAGTCTCTTTACCTCAGAAGGAATAAGACAGCCCAGGGCATTAATAGAAGTCTTGAAATCGGGCTGAAAGGGGCATTAACACATGAAATCAAGGAAATAGCCATTTTCTCATCTTCCTCACTTCCAAAAATATCTTTCCAAGATAGTCTCTATTGTTTTGCCCAGTGCCGTTAGGTCTGTCTTAGTTTACCTTATAAGGCTATTTCAGCCTTTCAGTAGCTCTTGCCATAGGAAGTTTTTCCTGCTGTTCTGCCTGAGCTGCCTTTGGTGTAATTCTAGTTCATCATGCCTGTAAAGACAGGGAGGGCTTTATAGGGCGAAAGGCCCAATCATCGTGGGAAGAATGATTCATTCCAAGAACAGAGAGAAGGGCTGGAAAACAAACGAAGGCAGCTGAGGGGCAGGAAGTTGGGGGAGGATGGGTTATGAACAGCATCAAAACAGTCTTCTCTCCATTACTCCCACTAGGGGGTGCAGCACATTCCAGAATAATCACTTAAGTAGGAAGTTGAGATTTCATGGGCATCTCTCAACAGAGGGGTACTGGCTGGCCCAGATTTTTTGTATCTCTGCCCCGAGTTCAGAAGAGACCTGTGTGTTTGGGTGTGTGTGTTCAAATAAGTATGTATGCACTTGCTTCTTAAGCATTTGAGGATTTTTCAATCCATGAAACCTCTGGGGATACCCCAAGCTCCCTAGGACCACTGATCTCAAAGTCAGTGGCTAAAGTAGTTATGGGCCAGAAAAGTTCTCATGGGCCCTGGCAAAGTGGCTGCATGATGTTTTATCCCTGGGAGTCAAGAAGTTGTGGGGATAAGAAATGAGTGCAACTGAGAGATTGGTTGGCGTGAAGACCGCAGATGAGGTGATATTCTGAAGCACAGTGGGTGACAGATATGGGATGAAAGTCAGGGACTGGATTATTTATTTAATTTTATTAATTATTATTATTTAATTTGCTAAAAGGTAAGTATGCTCACCAGAGAATGATAGGGAGAAAGAGAGAAAGAGAAAGAGAGAGAGAGAGAGCAAATGGCCAGGTCTGAGATTCAAACTATAGTCGGCCCTGTGGGAGTCCAGTGCCCTAACCACCACACCACTTGCCGGCCTGGTGAGGATATATTTTTAAAAAGAATTATTTATTTAATTTTGTTTATTATTATTATTAATTGTTTTGTAGGAGAAGTTTTTGCCATGGGATGTGTGCATTCACCAGACAGACAGAGATACAGAGAGACAGAAAGCGAGAAATCACTCCCTGGGGGGATGGCCACTTCACAATCCATTCTCCTACATTCTCCTCTTGGGATTTTAGGCATGCACGCACACATGCCTGGTGTGAGTTTTAAGCTGCCAGGTCCAGGACTCAAACTGTGGTTGGCCATATGGGAGTACAGTGACATAACCATTATGTCATCTGCTGGTCCCATTATTATTATTATTATTATTATTATTTTAAAGAATTCTTTTATTTAACTTTATTTATTTATTTTGACCAGAGAGGGACAGAAAGAGAGAGAGAAAGAGAGAAAGTGAGAAAGCAAGCTGTCAGATCTGAGACTTGAACCACAGTTGGCCATGTGGGAGTCCAGCACCCTTAATCACCTTATCACCTGCTTTTTTAATTCAACAGAGAAAGGGAAAGTGAGAAAGCAAACTGCCAGGTCTGGAACTCAAACCATGGTTGGCTCTGTGGGAGTCCAGCGCCTTACCTACCACGCCACCTGCTAGCCCAGTGAGGATATTTTGAAGGCCTTGTTCCATCTAGGCCTTTGAAATGGCCACAGGAAAGCTTTCAGTTATCACTGCTTTTGTGGAAAAGAGCATGGAATTGGGACCAGCAGTGAGCATAATCGCTATGTTGCTGGACTCCTATGTAGTTGACCGTGGTTCAAGTCTCGGACCCTGTGGTTTAAACTCATGCCGAGCGCGTGTGCATGCGTGCCCAGGATCCTGAAAGGAGAATGGAGGAGAAGGAATTGTGGCGTGGCCATCCCCCCTGAGGGGTGATTTCTCTCTTTCTGTCTCTTTGTCTCTCTCTGTCCGCCTGGTGAGCGCATGCGCCCTATAGCAAAAACCTCTCCAAAAAAAAAAAAAAAAAGAGCATGGAATTTAGATCTTGACAGACAAGAGTTAAGTTTTAGCTCAAGCCTCAAGCATTCAGTAGCCTGAACCTGCCAATTCTTTTCAAGATGAGTCTAATGACACTAGGGTTAATTGATAATTTAAAAAATAATGCGTAAATAACACAATAAACAAATCTAGTCTTCATTCTTTCCCTCTCTCTTTCTCTGAAATGGTTGAAGGCAAAGAAAGATATTCCTATGCTATGCCAAGACCTCCTGGGCAAGAGGGTCTGCTTTGGCCCAGGAGTTTTCTGCACCAAGGAACTTCACTAGGTGTTCAGGGCATGCCTGAGGAGACCTTTGGGGCCATAGTTTAGAACTCTGCCTCCAGCTGGCATTTGGAGGGCTTCATCTAGTCCTAGGGCCTTAGTCTCAGGGAATTGTCTTGGCCACGGGTACACAGAGTGCCAAAGCGTGGCCTGACATCCAGGTGCATGGCTTGGCTGTATCACAGCTCCTCCATGCTAATGTGGCAATGACTCACAGTTCCTTACGGTACAGTGTTCTGAAGAATGAGTCGCAGACCACCTGCACCAGTATCTGCCGGGCTTGGTAAGAATGCAGCGACTTGGCCCCCTGCCAGTCCTGCTCAGTCAGACTCTAAAGTTTAAAAGCAGTGATTTTCAGACTTATCCGACACATGTTACACTTTCGCATGGAGACATATTGCCTTAACTGCCAGAGTGCTCTTCTGGGGGAAAGGTTGGGGCTTTTGGGCAAACTTGTTGCTTTGAAAATTGAAAATTGTACTTGACAGGTGTTCCCGACCCTGCTATTTATAGAGCCATTCCTGGTTAGCTACTTCCTTCCTTCCGCTAGAACTTCCTAAGCGTTGTTAGGAACAATTGCTGAGAATGTCACAGGAGGCCGTTTTTTTGTGACCACCTGATGAGATGGTGTGACTGGAAAGGTCAGTTGGATTGACTCCTGAGCCACAGTGATAACCCCTCACTGCCAGCACTCAGCAGCGTGGTGTCTGCAGCCTTGAACAAAGATTGTTTAAATGGGCCGAGAGGAATCTTCGATTCTTGTTTCTGAGAACTGGGCTGCACCCAGGTCGATCACCAGTTGTAACTTCGTTTGTTGCTGGGTTAACTGTTCAGACTGGGGTGGGGCGCAAAGATGATCCTTTCTTCTTTTTTTCTTTTTGGAGGTTTTTGCCATAGGGCGTGTGCGCTTGCCAGACAGAGACAGAAGGTGAGAAGTCACCCCCTGGGGGGATGGCCACGCCGCAATCCCTTCTCCTCCATTCTCCTCTTGGCATCTTGGGCATGCACTCACACACGCTCAGCGTGAGTTTTAAGTCACCGGGTCCGGGACTTGAACCGCGGTCAACTACATGGGAGTCCAGTGACATAGCCATTATGCTAACTGCTGGTCCCAAGATGACCTCTTCGTCTAAAACTGAATTCCAACCTCTCAGTCTAGAGAGAGATGGACTCCAGACATGTGTACAGACTTTGTAAGATTCCTCAAGAAAACAGGCCTGGATGAACTGGTGTTTCAGATGGAACTAAGGAGGGTGGCTCGCCATCTGAACAGACAAACCTTGCAGAGAAATGGCAGGAGCAACAGGAACTGCATTAGAGTTTGACTGGCTCCTGCTGCCCTTGGGACACTATGACGACCTTGCCTTCTGACGGTCTGTCTGCACTGCAGACCTTCAGTGAGCATTCAGGACAAGCTGAAGATTACGGAAAGGTTTGACCATAAAGACTCTCGTCATACTCAAAGTACTCGAAATGAGCCTAAGAATGCTGCCAGAAAAGCAGTTACTGCTACCTTTAATCCTTGTTGGCATAAAGTGTGAAATAAATACTAGTAAAATAAAACAAAGCAGGTCATTGTGGTGTAGCAAATGCCGCTGTCCTGTGTACCTAACTGGCCGGCTGGCTGACTCCCGGAGGTCAGGGGCAGAGCCATGTGGAGCTGCTTTCAGCCTCCTGCCTTCAAAGCAGGGCTGCTTCCCTCAATGGGATGCTGGGAGAAAGAACCCCCTTCTATAACACACCATTTCTGCCCTTCCAAGTCTGTCCTTTGCTCTCTTGTCTTCTATGAACAAAAGGATTCATCCGACTCAACTGGAGATGGCTCCCTTCCCTAATTTATTGTTCCATTCCTGAGGCTTCCCTCCTACCCAGCTCAGTGTGAGCAAACAGGAGCTGGGGAGGATTCAACCCCTGCAGAAGTCGGTGTTCACAGGGGCAGAGCTGCCTCTCCAGGAGACCTGACACAAAGACAAACGCCCACCCCTTTCTTGTCATTCATCAGGTTGTGCTGAACCTGGAAAGGAAATAAATTCCAAAGGCAGGAAATGAGCCAGAGACCTTAACAATATGTGAAAGGCTAAGCCGTACTTCCGCCACTTTGTTTCAAACTATTCTAATCTGTGTCCCAGGAAGCCTAACCCATTGCCAGATGGAAATCTGTTTTCAGATGCCTCTTGGCATCTGCCACTCCGGCTGGTGACATTTGCACGTTTCAGAAGACAGACCTGTTCTGACTTCTTCAAACTTCTGGAGAGGTGCAGCTCGAGGAAAGTCCTCAGGTCTCTGGCTGCCGGTACCAACCATCTGATCTGCTTCATCTGCAGCCGAACTGCTGCTGGACTCCAGCCTAGAACACGAGCACGCCGAGTCTGTTCTTGAAGATTTGCAGAATCTGAAATCAAAATGCCCCAGAAAAGTGTTGCCAGAAAAGGCTGGCTCCTTTGCCTGCTTCATAATCCCTTCTCACCAGGCTTTCCTAAAGAAACCCGATGACTCAGGAAGGAAGAAAAATGTGTCTGAGGGAGATCTGGGGGTGGGTTGGCCTCTCTCATTGCTTCTGAAAATTCCCTCCTGTTTTGCAATGCAGGGAACAGCTAGGGACTTGGTGTTACTTTTTCCCTGTGTCGTCCTCTGTCAGCTCTCACTTTGAGACCCTTCATTTACCATTTGTGAAATTAGCTCTGCAAAAGCAGGAGGCCCTGGGATGGGGAATTAGTCACTGTTGCAAAGAAGTTTAGACTTCACATTTATCCTCAGGAGCAGGGCAAGACAAAACTCCCACCCTTACTCCCAGAAGGAACTATCACTCAACTGCCTTGTTCTGGCCCAGGGGCCTGTACTTTTCCTAGGCTTTTCATTTTTCCTGAGCACCATCCATCAGCCTTCCCACTGAAGGCTGTGTGCCAGTTGGAGTCTAAACATGGCAAGGTGGCTTCTGGGATACCTGCTCGAAACAGCCATCCAGCTAATCCCCCCACAGCTCCCACGGCCCCGGAATTGGAAAGTAGACACCACTGGATGAATAATGTGCTTGACCCTTTTGAAACTTTCAAAATGTTAAACAGATTAAAGTATAAAGAATCCAATATATTTGTTGACATCTGATTTAATGAAAAGCCCCACCAAGAAAGAAAGGGGAGATTTGACATGAGGCTGGTGGAGATGGGGTGGTGGGAGGGCACTGCTCTACTGCCTCTGGCCTCAGACACCTATCTCCGAGCGTGAAGCCACTCCGTGCCACCACGGAACATACTTGTGTTCAGTGCATTATGAAAGAGGTTTTTAAAAGCATGTCCGGATAAGCTTGGATTTATCTCTGGAATGGGAATATGGTCTCCATTACCAGGCAGTAGCTTAATATCAAAGGCAGTTTGTATCAACTCAGTGTAGCTAGTTGTAAATAGTAGATAACAGAAGCTGGGATATCTGCATAAAAAGAGGGAGAGAGGATGAGAGAGAGAGAGAGAGAATGTCTTTTTTGTTGTTGATAGGAAGAGACAATATTGCAGGGTATATGAGATTTATGAGTCTCTCTCTCTCTCCTTTCCTCTGCCTGCAGAAAATGAGCCAGAAAAATTCAGTTAGAAACTGAGGACAGAGGTGGGCAGTTGGCCAGCAGTTTGCGTAATGGCTATGTTGCTGAATTCCTATGTAGCTGACCACGGTTCGAGTCCTGGACCCGGTGGCTTAAACTCATGCTGGGCGCGTGTGCGTGCGTGCCCAAGATCCTGTGAGTAGAATGGAAGAGAAGGGATTGCAGCTTGGCCATCCTACCTGGGGGGGTGATTTCTCGCTTTCTGTCTCTCTGTCTCTCTCTGTGTTTCTGGTGAGTGCATGTGCCCTATAGCGAAAACCTCTCAAAAACAAAAAACAAAAAACAAAAAAAACTGAGGACAGAGGAATGTCATCTCTGTATCCCAGAAGCCACCTTGCCAGAAAAATCATGATTTGATGAAAATGTGATTGAGAATAGTTAATACTTAGTTACAAAGTTATCAAATTATACCTATTTTTGTACTACTTTCATTCTTGATTTAATTATTTGTTTAGAAAAACAGTACAGGGGCCAGCTTGGTGGGTAGGTCCTAGACCCCCACTTGCAGACTGTGGTTCAAGTGCTGAAACTGGCGGCTTGCTTTCTTACTTTCCCTTTCTTTATCTGCCCTTCTCTGGTGAACGCATGTGCCCCACAGCAAATTAAATAATAATAACAAGAAATACAATTAGATAAATGAATATTTTTTTAAAAAAGGAATGAAAGATGATTCTTTTTATTATTCAATTTGAGCAGAGGGAGAAGGGGAGAATGAGAAAACAGCGATCAGCTCCAGGACCCAAACTGTGGTTGGCCATAGCAGGAAGTGGGGGGCTGGGGTCCAGCACCTTAACTACTACGCCACCTGCTGGCCCCCAAAAATAATTTTTTTTTTTTTTTTGAAAGGTCCTTCACTATAGGGCGTGTGCGCTCGCCAGACAGACAGAGAGAGACAGAGAGACAGAAAGCAAGAAATCATCCCCCAGAGGGGATGGCCACGCCGCAATCCCTTCTCCTCCATTCTCCTCTCGGGATCTTGGGCATGCATGCACACGCGCCTGGCGTGGGTTTTAAGCCACTGGGTCCGGGACGCAAACCGCAGTCAACTACGTGGGAGTCCAGTGACATAGCCATTACACTAACTGCTGGTTCCCAATAATTCTTAAAAAAAAAAATTAGGTACTGTATTCTTGGCCCAGCTGCAGTAGCATACTCCGAGTCCTGCTGCTACTCAGCGGGCTGAGGCCTCTCATGAGGCCATGAGAGGATTGGATTCAATTCACGGCCCACCTTAAGAACTGAGCACAGCGGTGTACATCTGTGATCTCAGTTACTCAGGAGGCTGAAGCAGGGGGAGGAGTGACACAGTGAGGAACCTGCCCCCTCTCCCAGAAAGAAAGAAAGTAAAAGAAAAACTGCATTCTTATTTAAACATGTAATTGGGCAGAAGATTTTTGTCGTGCTTTCTTGGGCACATATTTAGGTTTCCTGGCCGTTGGGGCCCTCTTGTCTTAGTGTGTTCACCACAGATAAGGACCGGGAAGGGAATACACAGCTTCCTGAGTGCTAGCAGGGAAAGGTCAGGGTTATAATATGACAGCAAGACATCATGTTCTGCTTAACCTTAGGCTTAAGAGAGGTATTAGGTCGTCGAAAAAGTCATGACATATTTTTCTATGTTTTTTAATGCAAAAATGCATCACGATTTTCCTGATGACCCAAGAGTTGCTAGGCACTTAAAGTAGATGCTTATATTTTGCATAGGAGAAAACAGAATAAAAAAAAAATAGAGTCATGATTCCAAAACTGTGTGCTTTTTTTCAATTTGCCTAAGGGCTCATGTGCTCACTGAAAGAGAGAAAGAGAGAGAGGGAGGGAAAGTGAGAAAGCACCCCTCCCTGGGGACTAGTCACACCACAATTTTCTCCTTTCAGGATTTTGGGCATGCATATACATGTGCCTGGTGTGTTTCTTAAGCTGCTGGGTCCAGGATGCGAACTGCAGTGTCAGCCATGTGGGAAAGAGCTAACTTAACCACGACACCACAGGACGATCTGTGTATTTTAAACATCGAGGGAGAAAGTGATGCTTGGCATCAGCTGGGCACCGAGTAAAGGACCAACTCAAGGTAGTTTTAATATTAGATTGTCCTAAATTCCTTTAGAATGTATCTTATCTTTGAGAAGTTATTGTTGTTGCTGCTATCAAACACAACCACCACGTGAAAATCGGTGTGGAACCAGAGGTGAAGATGCCAGTGTCCAAGAGTTGAGAAGATGTCTGGCATATTCATGCTTTTATAAGTAGCTTGATTTTTTAAAAAAGATATATTAATTTTAATTTTAACAGCAAGTTTAGTTATTGATAAAAAAACAATCAAGAAATACTTTTTTTCTTCTTTTTAGAAGTTTTTGCCTTAGGGCATGTGTGCTAGTAGGAGAGGGAGAGAGACAGAGACAGTGAGAGGGAAAGTGAGAAATCACCCTCCAGTGGGGATGGCCACACTGCAATCCCTTCTCCATTCTCTTCCCGGGATCCTGGGCATGCATGCACACACATGCACCCGGCGAGACTTTCAAGCTATTCTTCCCAGCACTTGAATCATGGTTGGCCATATGGGAGTCCAGCAACATAACTGCTACACCATCTGCTGGCCCCAAGAAATATCTTTATGTTGTCCAGAAGACAATACCTGGAAAGTGATGGTGATTATTTAAGGATGAAATGAAAATCAATTTTTCTTCCAATTTATATATAGTCCCCCCCACCATACCCAAGTTCTTGGAACCTAACTACTAGACAAATCGAATGTCTGTTAGGTATTCCTTTTGGCCTAAAGGCTCTGTGAGAAATTACAGGAACACTAAGATGCTGTGAACTGAGAAAGCTTCAGAACTCTGGATCAGAGAAACACAATTGATATGCAGTGAGCATAGGTAGATTTTAATGATGCAGGCTCATTGGTCAGCATAAAAAGCATACTTAAGAAGCGCCTCTCCTCAGACCAGCCAGGACATTGCTCCCTATAGTTTGTCCTGTTCTCACATAGAATGGAAGTTCTTAGTCCAAACGGTTTGTTTTTTTTTTTTTTTTTTTGGAGAGGTTTTTGCTATAGGGTGTGTGCATTTGCCAGACAGACATAGAGAGACAGAGAGATAGAGACAGAAAGCAGGAAATCACTCCCCAGGGGGGATGGCCACGCTGCAATCCCTTCTTCTCCATTCTCCTCTCTGGATCTTGGGAATGCACGCACGCGCACCCGGTGTGAGTTTAAGCCACCGGGTCCGGGACTCAAACTGTGGTTGACTACTTGCGAGTCCAGCGACATAGCCATTATGCTAACTGCTGGTCCCTTAGTCCAAATGTTTTTATGAATGTAACAATTTGATAGATTATTAAAATTATCTTACATAGTACTTCTCCAATTGTCTTCAGTAAAGAGCCTTTTTTTTTCCTTTTTAAATGTTTTTTTCCTTTTTTTTAGAGAGAGATTTTTGCTATAGAGCACGTATGTTCACCAGAGAGACAGAGAGACAGAAAGTGAGAAATTACACCCCTCCCACCCCCCACCCCCATCGGGGATGGCCATGCTGCAATCCCTTCTCCTCCATTATCCTCTCAGGATTTTGGGCATGCATGCACATGTGCCCAGCATGAGTTTTAAGCCACCGGGTCCAGGACTTGAACCATGGTCAACTAAATGGGAGTCAAGTGACATAACCATTTCAGCATCTCTCGGTCCCTATTTTTTTCCTTTTAAAGTTTCCAATCTGTCATGGATTATGTGATAGGTAATTTTATGTGTCAATTTGTCTAGGCCAAGGTGCTGAGATTTTGTGTCAAATATTATTCTAGATGTTTCTGTGAAGGCATAGTTTTAAATGAGATTAATGTTTAAGTCAGTAGACTTTGAGTAAAGCAGATTACCCCTCCCCAGACTACCCCCTCATTCAATCAGTTGAAGGCCTTCACAGAATAAAGATTAACTTCTCCTAAGCAAGAAGGAATTCTGCCTGAAGACTGCAACTCTTCAATGACTCTCCAGCCTACCAGACCATGGCATCAGATTTTAGACTCAAAAAGTCTCCACGACTGCGTGAGCCAATTCCCCAAAATAGATCTCTATCTATATACATATATACACACACATCCTGTTGGTTCTTTTTCTCTGGAGAGCCCTGACTAATACAGACAAATGCTTTTAAGCAATGAAATAAAAATAAATTTCTAGGAAAAGAATCACATGCCTCAATTTTGTGGAACTCTCAAATTGTTTTAAAATTTTCTAAATGCTTGCTTTCAGTATGGAAAATATTAAGTTTGTCTATGATTGATAATACAGACTTTGTGGAACACACTTTGAATATTTTTATCTCATAAAAATATACGTACATCTATCTATCTATATGTATCCTTAATTTACTTTTTATTTGAACTAACTTATAGAAATGTTACAAACTAATTAGAGACTTTCCATGGATTACCTTACTGAAGTTTCCCAGGTTAAATATATATATAACCATGTTACAATGTTCAAAACTAAGAAACTTAACATTGGTATAATCTATTAACTAAAGTACAGACACTATTCAAATTTCACCAGACATATTTTAAATAGTGAAGTCATAGCTGTAGGATGTGCAAATTTAGTAGGCGCTGGGCTAGAATATTTGTGCAGAATGTGTTCAACCAATGCTTTATTTTACTTGTAGATTAGTCAGCTGAGAACCAGAAAAGTCTGACAATAATTGTGGATTGTTCTATAGAAGAAAATACAAGCACAAACCTCCATTAAGACATCTGAGGTCAGCAGGTAACATGGCGGTTAGGGTGCTGGATCCCACATGACTGATCACGTAGTTCACGTCCTGACCTGGAGGCTTCGAAGACGTGCTGTACATGTGTGCCCAAGGGCCCCAAAGGAGAATGGGGAGAAGGGATTGATGTGGCCATGCCCCGTGGGGTGTGATTTCTCACTTTCCCTTTCTCTGTCTCTCTCTGGTGAGTGCACATATCCTGTAGCAAAAATTAACACAAGAAAACCCTCAAAAACAAACAAACAAAAATCGCAATTAAGTCAATCTCATAGTTCCTAAGCTTGTCTATCATTTCTGTGAGAAATAAATTTTTCTGAATCTAGGAAGATTAGTTACCAAATAACAGAATGTATAGAAAAGTTATGCTTGGACATGAATCTGAAATGTCACACGAGTTAGGTCAAGTCACCTTTTCTCATCTCCTCTGTGAGTATGAGCTTCCACAGGTGGAATCTACCTTGGCTTTTTGGGACACTATTATAATGATTATAGATTTCTGTCATAGTGCCTGTCCTGTGATTCTGTATTGCTATAGAGTTACACACTGCATAATGATATTTTGGTCAACAGCAGTTTGCATATACCACAGTGGTCCCATAACATTATCCCATATAGCCTGGTTATGTGACAGGCTATACCATCTAGTTTGTATTCACTCTGTGATATCCACACAACAATGAAGTCACCTAATGATGCATTTCTCAGAATGCATCCCCATCTTTAAGTGATGCATGTCTGTAATTCTTTTTTCTTTTTTTTTTTAGAGATTTTTGCTATAGGGTGCATGTGCTCGCCAGAAGGAGAGAGAAACAGAAAGACAGAAAGCAAGAAATCAACCCCCTGGCAGGGGATGGCCATGCCACAATCCCTTCTCCTCCATTCTCCTCTCGGGATCTTGGGCACACACGCACATGTGCCCAGCATGAGTTTAAGTCACTGGGTCCTGGACTTGAACCGTAGTCGACTATATGGGAGTCAAGTGACATAGCCATTACGCCAACTGCTGGCCCTGATACATGTCTGTAATTCATGTGGGGTGTTGCTAAACTGTGAGCAACTCATGGACATGGTTCTGTCTTATTCTCCCTGGTACCTTGGTGCCTGTTATAATGTCTTGGGCATAGCAGGCTTGAGCACACAGTCCTGAAGGGATGAATGAATGAATTGAACACATAGTAAGTTCACCTCGACATTTTTTTCCCCTTTATCTCTTGGGAAAAGAGCCCATACCTTGAAATTATTCCAGTGAATTAGAAAACACTGTATGTATATTAAAAGAAAAGCTTTGCCACATGGCTACTGCGAACTAGATTTTTAAGGGAATGAAGATTTTCTGCTAATAATTCAGCCTCCAACAAACGAGCTAGCGG
>NW_006159508.1:131456-136279 GCF_000334495.1 Tupaia belangeri chinensis
AAGGGAGTGCTACGTCAGGAAAATTGAATGTAGTCACACAGAAATAAGAGTTCAAAATTTAAGGAAATCGCCAACTTAATCATAGGACAAGTCTGGAGTTCAATATTATATCCCAGAATTCAATCGGGAAGATCAAATGACAGCAGAAGATAGATTGAGTACATGAGACTGAACTGGTGAAATAGCATTCTGTGACTTTTGACTAATATATTGCTGCTTTTCTTCTCAGCTTTGTTGTCTGGTTTTAAGAGGTTTGTCCTGTATTGAGCTGTCAATATGTTCATGTACCTACTATTTGAATAGAATACTAACCCGTTTCCAGGCTTTAAGTTTTAAGCAAATTTCCTTACCAATTCAAAACTGCTTTTCTTGAAATTATCAGCTGAACTTGCTATTGAAAGCAGTTAGATTATTTAGGACCAGCAGTTAGTGTAATGGCTATGTCGCTGGATTCCCATGTAATTGACCACGGTTCAAGTCCCAGACCTGGCGGCTTAAACTCATGCCAGGTGCATATATCTGCGTGCCCAAGATCCCAAGAGGTTAATGGAGGAGAAGGGATTGTGGCATGGCCATCCTCCCTGGGGGGTGATTTCTTGCTTTCTGTCTCTCTGTCCCTCTCTGTCTTTCTGGTGAGCACATGCACCCTATAGCAAAAAACCTCTCCAAAAAAAGAAAGTAGTTATATTATTTAAGAAATTGTATGATCAATAAAATGTGGGGGTAAAAGGAATGGAAGACAACTATAGACACCAGAGATAGTGTGAGAAGAGGGTGGGAAAGGGCAGAGGGTCAGACATAGTAAATATATATATATATATATGAAACTAGAAATGGAAAATTACTGATGATAACATACATGATTAAGCCACTATGCAGTATATTCTGGATAGAAAACCACTTTTTGTATGCTGTGACAATGATTAGGGGATGAATGTAAATTAATTAATTAAAAAAAGTTTCAGGAGAAAAAAACATGAAAACTATTTTTCTTAAAAGTAAAAAAAATGCATATTTGATGACTGCAGTAAGCTATATAGTCCCAGCTAGGTGCTACTTTATAGTATGTTTATTCTACTCACTGATGTTTATGCCTAAAGTCAGACTTGTATTCATGGATATGTATATATCAGCTGCACTTGCTATTGGAAGTATTCAGATTAATTAAGTTCATTAGTGGATAAATAAAATGGGGGAAAAAGGCATAGAAAACAACCATGGATACCAGAGACAGTGTGGGAGGAGGGTGAGACACTGCAGAGGGTGAGAGATAGGGAATCAAGGATGGCAAGAATAACAAAATATACAAGAAACAAGAAATGGAAAATTATTTGTTGACGATAACACATATGTTGATGTGCTTGACTGAGCCGATAAACAGTGTATTCTGGATGGGAAATCTCATTTTGTTTGGTGTAATGATGTATAGTGAATGAATGTAAAGAAATAAATTTAAGTTAAAAAAAGAATATCACTTTTACAAATAGCACACTATTGAAAGTGTTTTGAAGGGGGAGATTGGGTGTTACTGCTGTTGGCTGCCTCACTTTACTCAGTGGACATTGTATTCCTAAGGTAATTTTATCCCCCTTGATAAAATCTGCTCTCTACCTAGGCTGAAGGATTATTATTTGCTACCATCATTAGTCAGCATTTCTACAGTATATTTTTGTGTTTTCAAAGTGTTGCATTCTTTTTTTTTTTTTTTTCTAGAGGATGCATGTGTTCACTGGAGAGAAATAGTGAGAGAGAGGGAGAAAGTGAGAAAGCAACCCCTAAGGGGGATAGTCACACTGCAATCCCTTCTCCATTTCTTTTTATTGTCAGTATTTTGATCGTACACACACACATGTCCAGTGTATTTTTCAAGCCACAGATGTGGGAATTGAACCGCCAGTGGGCTATGTGGGGTTCAGCCACCTTACCCACCATACCACCTGCTGGCCCTGTGTTCCTCATTCTTAATGAGGTAGACAAATGAAGGTAATGAAAGGGTGTTGTACCTAGTCTCATGGGTGGCTAGTATTCAATGCATTTTTGACAGTTGACTCATCACTGAATCCAACTGGAGACAGGCTGGTGCAAATTTCCGGGAAGAAAGCCACTTTTGGGGTCAGAGGGTGGAACAGCAGTAAAATGAGAGCGCTGTAGAGCTGCTCCATATAAGAAGGTTCCATTTCCCATCCAGAGACCTCTCTGCGTGGGTTATATGCTAGTCCATGATCCTGACTGGCTGAGGCTGGGGATGGATTGAGGTGTCAAGGCCCTGTTGGTGGTGTTGCCTCTCTGTCTCTGTTGCTCATGGAAGAAAAAAAGAAACAAAAAAAGGAGACATGGGGGCAGGGAGGGAATTGGAGAGGGAAGGGAGTAGGAATTACTTTCTGAAGGGAGTAGAGCAGCCCTCTGAATGTCTAACCCACTTCTTCAGCAATCCCCAGGACCCTCTAGGGTAATACACACATCATGTTTATTTGCCTTGTCAAGTCATGGGTCCTTTGGGGTCAGAGTTGCTGTTTCTTAAGAGAGAATCGTTCAGGGATTACTTTTATGAGTTTGGTGGGCAATTTTCAGCATTTTACTTAAGCTTTTCATATCCACTGGATTCTAAAGCTGGGGAAAATACCATACCAAAAAAATGTATGGGAATTCAGGACATAAAAGATGAATATTGCAATAGTCTCATAGGAGGTGTTGCCATTAGGGCTGGGTAACCAGGAAACTGTTGATCTTAAGGATCTCTAGTGGCAAGGACTGAATATACAATTGAGAAGTGGAGGGGGGATAGTTTACCCCCTATTTCTTGGAAATCTCACTTTTCCCTTTAAGCCCTGTTCAGTGGCTTGCTCTGGCCCTGTCAGTTGAGAGGCAGGAAGTATTTTGAGGGTGGAGATTGGGAGTTAGTGTTGTTGGCTTCAAAAAGAAGGAGGTACTAGGTCCCTGGTAAGTACTCAGTAAATCCTCCCTGCCTCCTTTTTAAATTAGTAGATGCCATTTGTACAATTTGGTGTTATTGTGCAACAACCACAAATATTGGTCTAAAACACAACTTGGAAAAAATAGGAAGTTGAGAAGATAAAAATTTAAATCTTTCCCAGCAATTGGATTGGCTGGGAAGTGTGGAAATGCTTGGAGAAATGTCCTCCCTTACACCCAAACACCTACCTCACCCTGGGCCTGGAAGGCCAGGTTAGCCTGGGGCTGTACATGAAGGCCACTGGGGAGGTAAAAATACCCAGCTGAGAGCTCTCAGCAAGGAGGCAAAACAAATTCCTCTCATCTGGATAGAGGCCCAGACCCAGATGCCATAGTGTTATGAGAATCTATGGGAATAAAGTCTGCAAAAGCAACCTACAGAGAGCCTGGCACCCAGCAGATGCTCAACACAAAGCAAATGTTCTGCTTGTTATGACTTCATAAGGACTAGGGGTAGAGGTTGAAGACACTGTGTCTCAGATGATGGCTTCATGCTGTGCAGGTGTTCTGTACTTGGGAAGACACTGGAAACTTGGAACCTAGACAAATTCCAGATCATTCCATGCCAGTTAAAATGAGCATAGCTAGGGATACAGCTCAGTGTCCTCATTTGCAAAATAGTACGGTGCTGGCAGATAGTGGTGTGGCCTTGAGGTGGAAACATAGCTAATATAATTTCCTCAGAAAATGACCAGTCTGGAGATCTGCTGTGAAGAGATCCACGAGAATCTATACTCATGGGGGTTGCTGCAATGTCTGGCTAGGGCAACGACCTTATCTCTGAGATACCCGAGCTAAACTCCTACTTCCGTTTCCTACTTAATATCTTCACTGGGAATTCTCACAGAAACAATGCAGTCAAAACAGAACTCTTGAACTTTCTCCCAGAACTCTTCATGTTCCCTCGTACTCAAGGGCATCTCCCTCTGTTAGGCAGGCTGAAACTGGAATTCACCACAACACTCTTGCCTACCTCACCTATCACATTCAGTTTTACCTCCCGAATTCTCTCGAATCCGTACTCTTCTCTACTTCCACTACCACTATCTTAGTCTAAGTTACCATATCTCTTCCTGGATTGCTGTAAAGGCCTCCTCATTGGTCTAACTGCCACCATTTTTATCTCTACCTTTCATAGTGTATCCAGACTGATTCCTTCATCTGATCTGCATGTCTTTTACCCCCATGTCCCCTGAAGTGTTTAAAATATTTGAATGCCTTTACATTGTTTTAGGGTACAATAATCTGTAACATGACTGTGAGGCCCTGCTCTTACCCAGCTTCCTCTGAAACCACATTCCACCTTGTTCTCTTAATTCCAGCCTCTTTGGCTTTCTTTCAGGTTTCTTTGCTTGCCACTCTTTCTCTCAGCAATTGCTTTTTGTCCAGAATGAGCCTCTCTTTATCTTGTAACTCCCCCTTTTCTTCAAATCTCTGTTTTCTCATGGCTTCGTCAGGGCTTTTATCCTTGATATCCTGACTGGGACAAATCTCTACCATTTGACCTCTTTCCTTCTCAGATACGTGCTGATCACAGCCGTAATTTTTTATTTGTTGGTGTGAGTATGTGGTTAAAAACTATTTTCCACTGGGACCAGCAGTTAGCGTAATGGCTATGTCGCTGGATTCCCATGTAGTTAATCATGGTTTGAGTCCCAGACCCAGTAGCTTAAACTCATGCCGGGCACATGTGCGTGTATGCCCAAGATCCCAAGAGGGGAATGGAGGAGAAGGGATTGCGGTGTGGCCATTCCCCCTGGGGGGTGATTTCTTGCTTTCTGTCTCTCTGTCTCTCTCTGTCTTTCTGGCGAGGGCACGTGCCCTATAGCAAAAACCTCTCCAAAAATAAA